>NC_133756.1:94688050-95013050 GCF_036562045.2 Rhinolophus sinicus | reverse complement strand
CAATTTTAGGGAGTGCTAGAGGTTTTCCTTATAGTGCTTATTTCAAGAATAGAATTTGATTAAAATTAATATTCTGTAAGGAAAGTGAATTACATTCTCTACTAAAGATGCTGTTTTAAAAGTTCTGCTGTATTTTTATAAGCATTTTTTTTTTAATAGGAGGCTGTAACTTTCTCTTAGGTATAAAGAATAGCTCCAGATCAGGAATTGTTTGGTGGGGCTGTATTAGAAAATCATTCATTAGATCGTTAAGATTTATACTAAAACCAATATCTATGTCTAGCACACACATTTCTGAACATGCTGGAGGGGAGCAAACATGAATTAGAAAGGATTTGTGAGCCAATGTTCATAGAAAAAAGAAGACACCCCATCCTTCTTGGATTCTTATTTGGTTTTGGCCTCCATGAAAATACAAAACCTGGCAGCTGACTGACTATAGGTTGGGTTTAACCTCGCTATTTCTATCCTTGTAGTCATCGTTGACTGTTTTTTTGGTTTTAAGAATTTTATTTTTTATTAGTTTCAGGTGTACAAAACAATGTAATAGTTAGGCATTTATAAAAATTTTGTAGGGTATTTGATGGACACTTTCTTATTAGGGAGACGACTTCATGGACGGTATAGATGCCTGACCACTGCAGTGTACAGCTGAAGCTGAAGCTGAATGAAAACGAATTTCAACTATAATTTTATATATATATATATATATATATATATATATATATACACACATACACACATACACACACACACACACACACACACACACACACACACATAGTCACAGGATCATTTACATTTTATGGCAACTCAAAGCTCTTTGGGGACGAGGTCTTGGGGAACCACCCCGGGCTGGTTCGGGGATGGAGGCTCCCCACTCAGTGCTCCCTCCACCTGTTCAGCTCACAGCCATACAGCCATTACTCTGGTGTATAAAATCTACTGGCCTCAAGAGTCTCCCCACCAAGCAGTGGAGAATGCTGTCTCTCTTACTACAGTATCTCCTGCAGCTCAAGTGCCTAACACGTAGTAGATATTCAGTAGACGACTGATGAATCAAGCAAAACTCACTCCTAAAGTGCTGCTTAAAAACCAGTAAAGAATTTGCATTTTTTTCCTTTGGTCACATTATAAAACTGAGTTGTCTACTTTTAAAATCCCATTAAGATTATTTCAGGCAGCTTAAGATTCGGTCCTTTTTCTTGAGACTAGTTTGTATTTGCATACATATTGCTTTTAGACTTTAAAGAAAGCTTTGACTGGCAACTCAGAAATAGGTTTCATTCTGACTTCCAGCTTTATTTAGATTCATGTTTTTATATACAAAAAAACAGATTGCTAAAAAGTCAAGCCTCTCCTAAATAGGCTGCAAACTGGCTTGATCTACAACTTTGGCTTGAATATACTCCAGTAAGCTGAACACTGAAGGTTAAGATTATAAATAAATAAAAACCAAAAAAACAAAACAAACAAAAAAAAAAAGGAAGAGCCACAAATTCTCAATTCTTATCCCTACTTTTTAGTTCAAACTTCTAATATATATATATATATATATATATATATATATATATATATATATATAGTCATTATATTTACCATGAAAAAATCCAAAGCCAACACAACTTTTGAGAGAAAGTTAGATATGTTGATGATAAACCCAATAAAGTGTTGCTGAAGCCACCTTTTTTTCTGAGATTGGCAATTGTCATTTCTAACAAGAGACAGGAAGCATCAGTGATACTATAGAAAGAGCAACAGACGAGCAGTCTGAAAACCTGTATTTGAATCTTGACCCTGTCATGATCCACTGTGTGACTTTAAGCAAGTAAGTGCATGGCTCTGTGCCACGTTGTCATCACCATACAGCAAGAAGATGGCCCACGTTACCTCAAAGATGCCTTCCAGTGCTAAAATGTAATGGTCTACGAAGTCATCATATAAACATACTATAGACATAGTTGTTACTACCACTTGTAATTAGGTGCAACTTTTATCATTTAAGGCATATTCCGAAAAAATGATGAAACATGAAAAAAGAAAAAAAAACCCCGATAAACAACTTAATGCAGAAGCATCTACATACCTTATCGTGTATGAGGTGCTGTTTCCCAACACTGGGCTAACAGCTTTACATACAGTAACAATTTAATCTTCTCATTCACATGATGATGTAGGTGTTTTTGTTTTGTTTTTTGCTTTTAATCTCCAGGGTTGAGTAATTTCCCAAGAATACATAGCCACCAAGTGGTAGGGACTTCAGCTGAGGTCTTGTTACCCTTAATCATTATCATTGTTCCACACAGCCTCTCATCAGGCTAGATTTTCTTCTTATGTTAATGAATTTCATTAACCTCTGTTGGTATAAATTAGGAACTCTATTATACAATACATGCACCTCTTTAAGACATTATTTTTTTCTATACACACATTGGAAATCCTCTTGCCCAACATAGTTAAAACAGTACTGGATTGATCAATTTAAAATGCCTATTAAAATGGGGAGTTTTACATTTGATTTTAACTTAAAGTATATAAATGTGCATTCCTGTGACCAAGTTCTGACAAAGTACAAAGATCTTATTTATCTTTGAGTATGTCTCACACTAATAAAATTCTTTGTACTCTTTTCCTCATAAGCCATGTCCATAATTTATCCATAATTTCCAATTTCTCTGTCTTGAAAGTAGAGAAAAAGTTATAAGACACACATGAAGACATTTGCACATGGAGCCCTGCACGCTTTTTAGATTTTATTTTATTTTCACTCTTTGGAGAATAGTTCAGTTGTCTCACTTATACCTAACTTAACAAGTTTTTTAACAACTCACTATTAAAGATTGGAGAAAGTGTTCAGTTAAATATTTTGGAAACAAAACTTTTTTTTTTTACAGTCATATTTTCTTGTGTCACAGACTACTTAATTGAATCAAGTAATTACAATTAACACATACAACAGGAAGACATATGTTTGGGAACCAACTACAATAGATCCTTGGAATATATATATATCTCAATGGTGAAAGAGGAAATGCATACAAAGGAAGTAAAACAAGAGCATTGCAATCACCGATGGCATCAATCAGCCAGAATGTTTTAAATTAAGACTAGACTGTGTAGTTAATCCAGCTCTTAAGGTAACAGATCTCCTGCTGCATTAATTTGTTCATCTGTTACAGGATATTTTCACATATCTTCAGAGCAAATCTCAAATGACAAGATATATCCCTTAATACTAGGGAATGATCCAAATTATGTGGGGTCTGATGCTTATAAAATCTAGGATACTCTTTTTAAGAAAAAGAATACCAAATTATAAATCTAAAATTAGGTAATAGTACGGCCTTGGTAGGCAGTAAGTAACCTGAAGATAAGCTCTTCAGTGCTTCAAAACCAGTCCACCACTGCTACCCACAGACACTCTGGCTACAACTTTGAGCTTCACCTGAGTTGCACTCAGCTGATGTACATTCAGTCATTCAGCAAGCACTTACTGAGCACCTACTATATACCAGGTACTACTAGTCCAGGAGCCAGAGATACAACAAGAAATCAAACAGACATAGTCCGTGTCCTAATGGAGCTTAGATTCTTGGGAGAGGACAGAACATACACAAATAAAAATGAATGACATAATTTCAGGTAGAGAGACATGAGAATGGTGCACAGGACATACTAAAAGTTAATTGTTTTTAAAACCACTTCTTCATTGAAAACGGTAAGTGCCTTATGGATAAAGGTTTTCAATAACAATGGAGTCATGCTGTTTCCTGACACATACAGAGTTGTTGAAGAGATTCTGAGCTTATGAAGCAGTTCTTTCCTTAGAACAAGCCTTTCCAATCTGGGGTGTTTGTTTTGAAAACTAGATACACTGTGCTGAGGTCCTTCCTGGGAAGAGACATCAAAATGGGCAACTAAGGTTGAGCCCTTTACTAAAAGAAGAAATACATTTTAGAGCAATGAAAGTTTTACAGGGCATCACTGCATATGAGCTTCACACAGGAACATAATGCAATGAGATGTTTCCAAAGTCAGTTAAGGAGAAATAGGACACCCTTACAAGTAAGCTATTTTACTTAACAGAATGCTTTGGCTTGCTCAAATTCTAAGCAAACAAAAAGGCCATGCCAATAAAACCCAACCAAAATTTTGGTAGAAATATGTCACTTAGCAAAAGTAGAAATGATCTATATTTCTGTAATAATTTTTATTTATCATCAACTCAGGGCACAAAGTAAGTGGTAGATATGAGATATTAAAATGCAGAACGACAGCTTTCATAACATTTAAGTTTCCTAAAAATGCATGCTCCAAAATTATGCTGTCTAAGGCCTCTATGTTCAAGGAGATACAGGTTATTTAATGAAAATCTGTATCAAATATATCATAGGTTAGACCCCCTAAATACAAGGCAAGATTTTGTTTTTCACAAATCTTTTACTGATCAGCCAGAAAGAGTAATTTTAAAAAATAGTAAAGTGATAAGAGAGAATGTTATCATTATCAAAGTCAAATTAATCTGTAAATGAAAAGAAAAAACAAAGCTGGTTAAACACAGCTTTTTCCCATCCATAGCAGAGAAATGAAGTACCAGCTGCTGTTTTCATAAGAAGCTTCTCAAATATCAGAAATTTTGCACCTGGTATATAAATTCAGTAGCCTGGTTGACTGCAAGTTTATTAGATGATTGTAATTATTTTTTTAAAAGGGAATACATGACAGTAACCAGATACATCAACTGTATGAATGTTGATGTAATAAGAAAACAAAATATAAACCACATAAAACTTACACAATGCTGGGTAACATTAATCCCCCTGAAAAGTGACTTAGTCAATGTCAACACATTGCAGCAAAGAGCTAGAAAAATAGCTTTCATAAATAACATATTTTGTGTGTGTGTGTGTGTGTGTTGGAAAAAGACCAATGATAACTTGTGCTGGTCTAAATAAATGATTTTAAGATATTGTGCTGTCTAAATCGATAATGACTAGCCACATATAGCTACTGAGTATTTGAAATGTGTCTAGTTAGAAATAGGATGTGTTGTAAGTATAAAATGCATATCATATTTTGAAGACTCAATATGATAAAAAATATAAAAAGGAATCTCAATTTTTAAAATATTTCTTAAACATTGAAATATTTAGATACAGATTGGGTTAAATAAAATATATCATTAAAATTAATTTTATGCTATTCATTTTACTTTTTTATATGACTACTAAAAATTTTTAAATAACACTGGCTTGCATTATATCTCTCTTGGACAATGACGGCCTGGAGTGGCAAGAGTTGGGTCCAATTTCAGCTAAGAGAGCTGGACTCAGAAATTCAATTGTACTTCTCTGATTCTGTCCTAAACTCCAAATTTTCAATAATCCGAATATTTGCAAATATCTCATCCAGATATATCTCTTCTATGTTCCATCACCTAATATGTAATATCATTATTGTACTAATACATATCATATTACATCAGCATACTCTCTACAATAGTAAGTACTCTGTGCATGGTAGCTACTATCACACAATCATCACCTGCTCAATTAACAAAGTAATTAGCACATCACTTCAAACATTT
The DNA here is from genome assembly GCF_036562045.2 of Rhinolophus sinicus. Lineage (NCBI taxonomy): Eukaryota > Metazoa > Chordata > Mammalia > Chiroptera > Rhinolophidae > Rhinolophus > Rhinolophus sinicus. Next base: position 95,007,463 of record NC_133756.1, on the reverse strand, counting down.
TGCCCCAGAACCTATGTAGCATAGAAACATAGTGCACTTATAATAAAAGTTTGTGGAATAAAAAAATGAATAAATGTATGTGCCAAAAATGCATAAATGACACTTTTGGGTTAAGGGGAATTTTTAAGAATCAATGAAAATATAATGAAATAGTATCATTGCCTTTTTCATCATGTCAGGACTTAATCTTATCTGAAAAATAGATAAGATTTGGAGCCAGCATTTTCTAAATATTCTGATATGGAACTAGGGCAAAAGTAAGGCTTGTCTGATTGGAAAATTCTCAAAGACAGAGAGCTAAATGCACCGTTAAGCTGTCAATATAGATTTCCTGGCCAACAAAATTTTATAAATGGTTAGAAAGTTGAGCTGAATAAAATAGGCAGTTCCATCTTTCATATCAAAGACACTTTATTAGTTTTCTGTCCGTACTGTAACAAATTGTCACAAACTTACTAGCTTAAAAAAACGCACATTTATCCTCTTACACAGTTCTGGAGGCCAGAAGTCTGAAATCAACTCAATGAACCAAAATCAAGGTATTGGCAGGGTCAGGCTCTGGAGGAGAATCTGTGCCTTACTTCTTCTTCCAGTTTGGTGGCTGCTGGCATTCCTTGGCTTGTGGCCACATCATTCAAACCTCTGCCCCTGTGGTCACATTGCCCTCTCTTCTTGGGCCTGTATCAAATCTCCCTTTGTCTCTCTCCTATAACAACACTTGTGATTGTATCAGTGCCATCCAGATAATCCAAGACAATCTCTCCATCTCAAGATCCTTCGTTAAATCACTCTTGCAAAGTCTTTACCATATAAGGTAGCATTTAGAGGTGCCAGATTTAGAACATAAACTCTTTAAGGACCATTGCTCGACCTAAGACAGACCCCAATGCATAAATTTTCAATCTGCACTAAAGCATTCACTAAAAATGGTCATTTCTGTGTATCACTTTGCAATTTTTATTAAAACTGGATGTGCACAACCCAATTTTTTAATGCAGCAATTATCTGGCTAATGCCCACTCATTTCGCATCTTGATAGTGACTGAAGGTTTCATGTTCCTACACTTTCTAATGCTCATCACTCTGCCCCATGTCTCCTGAAAATCTCAGAAACTGCAGCATTCTAAGAGGATGACTTCTCACTTCTGATATCAGAATAATGTTTTGTCCCCAAAAGTAACTTATATTTGACAAACACATTCATGTGGCAAGTAATGAGGAGTCTCCAGGGACTTTCTGCAAGTCTGGAGGGGCCAACTAGCTGGCCGTGTGCTCAAAGGAAATTTGTCAGCCAGCGGCTGTGCATATGCAACTGTTGTTCAGAAAATGATTTTCAACTAACCAATGTTTCTAAATTGGATTTTCATGAATTTTACACATGAACACAAATTATATGTGTAAAGGGTACAAAGCAATAAAACAGTCATGTAAATTTTTTGACACATTTTAATTATATCTAAAATTTACTGAGATCCTATAGACCAGAAGAGTTGTATATTAATGACAGATTACCATTATCCTTAATTTTTTTCAATATATTTGTAAAATATAAAATTGCCCTAATTTAATTTACATTCCCGACCAAGAGAGGGAGTGAAACAAAGTGCATAAAGCTGTCTTTTTTCTACTGCCATCCAGTGATCAAATTATCATATTGCATATCTCATATTAAGAAGTTAAGTCATATTGGGTTAGTAAGTGAGCCCATATTTGCCTTTATGGTTCAGGAATATTTAGCCTAATATCTGAACACGCAAAAAAGAAAATCAAGAAAGTATAACTCACAGTGGCACAATTAATAGTTACTTTTCTGCTCAAATTTAATTAATATAATAATAAGAGTAATAACTAATAAGAGATTTGTCTTTTAATCTTAATAATATTGTGTTCACCAACAGCTTAACCGACATCATTTTTTTCTAAACTAAATATTAGGCTAGATGTTTTATGGTTATAATTTGGTCAATAGAACAGTCTTCAAAAAAATAAAAAACAACAACAACTAGGTAACATAATGGCAGCACTCAGATGATGCCACCTGTCCTACGTTTATTCATATATATATATATATATATATATATATATATATATATATATACATATGTATATAAATATATATTATCCTTTCAGCCAAAGTACAAGCTTTAACAGAGTAGAGACTGTGCCTTAGGCTTAACTGTTTCTGCCTCAGTGCTTCGTACAGAGCTTTGCATGTAGTCAGTACTCAATAAATATTTGTTGAAAGAATGAGTAGTGTTTATGTTTATTGCAGTTGCGTTTGGTGAAAAGTACACTGAACTTTAGTAAACTGAAGAACTGAATCAAAACAATATAAGGCTACACTGGCTCTTCCAGGGGTATTTAAATAATCTCCCCATCCACTGAACTTAAACTAAATTCCAAATAGCTCTCACTCCATTCTCTTGCTTTAAAATTAACAACTATGTAAAAATCTTGTAATTCCATGTTTACCAACTTCATCAGTGGATTTTTAGTTTTAATAGGAAATGTACACTTTTTTGTTGCATTCAATAGCATATCTCTCATTTAATCCTCAATAAAATAACATAGGTGTGAACATGTTCTTTCTATATAAATAAACCTTTAAACAGAATGGAGATGCATTAATCTTTCCTTTGCTTTTCATAATTAATTATCCAGATGCAACCTTAAGATTTGTTTCCTGACTCTTAATTTATTTTTACTTCTTTATTTTGAACTTTCATTAAGTAGCAGAAACTTTACATAAAAGTACTCAAATACTAATACTGGAAAGGAAAGGTATACCAAAAAGGATCCATTTTAGTCAGAGTATGTGTAGAGCTTTTGTCGAGAGGGGAAGGAAGACAGTTGAAAATTATCCACATTTCATTGATATTAGTCCAAAATTAACCCCAAAATGTCATGCTTGTGCCTAAGGCAGCAGTCTGAAAGTACCAGGTCTTACAATTAAGTTACCAAATTTGTTGCAACAAGGTTGCTAACCCTTTTTGATATAAGAGAGATTGTTCATTAAAAATTTGTACCAAGTGGACAAACAGTTCACCAAGTTTACTATTTGGAAGTGCTGAAAAGGTTGCATGAAAAAGTTAGATGACCTGAACTTTTCACCAACAATTCATGGCTCTTGCATCATGACAATCCACCAGCTCACACAGCACTGTCTGTGAGGGAGTTTTTAGCAAGTAAACAAATACCTGTATTGGAACACCTTCCTTACTCAACTGATCTGGCCCCCAATGACTTCTTTCTTTAATTAAAGATAAAGGAAATATTAAAAGGAAGGCATTTTGATGACATTCAGGACATCAAGGGTAATATGATGACAGCTCTGATGCTCATTGCAGAAAGAGTTCCAAAATTGCCTTGAAGGGTGGACTAGGCACTGGCATCAGTGCACAGCTTCCCAAGGGGAGTATTTTGAAGGTGACCATAATGATATTCAGCAATGAGGTATGTAGCACTTTTTCTAGGATGAGTTTGTGAACTTAATTGCCACATCTCATATTTGATGTAAATCAGTTCTTCTCTCTTACTTCTCTGCCTCTAGATTTTATCCACATGAATACTGCACAAGTTCCTAAAGCTTAAAGTGTCACAAATTAATTTTCTATTTCCATGACCTTCCCTTATGTGTTTTCCCTCTTCTGTACCTTATCCTATTCAATCAGATAAATAGCCACCTAGACGATTAACAGAAACCAAACAGTCAGCCTAGATTGAGAGTTTAAATATCCTTTGTCCCATTCATTTGCAGTCTGATAATGAGAGGGTTCATGTGGTCCAATGATCAGTCATAAAAAGAAGACACTGATTCTTCAAACCTCATCAAGCTTCTCTTTTGTTCCAGGCAATGAAATGGACAATGAGGATGCTCACCTGTATAAATACAGAGAGTATGCTCACATCAGCAGATGTCAGATGGATAAATGTATATCGTTATAGGCTTTACGAGGGAAATGTGGGAAAAATAAAGGCGTAGTCAGTTCTAAATGGGGCGCGTTGGGAGTTAGGAAAGCTACACAGGGTGGTGCAATTCCTGAAACCTGGTCAGTACCTACACTCAACGGTTCAATCAAAAACAATTAGGATGAGTCTGGAAGAACAATGACAACAAAATGATGAATACTATTTAAGAATTCCACATTGGATAAATACCCTAATATACATATATTTTTAAATAACTGTTTTACTCAGTGGTCTACTGAATTGAAGAGTTTACTTTAAATAACAGTGAGGTCTCAAGTAGTGAAGTAAAAAAGCAGGTGGAGAGCTCAGTAAAGAGGCAGAGGCAGTAAATGCAGATTTACAGGTCACTGGAACATAAATAGCAATTGACCCTTTGGAAAAAACTAAGATCCTCCAGATACTGTCAATGAGAAAGACTGAAGATAAGGCTAAGGCCAGAGACTTAGAAAACATACTAGTATTTCTAGGGCAGACAGGAAGATAAAGACCCAGCCAAGGAGGGAAAAAAATAAATAAAAGAGAACTTGACATAAGGAAAAAGAAATCTATGTGTGTGTTCAATGTTATATTTCTATAGTTATACATATCCTTCTATTATTTTAAATACTATAAGATTATATATGTATACATTTATATATATCTACTCCAAAAATGTTGCAGAACTTGGTAGGTGATAATATGGCATTATTTTTCTTTGAATGCTCTTTCTTTTTATATTCACAAGATCCCCCTTATATTTTAAGATCTTTCCTGATTCTTTCAGTATTCATAATGATTACAGGAAGAGAACAAAACATAAAATATACTTTTTAAGGCCGTCTCTAATCTTACTTCTCCAAAGAACCTAAAAAGAGTACTCAGTTGGTTCTGGCTTTATTTCTACCATCACTCAAACATGTCATTTAGGAGTAGTTAAGGCAAAGGAGGGGCAGTGCCAAGGCAAGGGAAGAGAATATTTCAAGGAAAGACCTGCCAATCACAGAGACGGCTATAAATCATAGTGACCTCACCCAGAACAGTTCAGTGGAGCAGTGAGGATGACTTTAAGTTGCAAAGGGTAAAAGAGAGAGGAACTGCAGACAGTGAGCCATCGTGAGACTGAAGAAGTTTGCATGGTGACAAAATGAAGAGAAACAGTAAAATTCCTTGTAGATGTTGTGAGAGGATGCAAAGAAATATGAACACATGTGTTGGGGGAGAGGATGAAGCCAATCAGAAAGGAAAGTTTAAGGACAGGAGAGCAGTACACTCTGTGGGTATAGGTCATGGGGTTGAGGGAGTAAGAAAGAGGTGGAATCGTGTATAGGAGAGAAATCGAGCACACCACCCACATACGCAACTGACTTATAAGAGCATTGCTGACTCTCTGATCCTGACACAGTTATTAATGATAATACTAGGTTTGCACTATTGATGTCGTTGTTGTTTTATCAACTACATCATTTGTTGAAGTAATAAACTGTGTTCAACTAAACCAGTTAGCAGATAAAGACAGATATAGACATAGACTATCTATCTATCTCTCTGTCTATCTATCTATCTATCTATCTATCTATCTATCTATCTATCTGTCATCTATCATCCATCTATCGAATCTATCATTAGATAAGCTGATATTAATGCAACTTATTCCATTTTATAATTATATAGTTGCTTTTATTTTCTAGCCAAAGAGCTAGAGTTTGCATTTGTCCATGTTGAATTTCATTTTTGTAGGATCAGCCCATCATTTTAACTTAAGAGAATGTGGATATTCTAATACAGCAATCAGCAAACTACAGTCTGCAGGCCCAATGCCTATTTTTGTAAATAATGTTTTATTAGAACAGAGCTATGCCCATTCATTTACGTAATTTCTATGGCTGCTTTCATGCTACAATGGCAGAGTTTAATATTTGCAACAGAGCACTTATGGCCTAAAAAGCCTAGATTATTTTCTATTTGGCCCTTCACAGAAAAAGTCAGACAACCTTGGCATCTAATCCAACCTCTTTACTGTTCTTTCCAGCTGAGATATGCAAATTTGGTAGATGTGTTCCCGTGTCTTCATTCAAGCTATTAAGAATTCTAAACCCAATAGTGTCTAATCCAAAATACTGATAGAAATCCCTGCTCACCTCCCTCTTGACTAAGACAAATCTATTAGTTGCCACTAAAAGAATGATAACAACTGTATATTATCATCCAGGCTACAATTATTCTTTTTCATAAGGTTGTCAAAGTGAGCATTGTAAATTTTCTGGTTCAAATCCATATATACTTAAGCTAACACCACTTCCAGTTTATGATCCTGGTAAACCTATCAAACATATATAATCTAAACTTCCTTTATGACTCAAGGACATCATTTAAAAAATCAACAACTTCACTGAGTTGTAATATAAGAATTCCCTGGTGACATAGGGAGATAGGTTGTGTCTTAGTGCTTCGGGGTGGCTATGACACAATACCGTAGATTGAATGGTTTGTAAACAACAGAAATGCATTTTTTACAGTTCTAGAATCCAAGATCAAGACGCCGGCATATTCAGTGTCTTTTCGCTGTATCCTCTGGTGTCTCTTTTACAAGGGCACTAATCGCATCCATGAGGACTCTAACCTCATGACCTAATCGATTCCCAAAGGCTCCACTTCCTAATATCGTCACATTGGGGATTATGAATTTTAATGTATGAATTTGGGAGGGGGGACACAAACATTCAGTTTATTGCAGATGGGAACTATTTTCACTGTATTGAATAAGAAGCCTAAGCCAGCTGTGCTTGCTTGTCTTATGAATGCTTTTCAAAGCTTGAAAATATAAAAGGAGGCAGGAAAACTACTAGCTGTCACTTCTCAATGCTAATAGTGTGATAACTGGAAACAGTCCTGTTCTCCGGTCTAACAGCATGCTCCTTTTCTGCTGTGGATATGGAAACCAAATAAGCAAGCGGGGTGAAACTGCATGGGAAGGAAAGGCAAATGGCCTTTTAATGTCTACCACATGGACTTTATGAACTCATTTACACACTTTGTGGCACTGATTTTGGCTTTTAAGTGAATTTGTTACATATTTATTAGTTCATTTAGTTGCACTTTACATAGCTGAGGTTCCAGAATAGCTAAATTCTATAAAAGTAGGCTGTTGCTAGATTGCTTACTAAATGTTTTAGTGAAATGTAAAACTTGTCAGCACCTTCTCACAATTGGGTCTGAATGACTTGTTTAAAACACAGCACGTTCATCCCAGGCTCAGGAGTCACACTCAGCAATTGGCACTGAGCTCCTTCAATCCAAAGGCATGCTGGATTTCAAATGCCCAAAATCAAGAAACCTAATAGATAAGGTTTCAAATCGTGTTTAGCTCACTTTTATAGGCAAAGCACTGCATCCAAAACTATGTCTTCATGACCACATTACAAAAAAGTGCTTAAGTAAAAAAATCTAAAATCTGAGCAAAGATCACTCCTAATAACGAAAGACAACTCATATGCCTTTTTCCCAGTTATACAAAAACCATTAACCTGCACAAGGCATAAATCACAAGAAAACACTGTGTTAATCTATCAGTGTTAAAGCTAATATATAGATGTCTGCATAGCAAGATGAAGAGCAAAGAAATGATGTATTATTATATGAATCATCAACGCTTGTAAAAAAAAAAAAAAGGTTTGCTTTACCCATTTAAAAAAAAAAAAGTCCTCAGAAGAAAATAGTTCTCCCTGTCTGTGCACATGTGCACTTTAATGCCTCACGGGCTTATTCCTTTATTTGACTTACATTTGGCCCTGAAATACTGTTTGGGGAGGCAGAACATTTTTGCTACAGCATTTGTCTTGGATTCTTTCCTTTTTGCTATCATACGTTATCCCTCTGTAGCTTTTTTGTCTAAACTGTCCTTATAAGAGTTAATGTAAAAATGTTCCCTTTTAAATTGCATTAATTCTGAAATGTAGAAGTTTGAAATAATTTAAAATATTGTCCAATACTAGACAGGTTACTTTCATGATTTACATTATCCAATGAGACTTCAGATACAGTTAATTCCTGATATCTGGTGTGCTGAGCTGCAGAGAGGTATCTAAGGTGAGGGGATTTCAGTGAAGTCCTGAGACACTGGGCACCTAATAGTTAGAGATTTGGGACTAGGAAAGTCAGGCATGTCCTCCACTATCATGTTAAATACGAAATAATTCTGTGCCCGTGTCCCACAGGCTTTGGAGTTATACAAAGACTGGTCTTGATCACAGCACTGGCCTGGCTGACTTCTCAGAAACACTAGCATTCAGTATTCAAACACAGACCAGGCCATATATTTTTCTAAATTAAATATTTCAATGGCTTCCCACTGCCCTCAGCATAAATGCCACACTCCCTTAACATTATTTCCCAAGCCTTTCACTGGTGGACACTTCCTTAACTATATATTCTCATCTTCAAATCTTGGCAAGTGCTGTTCTCCGCACTAGGAATCTTCCCCCTCCTTCCTCACTGCACCAACTTCTGAACTCCTACTCACCTTTTATTCCCCAGTTTAGACATCACTTCCGCCAGAAAGCCTGTCCAAATCCCCAAAATCTGCATTAAATACTTTTGTGAATTCCCATCTCGCTGTGAATTTCCTCTACTAAAGCACTTATCACAGTGCTTTCATGGCTTTTAAACTGAGGAATATATTTTACTTTCAAATAAAACTCTTAAACGATAAATTCAAATATGTGAAACAGAAATGTGGAGCTACGTGGAATTGTTCTGTTGAAGAATGGGTGGAGACTGAAACTACACACGTTTAGTCTTCCTGGTGCACCTGTGCTGCCTTCTGAGTTCCTTCTGGACAATCTTGGGACTCTCCAGAATGCATCTGAAAGACAACTACAATACACTGCAACCAAGTACTTATTTTTCAATATTGTCCATTGGACTATAGGCTCTCAGAAGACACAACCCATGTATGTTTCATTAATAATGTGTTTGATAACCGAGCATTTAGCACAGAAACTGGCAGAGAGTAGAGATGCAATAAAAGTTAAATGAATGAATTATAGTGACAGCAGGGGTCAGCAGCAGAGTTCAGGATAAAGAACCATTTGTCCTTTCATCTTTAGAAGACAGTCTAGATCAAGTAAAGAATGCCTTGAAAAGAAATAACCTTAAAGGAGGTCAGTAAGAGCAAACAATAGCTCATCGCAACCCTAAAGCCATCTTGATACTTTGTGAAGACCAATGCATTACTGAAATGACATGGCATAGGCGAGTTAGAAACATCCTACACCTGGTTTGCTTAAAAGTTGTTCCTAATTTAATACAAAGAAGAATTTTATTAAGATGTTCAGGAAGTGCCTTTTTAGGCTAATCAGATCATTTCAGCTGAGAAAGTTTAAGAGTAAGTTCCAGAAGGAATATGATTTGTATGACTTAACTCTCAAGGACAGTTATGTAAATATGCATATCATTCCAGACTCTTAGAATGATGGCATTTGACTTTCCATCGTAGGTTAAGTTCTCTGAGAGGACTTGTGCTCAGGAGTCCCGTGTAACAACATGCTTATGGCTGGTCATTAGAGATCAGTAACTCAGAAACTCTTGGGGACATTGCTCCATTGTTTGACCCTACTGTTCTGAAACAATAAAGTTTTGCTTTCATTTGCTGAAAGACAAAAATTACTGTCATTCAATGAACACAACGTGGTCATTACTGTAACAATCCAGTAGCACCTTCCATTACATAGTGTATGCGCACCTGGCTAAAACAGCCTCTTTAAAAGAACCTCCACAAAAAAATATAACCTACGGTGGAAAGTCAAAGCGATGTTTCCTTCAAGATATGTAATCTTTACTATGCTCTATAAGATTATGAGGCTTTAATACGCTTAGAGTTGAACAGAAATGTAAACACAGAACGCAACGTTTAGACACTAATCTGATTCCTTGCTTTCAGACATTTTACTTTGTATTGTTCTCTGTTTGGTCTCCTTCCCTTTAAGCTCTGATCTTGACACCAAAGTCAATGTGCTGTCATCAATGAGGACAATAAAAACCCACATTATTTAAGAAACAAGGTTGACGACTTAAAAATCTAATACCACAATTATGAAAATTGCAGGCCTATCACTAGATAATGATAATAGATGACTCAAGTACTGGCATATTAAACAATGAAACAGAACTAAATTCAGAATAACTTACCACAAACACTTGTACTTTCTGAAAGCAATAATAGGTCAAGAAAATGAAGAGTGATTCTGTATTCTTAACTCCCTAAACAGGAAGTTTTATCTAGTTTGATTTAAAAATAAGTAATACTGTCAGTTAATTGCTATCTTATACTTCTTGACCCATACTCTGAGCCTACTGTTGACTGCATACCAATTGTGGCCAGTTAATATAACAAAAGCATCACATTCATAGGCACTATGTAAGAATATGTGGGTGCTGTTGCCCAATGAAGATTTTTCTCTGTGCCAAGAGGTGGATCCAGAAGGAATATCAAAAGTAAACCAGTCTGAGAAAGAATAATAAATATAATCTAAGGAAGTATAAATATTCAATAATCCTTCTTAGCTCTAGAACCCAGTTTCCTCTTAGATACAGAGATCAAATTCAAGCACTCCTCCACTGGGTCCCTTTAGCCACTCTGCAGGTTCTGGGAAGGGCTCTACACATATCCCTTTTAATAACATTTTCTTTGCTCTAGTTTATTGTAAGAATACAGTATATAACACATATAACATACAAAAATATATATTAATTATGTTATTGGTAACGTTTCCAGTCAAGATTAGGCTATTAACAGTTAAGTTTTTGGGGAGTCAAAAATTATATGCAGATTTTTGCCTGACAGGGTTGACAACCCTAAACCCTATGTCTTCAGGGGTGAACTGCATAATGTAATGAAGAGCTCTGGAGGACCAGGAGACAGCAGCAGACCAACCTGGTATACTGGGTAGAAGACTATTATGTACCAGCCCTATCACTTTATTTCTGTGTCATTTCTTAGCTACTCCAGTGATCTGGAGCTATTAAGTATAGGTAGACTGAAAACAAGTTTTTGTTTGCTTGCTTGTTTTTGTATCAGGCTGGACAGGATCCTACACACCTCGTGCCCAGGATAGGATGCCTGTTTCTTTGTTCCTTTCCTAATCCCAGTATTAGATAGTAGCAACTAACAGGGTCAGCAGAGAGAAATCGATGGCACTCAAGTGTAAAGATACCTCCATCATCAGGTAATGATTTCTAAAACCCCTATTCAAGGCTCATGTCTAATTTTTTGTTGTGATTTCTTACCATTTGTAATCTGAGGGCCAGACTTCCTAAAGCCCGAAATTAACATTTAGAAACTTGAATCTTCTATCTTTCCCCTTATTATATTCCCTGTCCATGCTTCCCAAGCTTCTACCCTATTTTAATCTGACAGTCAAAAAAGCAAGAATATTGTCTTCTTTAATGAGCCATTAGGGAACTTGGGAGAGCAAGCTGAAAATGTCTGGAATCAGAACAGGGGTTTAATTTAGTAAGCTATTTTTTCTTGTCGGCTTAACTGTTACCATTAAGATTTTCCAGACAATGTCTAGACTTCTTCAAAGACTCTTTATTTTCACTCCCTTACCAAAACCCTGTGGCAATGTTTCTCAACCTTTTTTCATTATTGCCAATTCGCACTTAAGACTTTTTTCCCTAATCTTGTCCCCTTCCTATGAATTATTAACACCACAGATATACTCTTCATTTGTTTATACATGCCGGCCCTTTGGAGGACCACGAACCATTGTAACGTCTAAGATTTTTTTCACCTCCTAAGATCCAATTTCTCCCTTTGGGGGCAATACTGCCTCTCTTTGAGAATGCATGCTCTCTCACACTTAAAAATAAGCTGCATTATGAAAATTCCCCAAACTAATAAAAACACATTATGAGTGCTAATTCCTTTTTACTCTGTATATAACAATTTTCTTTTAATCCCAGTAACTTTTCTTCTTTCGTAGTCTTCTTTATAGATGAGATTGACATTGAAAAAAGTATTGAACAATCTGAACTAATCAAAGTGAGTGTGTGTGTGTGTGTGTGTGTGTGTGTGTGTACTGTGACAGTAACTGCAAAACAGCTTTAGCTAAAATATGAAGAAATAAATCCAGGGTAGTTTTCAAAATTTTGATAAAACAAATCATTTCTCATATAGACTAGACTGACGTACAGAGTTTCAGCAATGAAAAATAGAATGAGATTACTCTTTTCAAAAAAAATATTATAAGCTGCATGACTTGGTTTTAGTAGGAGCCTTGAGTAAATTGGCAATGGTTACATACTTTTCATATTCTGTCCTTGAATTCTTGTAACTGATACCGAGAGGCTAAGGATTACAAAATTATGGCTATGAAGTCATGCAAATTATAAATGGCATTTTCCTCTATGCAGCTGAAAGGGCATATAAAGTGCAAACATTAACAAATGCAAAAACTCAGCTAGGAGAAGACTATTCCCAATGGAAATATTAATGAGTAAAACAAAACTATGAAAGTTTGGTCTTCAACCTAAACCTTTTTTCTTAAGTTTAATAAGAAAATTTTGTGCTTTAAGTTGGATAGTCATCAAAAAGTCACTGCTAGCATATTTTAGATAAAACACTGTGATAAAGTAACTCTTGAGATATTGGGGGTGGGGGGAGTGTCTTCTGGCCAGGAGTTTGACTCTATGGCTTTCCTGTACCCTCTCACACACCTACACCACTTGAGACGACTTCAGCACACTAAAATCCATAGTCTACTTGTCATCAGAAAATGTAAAAACGCTGTTTGTTTGTTTGTTTGTTTGTTCAAAAGCCGTTCAGTGAAGTCCAAATGAAGGACATGCCAAGAGATAAACTAATAAGGGAGTAAGATGGTTAATATGAATTTACCAGAAAACAGTCACGTGTTGCCAGCTCAAACAGTGAAGCCATTAAAAATAGCTTGGTGATCTCCTTAGGGGATGTGTTGGAACTTGAAGGAAGAGAAAGATATTGATGAAGGAAAAATAAAAACCTAGGGGTCAGTTCAGGTAGATGGCAGAAACAGTTGCAAAGTACTGGCAACATCAGCTGTAGTTGAGAATTGATGAATAAATCAACTTCAGATCTTGGTGGAGTCCCAGAAAGTAAATAAACTCAATTAAAGTCTCTGGGAGCCAATGACTCAGGTGTCCTACAGCGTAAAGGAAAATAAATAAACAAGCCTGCTTGGGACCTTACTTAGGATCGCTGTTTAAAGAGCATTTTGCTTTTTGCAAATAGTTAGAAAAACTTCTGTGCAAAGAAACTAACAGCAGACGCTCGGCACCCCTGTGATAGAGGAAACCCCAAAACCCCTGCTCTGCCAGACTGAGTTTTTGAGCTACCCCAATGGAAAAGTTTCTCTGGGGGCAGAAAGGACAGAATGCTGCCCACTGCTATCTCCTCAAAATAAATAGTATATTAAAACGTTGTCATTCTGTTCCAGATATGACTACAAGACTGAAACACATCATTCCCTTCCCCATTGAAAAAATGAAAATAAATCACGCAGAGAAAGTAACTCTTTCGTCCCTTCACCTATCATAAATGCATCATCTCTCCGAGTTTTAAGTCCAAAAGGTTAAGAGCTTGACCGATGGGCGGCGCAGTCTGCAACTTTCGGCAACTTTGTAGTCCTGGTATCAGTGACTATAAGACTCCAAAATGACTTCCCTAGGGTGTAGGGAGATGAGTCACCTGACCCATTCGATCCCCATCAGCACACATCTCACAGCCCTCCGTCCCATTCCCGGAGAAGGGGCTCTCTCAAGACTGGGGACAGGCACGAACCCCTCAACCCCCTCCACCACAACGCATTCACCAGGGTTTATATGAAAGATTTTGAGAGAGAAAGAGAGAGAGAGAGAGAGAGAGAGAGAGAGAGAGAGAGAGAGAGAGAGAGAGAACAAGAACAAAAAAAAAAAGTGATTTTTTTAAATTAAAAAAATAAAATCTGAGTCTCTTACCATCTCGCCTGAGGTTGGCGTTGCGCAAAGCTTTGATGGGTGCGCTCTGCGGAGCTGCCGAAGTGTCCCGATAGCTGCAAAAGTTTGCGCAAACTAGAGTGTAGACGAGGATGAGCCGGTGCATTGGGATCAGCGACCTAGGAACTGCGTCGCTCCAAGAAAAATCCGGGAGAAGCTCCCGGGACCGACGCCGCGCCGCGCTCTTGCCGCCTGCGCTCACCCAGCGGTTGCCCGGGCCGTTGTGTTAATCGCCGAGCTGTCCCCAAACTTCCTGCATGCTGAACTTTCGGAGCGCGTGTGGGTGCCGCACTTCCTTGTGGTGCTGAGAGTTGATAAATGGTGACGGGACAAACAACAGGTTGACGTTTGTTCGCCCCCTCCGGTGGCCAACAACTGCAACACAGGCTGCAGGGGGTGGGCGGCGCAGCGTCCCAGGGCCGCGGAGCGGAGCAGCGGCGTCCTCCGCCCAGCCGCTGCAGCCCCTGAGCTGTGCGCACTTGGGCTCACTCAGCAGCCACAGGAGCACTCGCGCTTCCCAGGCTGGGCCCAAACCCGCTCCGCAACTGAGCATGCCCAGTTTGACAGTGGGCCAGGACTCTCCTTACCACCCAGGGCTTAACCCTAAACGTTAGAGCAGAAAAGAGCAGAGAACAAGGTGGCCGGGAGGAAATGGGAGAAGGTAGAAAACCAGTTCTTCTCCAGGGATGACTCACAAGACATAGCTCATGTCTGGGTGATAGAGTTTGGGAGGGGGCTGGAGTGGAAGTGTTTAATTTGCAATAACCAAGATCGGATTCTACTTAATCAAGATTTCACTCTGAAAAAGTGGAAAAATGCAGTCGCAGACAAGCTGGATTCTGCGCTTTCCTCTGAGTTCCAGTCGATATGACCTTAGCTGAGTCAAAGTTAATTTCTCAGGGGGGAAATCATCCAGTCTTTCTTAGCTCACAGGGCTCTAGTTGTCATGCGCCCATGTGGTGAAATGTACAATAAATCATCAAGGCTGTTTTTATATACCCCACCCCACCCTCTGCACAGTAGAAAGGGCTAGAGAGCTGCGTGGGGTTGAGGGGGATACAGACTGGCAAGGTGAAGTTGAGAAAAAACATTGTGTTCTTTGTTCATGGTCCATAGGAAAAGGCCCTGAACATCCTGGCCTTTGGGTTTCCCTACTACAGAGTATCTGGGAGCTCTGAGGTTCAAAGGAACTGCCTCTGGAATCCAGGAATTTCTATAACATGCTTCTAACTCCCTGGGTAGGGGGAAGTATATTTGCAACAGGAGTGGGTCTAGACTCTGCTGCTCATTAGCTTTGTCACCTTGAGTGAATCATTTGACCTCTTGAGCCTCAATTTCTTATAATAGAATACAAGCAATTCTTAGCTTGTATGGCTGTAGTTATAATTATATGAAATAATTTTAGTATATTACTTTGTAGCTGAATTCAAGTCCAAATTTACATAATTTCTCAGCTGCTCACCTATTAGATCTAAAAGAGACATTTTCCATTCACTTGCAGGCCTTCCAGCTTCTGAAAGTCTGGGGTATGAGAAATAAGTGATATCCATATAGAGAGGGCTGTAAGTGGCTGAGAAGGGTAGAAAGTTCAGGAAAATATAGACTTGACAATTATACCATCCAATGCTGACTAGGATACATGTGTTCTTTCCACATACTTGAAGATTAATGTGATTCATCTCTTGGCATTTTGTCTAAAACAGTGTTTTACAAACTGCAGGTTGATGAGTTGTGAAATCAGTTTTAGGACCAGCAATATTATTTTTCTAATCAACATTTTATATTTTAGAGGAGCTTTGGGTTCATAGCAAAACTGTGTGGAAGGTACAGAGATTTCCCATATAGCTTCTGCCCCACATATGCATACCTTCCCCCACTATCAATATCCCCCGCCAAAGGGTACATTTGTTACAATTTATGAACCTACACAACACACTGTAAAAGCCCCAAATTAACCTTATCATATACTCTTGATTACATATGGTACACATAAAGGTTACATTACGGTTCACTTTTGGTGTTGTACATTTTATGGGTTTCAATAAATATATAGCCACACATATTCATTATTATGGTATCATACAGTGTTTTCACTGCTCTAAAATTCCTGTGTGCTCCAGCATTATTTTAAAAATAAATGGTATGGAATACAATAGCTTAGAGATTTAATTATCAGGGTTCACTAAAGACAATAATATTAAGTATTGCTTCATGAATATTTTGTTTCAAATATTTACACACACAGATATAGAAGTTTTTTTCTGTGGGGTGTGGTCAAAAAAGTTTGAAAACCACTGAAAAGAGGTCAGATCACATTGTATCAAAATATAAGCAATCCCTGGAAGAGGCAACATGGAGAGGCATAAAACCTGAGTTTGTAGTCAATCATTTATTCATATAATAAGTACTAATTAAAAATTATATTTTTCCTTTTGCCGTGGTTTATTCTGAAAATCCTGGGGATAAAATAGTGAACATGAGAGATAAGGTCTCTAATCCCTTGGAGTTTACATTCTAAGGAGGAGAGGGACCATAAACAGGTAAATACATATCTATATTAATAAAAGAAGAGAGTCAGAGATTGATGAGATTGGAGTGGGGGCTAATTAAAATACATGATACGATTTTTAAAAAGTGGTTGGAAATGCTCATTAAAATTTCATACCTCGTTCTTGACATGAGAATATAGGAAAAATGAGAAAAATGTGCAAGTGGCTTATGTTATTATGACAACTATCAAAATGCTAAAGAGGATTGTTTATTTAAATACCTTATATTAAATATTGAATTTAAAGTATTCAAAGTAGTGTGTCCAAGATACTAATAATACTGTGTGTTCACAAGGCACTGTAGATTCATCGTGTAACTAATTCAGCTAAGAATTGTACAGGACATCAGATATAATCAGCAGATTCTTGATTATTTTAATGTCAGTAAGTATCCAAAAAATTAGGCACCCAAGACTAACAAATTATTCTGAGCAGGATTTTAAATATTACCTAATAATTAATTATTACAAATTAGCGTGATTATATCAACTATGGTATGTTGTATACAGGATAGGTGGTACATAAAAATATAATGATTATGAGAGTGGGAAAGGTCTGGTATAAAGGTAAAATATAAGATTATCTCAATTTATTTTTCTCAAATTAACCAAAATATATGTCAAATTAACCAAAATGTTGAATATACCACAGTTTCAATGTGTATAGGTCAGTTAGAAAAACATGAACCAGCAAAAGGCAATTGGATTTATAAATGTTTATTGCTATTCAGAATACTATAAATCAACTATTGTATATTTTGCCATTGTTCAATGACATTTATATAACTATAAAAGGTAATTCTATTGTTGAGAATAAAAGTTTTTAAAAAGTATGAGAGCAACTTACAATAGGTTGGTTTAAAATGGCATTTATCTCAAACAAATATTCCAGCTCTAATAAATTGATAAGAGGGTAGATTAGGATGTGACACTATTTTTGTCATATACTCTTTTCCTTACACTAATAGGACATAAGAATGGTGTTTTCCATTAAACTTTCAAATATGCTTAGCTTCTTTCCTTAACTCAGAAAAGTTAGTTATGCTGTAAAGGAATGAAACAGTGTGACCTCCTTAAAGCCTTCTTATTTCTGCAAGTGGCTCATACCAGAGCCTTTCTTTTTTTTATAAGTAAACTTCTACCAACGTATAATTCATTGCAGTACCTTTCTCTTGATGATAGCAGTCACGTTGTGAAGCCTATTCCATTCAAAGAGGACATCTCTCTATTATTCATCTCAGAAAAAGCAAAACAATATGACATGACATCCTAATTTCTGCTCTGTCACTAGACTATTGAGTTTGCTCAATATTGAACTTTTATGGGATTTATATCCCTTCATGTAAAATGGGAGCATTATACTGATTACTCTCAAGACTTATTTTAAAAATCTGAATATTTTGTTTTATTTTTTTAAATCTTGCTTTCACTCATAATTTTTTACCGTTACTATATATGTAACATTATCACACTCACATACATACTAAATAGCTGTTACCAAGTCTGATTAAATACAAGAATAAAAGTTTTCTGCAAATTTTAATGAACTGATATTTTGAAATTCTAATAACTAATATATTATAAAATAATAGCTCAAATATTGGTTTATCTATTAACATTAGTACTTTTACTTTCAAAATTATATTTTCTCTCAAAGATATCAATGGTTCAAGTGTATAAAAATAAAGATAAGGAGAACGTGTTTTAGTGGTAGAAGTAACTATATACGTGAAATACAGTTGATAAAAAATTATGACAAATTTAGAAAAGAGATTCATGCTGATGCTTTATGACATTCAGCAAAATCATTTTGACCTAAGATTCGGCTCAGAGAAACTGGATGAAATTAAATTTATTTTCAAAATTTTATAAAAGATAATGATTGAATATTTGATTCCAAACAATAAAATTAAATATCCATAAGATAACAAACTGGGAAATTGTTCTGAATGATCTGAAAGGCCTAGAATACGAGTGCGGTTACAGAACATTTTATATCAAATATGTGTAAAATATATAATTGCATTATGTTGAGTCATCAAGAAGCACAACATTTTTTAAGTCACCAAATGACTCTTTTAACAATTAAAGCTATTCTTTTATTAAATTATTTCATATTTTTAACTGACTTGTTTGCCACATGTATCATATTTATTATTTTATTCCCACGTTTATTAATAGTAAAATAAGTTGTAGAAAGACTTTTTAGACATCTGATTGTAAAAGTATTACATTCCCTGTGTTTGAGGAAGGAGGAAATTACTGTGAAATTAGGGCTCTTTGAAGGACTGAAATTTACTGATTTATGTAATTTGTTTCAAAGCAGCATTAATTTACTCTTCTTTCCAATTATTGGTGAAGGAGCCCATGCCCTGAGCATTGCATTTCTCCTCAAAAGACCATGACACTGAGTTCCTTCTTGTTAAGTATCTATATTTAAAACTATAATTTCAATGGCACATACTAAGTATATACCATAAAAACATAAGACAACTATAATGATGTTTCTTTCTACTTGGTAGACTCAATGCATACCTAATTTCTATTTTCTATGTCCTAATTTGAAGAAAATCGCAGTACCTGGTAACACAATCATAAAGCCAGGTGTGTGCAATTGAATTACACTGTATTATGTACTTTATACATAATGTATAAATACAACTACCACATTTTAGCTAGAGTCCTACATAACAATGTCAAATAAAATTTATTCAGCTATAGTGCTGACACATTTTGAACAGTCATTTGCACATATGAACTTTTTAAATTGTTGTAGGTGAGACTTTCAGTTTGACTTTTGACAACTAACAGGTCCAATCAGTCAGACAGTCTGTTCTGTCAAGCATTAGTTTTAGTTCACTTCATTGAATTAATCAGTGATTCAGCTCAATGCAATGAGTCATTGAGTTATGTCTATCATGTAAAAGAATCTCTATATAATTTTTCTTCAACTTAGTTATATTTTTATTTCCATTTATCCATCCTTGAGCTGCATTATCTAAATTTAAGGTTTCAAAGATGATTATGTTGCCAATACTGCAGGATTTCTTCCTTAATTGATCTGGGATGTCTGCCAATCTCCTTTAGAATTCTGCATTTTTATCTTTGTAAGATTGGCTTATATCCAGTAAATTATCATACTTCAAGTTCTCTTACCTTGCTATTTCTAGAGCCAAAAAAAAACCCAACCAGCATTCAGGTCTTTAAATGTTCCTCTCCTTGAGTGAGAGTTTTATTTCATTCAAGAAAATCTTTTCTTATATCCCTGGGTATTCCATATTACACATTTATTCTCCTTTTTTGTCAAGCCAATGTTGAAGTTTTTACTAAGACAATATTTAAAACTTGAGTGAGCATTTAACCATTATTAACAAGCAGATTCTTTCTTTTTCCCCAACTAATGTAACCCGTCTGATGGACATTCTCCTCCTTCAAGTTGTTACTTTTAAAAGTTTGAGATTGAGGTCATCTTTTGTGTTGTAAAATCTTGGTTATTTTTTTCAGAACTTCCTCCTTATTTTAGTCTACTAAAGAAAAGAAAATTGCACTGTGGAAGAAAAATAAATATTGAAAATATTAAGCAAAATGAAAATATAGGCTACCTTGATTGAATAAGCTAACTTGCAGTAGAAAAAAGAATCACATCATTAGATACTGACCGTGATTCTTCTCTCAGATTGTTTTTTTCTTTTGAGGCCACAAGGAATATTTTTCCTGAGTAAAGACTGGAAAAGACCCTCATTTGAAAATTTTAAACTTCAAAAGGGAGACTGTTTTGATAAAGGGTAGATGATATTCACTTGTTCCATCAGCATAATCTTGAGTACTTTTCAGTATTATATCCTGAATGACTAAAGAATCCTCAAGTGACCCTAAAGTGTAATATAATGTGGCATCTTTGAAAGGTCATGGCATACATTTCATAATTACATTCATCATGTTTGAGCAGAAGCCACTTTTAAATCTATGAAAAGCCACCTCTGTTTCAAACTGCCGTGTTTCCCTGAAAATAAGACCTAGCCAGACAATCAGCTCTAATGCGTCCTTTGGAGCAAAACTTAATATAAGACCCGGTCTTATTTTAATATAATATAAGACTGAGTCTTATAATATAATATAACATAATGTATGATATGATATGATATGATATGATATGATATGATATGATATGATATGATATGATATGATATGATATGATATAATAATGCTGAATCTTATATTAATTTTTGCCCCAAAAGAAACATTACAGCTGATTGTCTGGGAAACAATGTTTGTTGGACATTTCTGATTTAGAGTTGACTGGAGTGAAACTCTACACCTTTCGGGAGTCTTTGAAAGAATAAGCAAGCTTATTGACTTTATGTAGAACAATCAATGAGATGCAATCTCAAGAATGGACTGGACAAAATGAAAATAAAAATGTGACAAATAAAGGACGTTGGAAATCATAGGAAAGAAGTAGGTCATTTCAAGGTAATGAAGGCAAAAAAAAAAAAGAAGTCTGTTCAATTTATAATTTCTTAAATGTCTTAGCTCTACAATCCATCTGGGCACCATATATAAATGTAGAAAAACTAATATAACAATGAAGCCACAAGAACAGTGAAGTATATCTGTTTGAAAATCATGTCTTAAGAATTATGCCATTAAGGTCTTGATCTGGTCAAGATGGTGCAAAAGGTAAACTCTGTGCTTACCTTCTCTCACAAACCCATCAAAATTACAATTAAACTACAAAACAACCATCACTAAGAATTGCCTAAAACCTTGCTGAACCAAAGCCTTACAACTAAGGACATCCAGAAGAAGCCACCTCAAGACTGGTAGGAGAGGCAGAAACACAGAACAGTTCGGTCCCACGCCTCCATGTGACCATTAAAAATTGGGAGGGATATCTCAGCTGTGGAGGTGCCCCTACCCCAAGAATGAGAGGTCCCAGCCCCACCCCAGCCCAGGGTTCCAGGGCCAGGAAGAAAAGCCATAACCATAATTTCTGGTTGTGAAAACCAGCGAAGACAGTGACTGAGTGAGATGGAGGGTGGCTGGAGTTCCAGCTGTTCTTCTTCACGGTACCTTACAAGGACTTACCAACGGAATCACTGGCTCTGAGCTCCAGCACTGGGGCAGCTGCCGGTAAGGTGGCAGGCACATATGGTGGGGAACTAAGTTGTCTGGTTGGGACTGGGGCTGGAGGGACAATTTTCTATTGGCTGGAGGAGCTGGCGGAGGCCATTGTTTTTTTGGTAAGGCCTCCCTCTTCCCAGCACCATATCTGAGTATCCATCAATCTGGCTAACACCATTCGTTCTCTATGACCTAGTGATTGGAGACCCTGCTCCTTCCAACTTTCAGGCATACCCAAGCTCCTTCCAGTGTTTTTTTTTTTTTTCCATAAAAACTGCCTGCTTTAACTCATGCTGCAGACTGTCTTGGGTTTTTCAAAAGTTTGTGGAACCCACACAAGCAACATTTGGCTTGAGTATGTCCTGTACCTCTGGCTGAGCAGCCCCAAGCCTGGCACAGGCGGCAGCCAGCCATGGTTTGCAGCTTGGCCTCTGAGCCACTTCCAAGCAAGGCACAGTCACCTGCAGATTTCTTTGTGGCTCCTGTCTAGTGGCCCCATGTGGGACACAGGCTGCAGCTGAACTTGGCATGCAGTGGATCTGCTCCAAGGTGGTCCTGGGACTGGCGCCCCCAAGGGCCAGCTTCAAAATGAGCTGGAGCATCATCCAACTGCTTCCAAGAACAACACACTCAAGGGGTGAATTGGGCAGGCACCAGAGTCCTGCTGAGGCATATCCTGCTCTGTAGGATCAGCCTTTGCCCTTCATCTCTTCCACTGTAGTCAATATCAGTGCTTAAAACCAATGAGCCTGAGGGTCAGTCCCTCCCACTGCTGCACGAATAACCAGCAAGGCTCAACTACAACAGGAAGGCACACACAACCCATGCAAGGGACACAGCTATAGTGTGTGGCTCAAGTGCGCAGAAAGACTGTGTCACTGAGCCCCACAGCAATCTACTAAATAAGACCACGCTACTAAGACTGAAAGACATAGCATCCCTAGCTAATACATAGAAATAAATACAGGGAGACAGCCAAAATGGGGAGACAAAGAAACGTGTCCCAAATAAAAGAACAGAACGAAGCTCAAGATAAAGAACTAGAAAAAATGGAGACAAGCAATCTACCAAACTCTGTAGTTCAAAACACTGGTTATAAGGATGTTCAATGATCTCAGGGAGAACTTCAACAAAGAGATAGGAAACATAAAAATGGAGATAGAAAACATGTAAAAGAACCAGCCAGAAATAAAGAATACAATAACTGAAATGAAGAATACTGTATGGGGAATCAATAGCAGATTAGATGAAGCAGAAGACTGAACCAGCAGTTTAGAAGATAAGGTAGCAGAAAAGACCCAATCAGAACAGCAAAAAGGAAAAAGAATCCAAAATATTGAGAAGAGTTTAAAGGGCCTCTGGGACAACATCAAGCAAGCTAAATTTTGCATTATAAGGGCAGCAGAAGGAGAAGAAGGAGCAAGGAATTGAAAATCTATTTGAAGAAATAATGACAGAAAACTTTTCTAACCTGGTGAAAAAAATAGATATACAAGCCCAGGGAGTGTAGAGAGTTCCAAAAAAGGTGAACCCGAACAGGCCGTCACCAAGACATGTCATAATTAAAATGCCAAAAGTTAAAGACAAAAGCAGAAAGAGAAAACAGTTAGTTACCCAAAGGGGAGCCCCCCATAAGAGTGTCAGCTGATATCTCAACAGAAACTTTGCAGGCCAGAAGGGATTGGCCCAAAATATTCAATGTGATGAAAAGCTAGGAACTACAATCAAGACTACTCTACCCAGCAAGGCTATCGTTTAGAATCAAAGGACAGATAAAGAGCTTCCCAAACAAGAAAAAGCTAATGGAGTTATCAACACCAGACCAGTATTACAAAGAATCTTAGAGGAACTTCAAGATGGAAAAAAATATATATATATGAATAATAAAATGGCAATAACTACATACCTCTCAACAACTGCCATCAATGTAAATGGACTAAATGTTCCAATGAAAAGACATAGGGTGGCTGAATGGATAAGAAACAAGACCCTTATATATTCTGCCTACAATAAGTGCACTTCAGATCGAATGACACACACAGACTGAAAGTAAAGGGATGGTAAAAGATATTTCATGAAAATAGAAACAAATGAACAAACAAAAAAAGCTGGGGTAGCAATACTTATATCAGGCAAAATAGACTTTAAAACAAAGACTATAACAACAGACAAAGAAGGACCTAGTAATCCCACTTCTGGGTATTTATCCAAACAAACTTAAAACGCTGCTTTGAAGGGATGTGCTCATCCATATATCCATTGCAGCATTGTTTACATTATTGATTTACGTAAGCTATGATATGAAGGCAACCTGGGTGTTTCTGAATGGATGAATGGATATAGAAGAGGTGGTACATATATACAATGGAATATTACTCAGCAGTAAAGAAGAACAAAATCTTGCCATCTGCAACAACATGGATGGACCTAGATGATACTGTGCTGAGTGTAATAAGTCAGACAACAAAAGACAAATATCATATGATTTCACTTATAAGTGAAATCTAAAGAACAAAATAAACAAATAGGACAGACACAAACTTATACAAAGCACATTTTGATGGTTGTCAGATGGGTAGGGGTTTGGGGGTGGGTGAAAAAGGGAAGGGATTAAGAAGTAGAAATTGGTTGTTACACAGTAGTCATGAGGATGTATGGTATAACATAAGGAATATAGTCAATAATAATGTAACAACTATAAATGGTGTCAGGTGGGTACTAGAATTATCAGGGTGGTAGATGAGAAGGGGGGTGGGGGCAGGGTGAAAAACGTTAAGGGATTAAGAAATGCAAGTTGGTAGTTACAAAATAGTCATGGGTATGTAAAGTATAGGAAATATAATAAAAATTATGGTAATAACTATGTATAGTGCCAGGTGGTTCTAGTTAGGGTGACCACTTCCTAAATTATATAAATGTCTAACCACTATGCTATACACTTGAAACTAATGCAAAGTAATATTGAATGTCAACTCTAATTAAAAAATTTGAAAAGGGAGGAAGATCAATAATATTGCGATAGCATGGTGCGATAGTCTCAGATGGTTGCTGGACTTATCGTGATCACTTATTTAATACAGGGAATAAAATCAATAATGTGGTAATAACTCTGTATAGTGCGAGGTGGGTACTGTTGAATAACTATGATGTATACCTGAGACTAATATGATATTGCATGTTAGCTATATTTTAATAAAAATCTAAAAAATATAACTATAAAGGTAAATGCTTGAGATGTGTGGGAGTGGAGAGAGAGTTGGGAAGAGGTGAAGAGTGCAGAGACACAAAAATTGTCTTTGTGTACTTGAAGATTTGAAGGTCTATTAAATAGAAGAGTAAACTGTTCTTCCTCTATAAAGCATCTATAACGCAGTTTTTAGGAGGCATATTCTAATTAATACAGTGTTTAACAAAAAACTAATTTGACCTGTTTAAGAGTGGAATGAATTGTATCTTAAGACAAAAGTTGTTTTTTTTTCTTTTTAATTACAAAAGTATTATCATGGGGACTGCGTAAGTATCAGTATCGAGAATGAAGCTACTTCATTACAAAGATTTGAAAGGCCTTAAATGTTTTTTGTTTTGTTTTTTCCAAATCTAGGATTTTGTAATTCTGTGATCATATGTCCCCCAAGATTATTTAGTTTTTGAACAATAATCCTATCATATACAGCACAGCTGTGAATTTTTAATAGTTCTATTTCAGATCCTAGTCACATGTTTTTAGTTAGAAGTGTTGTCTAGACCCCCATTAAGGCACAGGAGCATTCTTAATATGGTTCTAAGGAATATATAAGGATGAATTTATACAGAGAATAAAAAGTATGTAAATTATTTATCTTAATCTGGCCAACATCATGAATAGGGTTATGACTACACATACACTTTCCACTTTCCCCTAATGCATTAAAGTTGATGTAATTGCTTTTCTAGCACAATATTCATTTTAACAAGCATAGAAAAGTTGTTGAATTCACTTTTGAGGCCAAACATAATGGCAGAAAATATGAAAATACGAAGGCCGATAAAATCTGGTATAACATTTTTTCATGTTGTTTCAAAAATAACTTGTTCAGCAACTTGAAGCCACTGTAATAAAACTGACGGCCAATCTCTAAACCTCCAAACTAGGTGTTCCAAAGACGATTCTGGAATGTCTGTGTACTTCATTTGGTGGGAAACTTTTACGTCTTAATTCAGAGCTGGCTTAGTCTTACTTTGTGCATAATTTCAAACAGCTCAAATATCTGGTTTCTCTAGTAAGTAGCAAACTGGAGGTGGAACATTGAGAATAACAAAATAATTGAGAGTAAGGGAGGATTTGAAAAAAAAAGTTTAAAAAACAGAACTTAAAATTCAACATGGCAGTCTATGGTAATTTACTATGTTTTTAAATATCCTGATATATCTTTTGGGGGCTCATGGATATCTATAGAATGCTTTATTAACTTAAACATATAATAATGGTGCTAATTTAGCATAAATTTTTAAAAATTTAATTGGCTATATTCCATTTAATAAGTAATTTTACATTGTCAACATGGCAATTTACTTTAAAAACAATTGACTATTAATGAGACATATATGTATGGGTGTACAAGTTAACTCCAATTTAAACTCAAGTAATAGTTGGTCAGCATTTATAAAAAAAAATCTTTGTCAGAAATTAACACTGTAGAAGTTGAGTGCTCTATCCAAATATACACATGAGAATGTTGTTAATTTATATAAGCAATACTAGAAATAATTTTTCATTAGTGAAATAAATAGTATCCTATATATGTGGTTGGTAAGAAATTGATCAGGCCACCTCTTCTTGAATGAATGAGATAGAAGAATTCAGCAAGGTCAGCATTTGGATGACTTTGGTGCAAAGCTCAATCTCGCCTAGCATCCTCCTGTTTGATTTGCATCTTCCAACTTCACTGAGTGTCTTGTCTCCTGACCCAGTGACAAGGCCAGCTACTCTGACTGCCAAGATAACATTGTGTTCACCTCAGACTAAGTCTGTCAGGTGCTCGTGGGAGTGTGGGAGCAGAACTGGAGTGTCCCCAGGTACCAGAGTGGCTATAAGAACTGGCTACTTGTATATCACTTGTTTCCCAATAATATTTACATGTTTGGAACATATGTGCTTATATTATAAAATAATAACGATTAGAAAAGTTGTGGGGAAGAGAACATTTAGCCTTCATTTATCTTAACTGCCAGAGATGACCAATATTTACCCCAGAAAACTTAGAATTTGCTTAGTGGTCATATTGGCTTAGGTCAGTTTACAGCACTAACAGATGTTATGGAATTGTGTAACCACACTACATGATGGAAGGCAAATAATTCTGTGCTGCATAAATAAAATTCCATCATCTTAAAATGTACATAATGACCATCTTCTTCTTTGATAATATTAGATAAGTATGGAGTTATCTGTATGAAAATCACATTCAACCCCAGATTTCCAGAAATGCATAGGGTCACATAGCAAAGATAAGACACTACAAAGAAATCCTACAGAGAACATTAGCTAACTGTAAAAGTCTTTTCCCATAGGATGTTCCTCAAAGTACAAATCTTATAACATATTCTATTTAAAAATTTCTGTGATCAAATAATGTTTAGAAATGCTACATAATTTGCTACACCTAAACAATCACAATATACATCAATATATTAATATTACAGGTTCTGAGAAAGTTATATTAAAGAATCCTGTTTAACTTACTTAAATTGAATTCTATGGTCCATATGTGGAGAGGGACACTGATAAACTAAACTAGATATTTAAGAAGACTACCAGAGAGGTGAGGGAAGTGAAAACACTGAAAGAATAGAACAGAAGACATTGTAGAATACAGTCGTCCTCCCATATCTGCAGTTTCACTTTCAGTTACAGTTACCTGTGTGTAACTATGGACCAAGAATATTAAATGGAAAATTTCAGAAATAAACAATTCATAAGTTTTAAATGACACGAATGTTCTGAGTGGCATGATGAAAACTCGTGCCATTCCACCCAGGAAGTGGATCACCATTTTATGTAGAGTATCTATGATGTTTACACCACCATCTGCTAGTTATCTTAGTTATCAGATCAACTGTTTGGTATCAAAAGGCTTGTGTTCCAGTAACCCTTGTTTTACTTAATAATGCCACATTCGCATAACTTTTACTGTAGCATATTGTGATGATTGCTCTATTTTATTATTAGTTATTGTTGTTAATCTCTTACTGTCCCTAACTTATAAATTAAGCGTTGTCATAGGTATGCATGTATAGGAAAAAAAGATAGTATATATAGGGTTTGGTACTATTCATAGTTTCAAACATGCACTGGAGGTCCTGAAATGTATTTCCATGGATAAGGATTGGGGGGACTACTGTACATGTAAAAATAAGGTTTTGTACATAAAACTGTTATCCCAGATAGGAAAAAAAGACTACTTGACATATTTGACAAGCAGTATACCATGTATCAACAATTGTCAGATGCATTTCTTCTTCTCGTTTTAAACAGCTTTAAAATCAGGATAAATCTTTTGCTTCTCTCACTCTTGACCAAGTGGCAGTCACAACACGTTGACATAACTTGACGCGCTGTGGTAAGATTAAGAAAGCCCAAGCATCAAATCTTACAGGATGGTGTTGGTGGATAAGGAGAAAACTTCAAAGACAATAGTGGAGCATTCTTTTAATAAACACTGTATCATCAACACTCTTGATGATACAGAAAATAATATTATGTGGAAAAACACAGGATTTAATAATTCTCAACCAAAAATTTACTCAAGGAGTTGGATTCTTATTTAGAAGTTGTTTCAGAAAAACTACGCATTTGACCTCAAAAATATATATTCTTTATTATTTATTACATATGTTCTCTTTTATAAATCAGCAACTTTAACTTTTTTTTCATTTTCACAGGGAGTTATTAAAAATAAAAATCTTACAATATGTTAAGAGTGTTAAATCAATGTATTTTGGTAATATTTTTATTTTTATTTATGCACAGGAGTAATTTTAAAAACTATGTATGAATCAGTTTGAAAGAGTTATTTGAAATGCATAACATTTCTAAAGATAACAAAGCATTGATTAATTTAATTAGTAGTTTAATTGACAGCTTTTCCCCCCTTTCTCAAGAGTACACAAAATAATGACATATTTTAAGAATCATCTTAGCTATATTTAACTGTGTTAATTCTCCAATTAATCCTAGAACTTGAAAATATCCGCACTGGCGTCAAATTTCTCAAAAGAATTCAATCATTCTTTTGCTAAATAGTTTGTGTTTTCTACCAGATAGACATGTGTGTTCAAACTGACTGGTTTTAGGAAGTCATTTTAGCTAAAAAAGCTAAAATGATGATACTGTGAATAAACTATTTACAATTCAATGGATTTTTTTTTCAGTGTATTGGTTGACACAACAATAATGATGGTGAAAACAATAAAGTTGACATAAAAAAGCATTAAAGAATTATTGCCATATGAATCTGCAATAATCTGATAAGATCTTGGCAAAATTCTGAAGCTTGAGTTTTCTTTCTAAAATCTGTGATGAGATTTTTGTCTACACTTAAACAATAAATGACTGAAGTTTCTTTTAGATTTTTCTTTTTGTCATTCTTCTTCATCACCCACTGTTAGTTGTGCTATAGTTCAGTAGATTTGATATTCAGTAATAGAAAAACTATGATCTCAAAAATATATGCATTCTTTTTTATTTATTGCATTTATTTCTGCTTTTATAAATCAGCAACTTTAATTTTTTTCCCTTTTCACAGGGAGTTATTAAAAATGAAAATCCTACCATATATTAAAGAAGTTATGCTTCAATGCAATAAGACTATAAAAATCCATTTTCATCTCTAGAGAAGGTAATGAATTAATATAGGTGCCTTCATAATCCAGTCTTTCATCCTTCCCCCTCTGCTAATAAATATGCACAGAGAACATTGTGAAGCTCAAGTTTGGTCTAACGAAAGTATAGCTTTACAGAATATTACCGCACCAGATTGTTGGTGAATCATGAAGGAAGAATGGCATTTATTTTGAGAATCATGAGCATTAAAATATTTATTGAAGATTAGAGTTTTGCTCCGTCAAGGTGCTACTGTCTCTTCATGAGCTATGTCTGACTTAAATCAATCTCAGCAAGAAGAATATGATTAATTTGTAAAATATTAAATTATCACAATCTTTTCCACTGTTTCTGGCAGTTTTGTCAGGTAGCTTATCTTTAATCTTTATGGTTAAAAGCAGCACAGAGGTATCATAATATAAATGCAGACATTAGTGTCCTTTAAAATTTTCATTATCTTTATTGTATCATTCCTATGGATACATCTACCAACAAAAATTTAAGGGGAGATACTTGGCACATATGTTAGTTCCTTTTCATTAGGTGAAGAATTTTGCCAGATTAATGAGCCAATAATCACATTTTGAAGCAAAGAGTTATCCAAATTTTCCACTGATGTTGGCTGTAATTATTAACGTTGGCTTACATACCATAGTTTTAAAAGTGGGGTTGGAATTTGAGGTTTGTTGAACTGTTGAGAGACCTGAGGAAGGGGAATATGTAGAATGAGAGAAAGAGGGAGAGATTTTTGATGGCAAATTACTTTTAAAAACTGCATAGATAAAATCTTCCCTCCATCAGGAAAGCTCTAAGGGAAGTGCAAATATAGGATGAATTTTAGATAAAAGTGCTAAATGAAGGAACAAAGTTGGGTGTATACGATGTAAATCTTGGGAGGATAGTGCATCATAGTTAGGATTTGGGACTGTTTCAAAGATGGGACAATTGCATGAGAAGCAATATGGTATGGCATTAGTATGAATAGATAGAGCATGATTTATGGAAAAACAAAAATCCCAGCATTGGGGACAGACTGAGGACGATAAAAGGATTATCACTAAATGTGATCTCAGACTACTCACTGTAAAGTGCGGAAACAGCTTTGTGTTAGAGGATAATTGCATTACGGCTCCTTACTATAAAAGTGAAGGCTACCATTTTAATAGTGAAAGAACTTAACAGTTCAAGCAATATTAGGGGAGAAAACAGTGCACTTTATTTTTGGTCACATAAAGGTATTTGGCATATGTTTACTCATGGGAAAAGAGATTGGAAAATACAATGGAGAGAACTGGAGAAAATATTAGAAGTAAATTGGATGGATTGCAGGGCTTCGGGCATTAAACATTTATTCTTAAGTCATTCAACTAGTATTTATTGAACACCTGCTATGTGTCTGGCACTGGTCCAGGTGCCAGGGATACAGAAATAAACAAAACACTCAAAGAACTAGCATTCAAATATGAATAATAGAGGTGAAATATCTGGTGGGGTAGAGTAAAAGCTAAGGGTGGAAACATAAACAGGCAGTATGATTATGGAGTGCCCCAGTAGTCAAGGGAATGAGGGGAGTGCTAAAATTTTAGACAGATTATTGACCAGAAAAGGTTTCTCTGACAAAGTGACTTTTTAAGTAAATAGCTTAAGGATGTGAGAGAGCAAGTCATGCATGTATCTCAGGGAAGCACATTCCAGAAAGGACACAGCAGTTGCAAGTGCCCTGGAGGGGAGTATGCCAACATGTTCCAGAAACTCTGAGGAGGCCACTGTGGCTGAAGCAGAAGGAATAAATGGACAGTTGAAAGGAAGTGGCCTTGTGGCCAGATTATTGTAGGGCTTTGGGGGCATAGTACAGACTTTGGCTTTAACTCTGAGTGAGATGAGTTAATCCACTCTTTGGATTTAGAAGAGTGACATGTACTTTTTTAAAATTAAATATATTGGGGTGATTTGGTTAATAAAATTATACAGGTTTCAAGCATACAATTCTATAATACATCATCTATATACTGCACTGTGTGTTCACTTCCCAAATCTCCTTTTGTCATCACATATTTGGCCCCTTTACCCTCTTATACCTCCCCACATCCCCCCTTACCCTCTGGCACCCACCAAACTGTTGTCTGTTTGTGAGATTTTGTTTATTTATTTGTCTTGTTTGTTAGTTTATTTCTGTTTTATATCCCGCATTTTAATTAAATCATATATATATATATATATATATATATATATATATATATATATTTTTTTTTTTTTACTTTTCCTGTCTAATTTATTTTGCTTAGCATGATAATCTCAAGATCCATCCAGGTTGTTGTGCAAATGGCAGTGTTTTGATTTTCTTATGGCTGAGTAAAATTCCATTGTGTGTGTGTGTGTGTGTGTGTGTGTGTGTGTATCACATCTTCTTTATTTGGTCATCTCACTTTCGTATTTTAACAAGGCCATTCTAGCTGTTGTAGTAAGAACAAATCAAAAAGGTAGGTAGACATGAAAGGAAGAAGATCACTAAGGAAGGTTTGAATAGTACAGGAGAGAAATCGTGGTGACTCGGATTACAGTGGGAGAGTTTAGTGGTAAGAAGTGTTCAGATTATAAATAATTTTTTAAGTAGAGCCAATGCATTTGTTAGTAGTTGAATGCAGGGTATGAGAGAAAGAGAAAAATCAAACAAAATTACAAAAATTTTGAAAACTGAAAAGATAGAGGTGACTGAAGAAGAATCAGGTTTGGAGAAATATCAGGATCATAGTTTTGGGCATGAGAAGCTTGAAATGCTTTTTAGACATTTAATTGGATAGACAATTGTATATATATATAAGCCATGAGATTGATAAGATTACTTACGGAGTAATTTTAATAGAGAACAGAAAATATACAAAGACTGAGCGTTGTGAATATCAACATTGAGAGATTGAGGAGATAAATAAGGACCAACAGAGGCTGCTGAGAAGGACTGGCCAAAAATCTGAGAGCAAAACCAGGCAAATGTGTGTTCTAGAAGCCAAGTGAAGAAGATATTTCATATTAACTATGTGAATTAGAAAAACAAAATAGTAAAAATGCTTTAAAAATGAAGGAAATAAGCATATTTCACAGCGGAAGACAATAGAGGGAAGGGTGATGAACTGGCTGAAGGCTCTATTAGAAGGAATTAACAAGAAAGAACACCCGGACCTGTAACAGTTTCTCAAAATGTCCTAGGGATGACCGTCTGCACCAGAATCACCTGAGAGGTTCATTAAAGCATTCAGACTACTGAACTAGACGTTTTAATGGCAGACTGGGGATTTGTATTTTCAGAACTTTCCACAAGTGATTTTTCTGTAAGCATACATCACTAAGGTTAAACAATTAAAATTGGGAATTTCATTCCTGAGCATATTAGTCTGACAAGTTTGTGAATTGTTGCAATGATATTGCTAACTTTTTTGATATCAGAGGGTTTATTCATTATGAATTTGTACCAATTGGGCAAACAGTTAACCAAGTTTAGTAATTGGAGCTACTGAAAGGCTGCATGAAAAGTTAGATGACCTGAACTTTTCGCCAACAATGCATGGCTCTTGCATCACAACAATGCATGAGCTCACACGGCACTGTCTGTGAGGGAGTTTTTAGCCAGTAAACAAATAACTGTATTGGAACACCCTCCCTACTCACCTGATCTGGCCCCCAATCACTTCTTTCTTTACCCAAAGATGAAGGAAATATTGAAAGGGAGACATCTGGATGACATTCAGGACATCAAGCATAATACGACGACAGCTCTGATGGCCATTCCAGAAAAAGAGTTCCAAAATTGCTTTGAAGGGTGGACTAGATTATTGCATCCCTTAGCTTCCCAAGGGGAGTACTTCAGAGGTGACCATAGTGATATTTAGCAATGAGGTATGTAGCACTTTTTCTAGGATGTGTTCTTGATCTTCATTGTCTGAACTCCTAGTGAAAAGAGTTATACATAATTGTGGAAATGTAGATTGTGAATATGGAGATAGAGTCACCAGTTTGTGGCTCCCACATACGTGATCTATATTTTCATCCAAGAACTGAATTAGATTATATCCATGCAGAGAAGAACTGCATTGCTATACTTTCAAACTTAATATCATTTTCCACCAAATATATTAGAAAGCTTAAATTGACAACATTTATTTTTCCATTTCACTTCATGCTCTGTGGGAGAGGAATCGAAAATTGAAACTGCCAAACCTCCTGTGGGTTTGCCTCTGCCTCTAAGGCACACTTAGACAAGTACAGTAGAACCCATCATTACAATGCTCATTATTCCATTGATTCAGTGATTTTGCATGTCAAAAAGTATTCCCCTTCCACTACATAAGCAACACACACACATTCTGATATACAAGCAGTAGCTACAAAACCCTATGATGGGTTTGTGGAAATCCATTTGGGTGCTTCATGGGCAATTTCAGTTGCTCATATGTCAGAGCAAGCTGTTGCCCTCATTTTTAGGGTCACAGGAGATCTCCACTATTATAGAGTTGCTTAAATGAGTCCATGAGATGTACAGCTCTGCAGGAACATCACTAAAAACCATAAAGTGAGTTCCTGGTTCAGTAAACTCTAATTACATTTAGAAAAAATGGAAAGGATGAAGGGGGGAGGGTAGTGTACACATTTGAAAGTAAGGAATATGGAAACCACCTCTAATATTTATCTTGTGCCTTCTACCTTCCAAATAGTGTTCTCTGTGTTTTACATTCATTGTCTCATTTTATCCTTTCAGTTCTATTAGGTAGAATAGATGAATAAACGGAAGCTCTTTTGTCCAAAGTTAATAAGTGACAAATTAGAATTACAGATAGGTCTATAGATGGAAACTTCTGTATTAGATGGAAATTCCAAAACACCCAAGCTCTTTTGGAATTCAGTGTTACTACTGGAATTGCTAAATTGTACTATGAATTTTGCATTATAATTATTTATATTACACCATTCATATGCTATCATCTCAAGCATGCGGAAAATACCTATGAAGCATCATATCGTGGCAGAAATCACTATGGTGAATTATCAAGCCAGATTGTTAAGGTGCAAAAATAACCTTCCGTGTATAAAGAATTTCAATATATAAAACCATAGGAAAATTAGAGGAACAATGTCCTTACAGATATACTTTCTCCAACTTATCATCTCTAGGCATCTTATCTGATCTCTACCCCTCCCTCTAGGTTCTAGATCACCTGGTCTTCTTTTTTTAAAGAATGGATAGTTTCTAGTTATGCTGCTCCAGCTACCTTTCACGGCTGAACTTATGGATAAGAAAATATCCATTCTTATCCATAAAAATGGATATTTTGAAGGGTTATTAGCCAGCTCACTGTATCTTGACTCTCAATGATTGTTTTCTTTCTTCTTTGCACTTCATTATGTTCACAAATGGTTACAATGTCAATTGAAGGTCTTTTTGTCATCTTGATCTCTCCCTCACTAGAGGTTTTCCTACACAATAGAGTTTTCCCCCCGGCCACAGGTTTCCCCTTCTTCTGACATATCCCCTTTTGTGAAAGGTTGGCAATACCCCTGTTAGGTTTGACAAGGTGTTGTAAGATACAGGAAAACAGACTGAGAAGCAAAAGATAGAGGTTTTAGTCTCATTCTGCCATTAAATGATTGTTGAGTCCTTGGCAGGTCACTTATCTTTCCTGAATCTCAGTTTTCTTATTTTAAAACAATGTGTTTTGACCTAGTGATGTCAATAGTCCCCTTCTGATCTAAGATTCCATTATTCTACGGCGATTTTTTTTCAAAAATGCATCCAGAGTACTATGCGTTTTTCTTGCCTTTGTTCTGTCTATAACCAAACAAGGTATACATATAATTCGCTACTGGGATAATCCATCATAGGATATTTTTATTAAAAGCAGGAAGTTTTTGGATGCAAACTTTACTTTCATAATAATGTTTGTTTGTTTTTTCATTATAACAGTGGCACAGTACCATTGCACAAAAATTGAAAAACAGAGCATATAAAGAGGAAGATCAAACTCACACAATTCCTCAATACAGAGATAATCACTGCTTACATTGCAATATTCTTGCTTGTTTCTTTTCTTTGTTTTTTCAAAAAAAAATAGGCGCCATTTTTGTGTTTACTGCTTTTTTTCCTTTCAACATATTATTCTGAGTATTTCATGTCTCATTAAGTAGCCCTTGAAAATGTCATTTTATTTCTGCATAACATTCCATATTATCATTGTACCATACTAATGCAATGATCTCTTCTAGTTGTACATTAGTTTATTTTCAAAATTGCATTATTTTGAATAATAATATATGAATATCTGTATGCATAGATTTGCTCAATGATTCTATCAACATAAATTCCTAGAATCCCATCATCATATGTTACCTGGTCAAATGTTATAAATATGTATTAAGCCTCTAGACGCAGCTATCAAATTGCTCTCTAATAAACCAGTGCACGTTTTCACTCCGACAGGAGATTTGAGAATATCTGTCCCTCACTATTCTCTCCAACCACGTGCATTATCATTAAACCCTTGCCAATTCAACAGGTAAAATCTTTTCTCATTATAATTTTAATCCATGTGTATGTCACTATTAGTGAGGTTATGTTGAAAATACATTTATTGCCTCAGTTGTCCCACATGATCTGACCTTCTTCCTTTCCAATCACCTTTCCTATATTGCTCTCCTCTAGCCACATGGATCTTGTTGTTAGGTTATGCTAAATTTGTTTCCATCTCAGAGACCTTGAGCGTTCTGTGGTTTTTCTCTACCTGCATTTTGTCACTGTCTCCAAATCTTTGCAAGGCTCACTGTCTCATTCCATTCTGTTCTGTTCAAATGTTACCTCCTCAGGGAAGCTTTCCATGTGCCCCTCCATCCCAAAATACCCTCTTCTCCCCATCATAACTACTTCCTCTACATTCCTATAACATCTGTTTACCAACTGAAATTATGTTGTTTCTCTATGTAATTGTCTCCTGCTTACTTTTTTGCTGTTTGTCTTCTCAATAGATTAGAAACTTTCTGAGAAGAGGGACTGTAATTATTTTATGCATTCTGGTATTAATTCTCATCACTTAGAATCCTGCCTAGCATATACTAGTTGCTTAATAAATATTTGTGAATTATTTAATTTAGAATTATCTATTTGACATTTACCCATCTGTCTTAATCACTTCTGGCTTCCATAATAGGTAATACCATAGACAAATGAGGAATTTTCAATAGCAATTAGCAATTAAAAAATAATGAACCCAGTAATAAAATGGAGAATAACTTAGATTAGGGTATTAATACTTTTTTTAGATGGCCGTAGATATCATCAAGGAGATGATGTTTGATCTGAAAACTGAGTGATGTAAAGGAGTAAAATAAATGAAATTCAGAAGCTTTTTTCCAGGCAGAGGAGTCAATGCAAAAGCCTTGAGGTTGTAAGGAAAAGGCCAATGGGGCAGAAATATATTTGCAAGTGTGGAGCATAGAAATGAGAAAAGAAATAGCTCCTATAGTCCAGATGTGAGGAGAGGAGATGGAGTTTTAGATCAGGAGAATGGGAGTAGAGACTGGAACAAGGACATATTTTGGAGGTAATGCCATTGGAGTGTATGTGAGAGCTGAAAGAGATGAATCATGGATGGTTACTAGATCTTTGACATAAACAATGTGAAATGATAGTAGATTGCATATGGTAGTAAATTGTACAACTACCAATATAAGTGGTAGTTATATTGTAATCATATATCAAAATTGTTTTTCATAAATGAAGTCCTGATTAATCTGATAATTATTTTTCTTTTCTGAATAATTCCCTCTTTTCTCTCTCCCTTAATTTTCCTCTTCACCTATTGGAAGTTTATGGGATCGAATGTTTTATTTTTCTTCTCATCTTACTGCCTGTGGGGAACTGGGGACATTGTTGAGTAAATACAGAGCATATAGAAGAGATGAAAAAGATGCTAAAATTAGGGCCTTCCAAGGACAATGATGTCAGTGCTATGAACTGTGGTGTATTAGTTTGTCAAACCCCTGTACCTGAAGGTAAAAATAAAGAAGGGAAAAATGAGGTAGTTCTTGGATTTGCTCTCAGTATCTTAAAAATTATTCCTCCACTATGCAGTCTAACCGTGTGCAAAACCTAAAAGTCTATGGTATTCTAACAAAAGAAAAATAATAATTTTACCAACCTCCTTTCTAATAATGGCATGCCATTGAAGGAAAAAAGAATTACTCTGAATATATAAGTAAGAAATACGAAGGTAAAAAATAAATGCCAGTTTTCATAATTTTCCCATTTGCAAATTTTCCATACCTTTTCACATTTGACAAAAGGAGAAAAGTGGCTCCGTATGAGGAATAATTAAAAGCAATATTCAGGTCCCACAAAAGTTTATCCTGAAAAGTAGAATACTTGCCTTTTGCTGTGCTTCTATGGGCATGTTGTTTTCTTCAAAACACTTAATTTTGCTAAGATGTCGGTCTCTCAAAAGAAACGTTCTAGTGGTCAAATAAATACAATCATAGTGGAATATGAGAGGGACAAGGGAACAAAAGGTACTTAATTATGCAAAATATAATAGAATTTTCTTATTGCCTGAAGTCTCCTCCCCACAGTCTACAAAAGATAAAACAATCATAAAACACACTAACATAATTCAATATAACCTTTCAGGATTAATATAAATTTTAATACAGCAGATCATTAAGCAAACTTGTTTCGGCAAATTTAAATGGGGAATCAGCAAGTCCATCGTAAGCAATCATGCAGACATATCGACATATATAGTCAACTGTTAAAAATATAACCCCAGAAAATGAAAATGCAGCACTTTTCTGGTACAGATAATTGGAGCACTTAACATGCCTGAGAATTAGGCATTCAACATAAATGAATATAAATTATTTATGCCTAACTCAGTTAGGGTCTCCAAACTACAAGCTTCATCTTTAAAATTGTAGTTTCTCAGTGGAAAGAAAATGTGAATCGTCTTCAAAGCTATGCTCCTCATAATGCTTTGTGATAGATTTCCATGTCTTCATTTTGAATAAGCAATACAAATGTTATCCTGAGGTAATTTTGTGGTCTTCCAGAGTTTACTATTAAGTTGGCAGGCATGAAGCTAGATAATTGCTACTTATTTCAGAGAAGTTTATTCTTCCATATCAAATGGTAAAAACAAATGCCCCTTTTGGGGACTATGATGTTATTAAGTGTCATACTTTTGATAAGTTCAAAATCCATCACAAACTAACAATTTAAGTACATAAAATATCTATATTGATTATCAAAAAATGTATTATAAAAATATCTTGGCAACCACTTTTCTGTGATTTTATTCTATTGTTTAAAATTCTTTTAAAATCATAGAGAAATCCTGTGTTGAAGAATCAGAAAACGTCCCATGAAAGCACCTAGAAGTCCCTGGAAAGTGTATGAAAAACTTCTTTCCATTAAGGTCACAGTAAACAACAATTACAACTATGCATAATGTTCAGTGCATTTCTTGACAGAATCAGCTTCTTAACAGGAAATGTGTTTTCAGAAATCTCCTCATCTCATTCTGCACTGATATAACTAAGAAGACTTCAATATGGCCAGGGTTGGATAAAGTGATTCATTCATAACCATTGTAATTTTTTTCTTTTTTTTTTATAACCATTGTAAATTTGAAGAGTGGAACTGATCACTCTAGAAGTGCCTAATTTAAGAAGAGGTCCACAATTTATGCAATGATTGTATAGGTATACATGTCTACAGTGGAGTAAAGGCCAGGCAATCATTCTCCCACAAATAGCTTTACAGAAAAAAAATAATAGTAAGTGAGATTTTTCTGATTTGAAATGCAAAACTTGCAATTCCAGTTTTCTTGTTCATGTTGATATTATTCTCTTTTCACCAATAATGTGCTCTCTCAGATTTGGTCCTTCTTTTTACTTATTCTAAGCTCAGTATGAATATTAACAGTGGGCATCATCTACCATGGCAACAGCATGCAAAGTGCTGACTTTTCATTCCGAATGTGAATTGAGAGTGTGGATGGATTAGCTTACATTATCCCTGTTAACATTTTAGGGCATCATGTTTCTACATGACTGACTATATAGATGGCATAGTCATGATTTTTTTGGTAGCAAAGACATTGCTAGTCATGATACATTAACAGATGGTAAAGAGCCTTGCCCTCTTATTTCTTTCCCAATATCTCTCTTTCCTCTTTTCAAATTGTGATGAATTTTTATTTAAAAAATATTAAAACACTTGGCTTGTTTTATATTTTTGTTCATGGATGTAAAAGATAACCCGAGAGTATCCTCTCCCCTGCCCGCACACCCAGATTCTCAAAGCTAAGGTAATTATTCATGTTCTAATTAGGATATTTTTTCAGTTGTAAGCAACAGAAACTAATTTAAATTCCCTCATAAAAAAGGAAATTTATTGTAAAGCATCTCGAGAGTCCCACACCTATCCAAGGTCAAAAGTGAAGTGTGATCAAGCATTATTAAGAAGTAAGGGACAGAGGCTGCTTGCTTCTTCAGACCAGAGGCCTCCAGCACCCTGCTTCTGCTGGCTTTCAGTTCCCTTCTCATCTGACTCCCAACCACTTCCCTCTGAAATTTTTTCTTGTATAACTTTGTAAAAGCTTGGGGTCTTCTAATTACCCTCATTGACTCAGTTCTATAAACCTTTCAAAGCAAGTGATGAACAAGTGGTTCAAATTTCTGAGAGACAATCTGATTGGTACACCTGGTCTTTTGGAGATGAATCTCTTACAAGTTATAGGTAAGGCCTATGTAGATGGAACCCATTTGTTAAAGTCTTTATAGTTGTCTGGTCAGCTGCAGCAGAAATACCCGAGGTGGGGGTGGGGTAAGTAGTGAGGGAAGTAGAAGGTTTGGTGAAGATATTTGGCCTACTGTTTGCTCACCTGGGACAATGGGCTGGGGTTATTTCAGAAAGATAAGGTCAGAACAAGTAATGAGTAGCAGTGCTAACTTAAAGTTTTTAAATTGGTGCACTCAAAAATGTATCTTATTGCAACTATGCCATTTATTTTTATTTCATTTTGTAATAGAAAACAAATTTAAATTCATGTTCTATTTGGTGTACTCATTGATGGTGGAACACTAATCCACATCCATAAATAAATATTTGGGGGAATGATAAACTACTATTTCCCTAAGTGTTCATTGAGCATGATGCTGAGCTGGGCGTATGACTAAGCTTTGGCATTTGCCAATATTTACAAATAATACAATACACAGATCAACTGATGTCAGCCTGAAAAATATTAAGATAAAAACCTCTTCCTACGCTTGCTAGTTTGGCAAAAAAATGATGATGTATTTTATATGTGTTGATGGATACATAGATGTGAGTGCAGTCCATGCAGTATGAGATTAAATGTTTACTAATATGTATCAACATTGCTTTGAGAAAATCATGTCAGGGGACTGTACTAGTTAAAATACTGGGAGGCTGTGCTCAGGCTCCCCTCATCGGATGCAGTTCATTCCTATATATCGTAGGCATAGTGGGGGACTCACACTTGGGACTGTGGAAAGAACCCCTAGATTTGAGTTTTGTGGTTTAGCTTGTTAGCAGGATGATGTTGGACAAGTCAGTTAACCATTTGGGGCATTGGTTTCTACGTTTATAAAATGCTATGTCATATAATTTGGTGTTTGTGTGAGCACTTTATAAAGTATTACTGAAATACTGTTTTTACTCCCTTTCAGGATGTAGATAGAAGGACAACAGTTAAAGAGATTCTTTCTATTTAATTTAATTCCAATGTTTTTGTATAGATACCATCTATAAATGGATAACCTGTTGTCTTAAAATCATTAGAAGGATCAAATACCTTAATTATACCTATGACATGGTGTGAACTCACTTATTGTAGTATTTAATCATGTGTTGTTCAACAAAAGGGATTTAAAATATGTATCTTGGGTTAATTTTCCAAAGCTCATGTAACTGTTCCCACAATGTTTTGTGAGAAAAAGTACATTTCACAGGGAAAAAAAAAAGATATTTAGCACTTTTTCTCTCAAAGAGAAAACTGTTCCTTGCTAGATCAGTGGGAACAGGTAACCACTAAATGCACAGTGATTTGATCTGGTCTGTACAGCAAGCCAGAGTGTTCACACACGGCTTCATTTCTGAAATTTACATATATACATGTCAAAGGTTATTTATAAGTTGATTATCAGGACACTTTTAAGCTAGAATTATTTCTAGCTAATACTAGAGACTATAGTGTCCTTGTCCTAATGCTATTTATTTTTCTCTATTTTATTGAGTTGACTTAAACATCATTTGTTATTTTTAAGCATGTCATTCAGGATATGAGACTAGGTGAGTACTAATCCATTCTTCATATTCTTACTGACTTGTTCAAAATTTCGCTTTCATAAACATTAGAACATTTAGTGTCAGGTGTGAGGAAGTGATCAGTGTTTTAACTTAGTATGTATTAGCGTGGAGGGCTATGCTTAGCTGGCCATGGAATACCGTAGATGGACGTAAGTGGAACTCCTAGGTTTTGCAGTGAAGCCTTAGATGAAGAGAGATCGCCCCAGCAACAGCAGAGCAAAAATGTTAAGACCCGTGACCTGAACATTCAGCATGTGGAGATAAGGCTTGCTAACCTATAAAATTCTGGTCTTAGACTTCTAAAAACAAACAAAAAACATTGCTTCTGGTGCTATGTGACTTGAGGGTACATAGGGGACATAGCCCATGATTTCATGTGAGTTTGCCATGGTGAATATCCACTCTGTGAGGGCTGCCATAACTACTGAGTTTGCGGTGCTCCTCTGTAAGATATAAGAGGGAACGAAACAGGGAACACATGCTTTCGCTCCCATCTGAGTTTCCTTACTTTTCTTTTTATGACTTATTAGCCTCCTTGGGAGTAAACCTTGAACTGAATCTAAATTGTCATTTTCAGCCTCCTTGACCCTGGACCCAAACTCTGGTCTGGTCTAATACAATTCCTTAAGGTTTATTCTTCTAACGGAGAAATGAAAATAATTCCGGGAAATATTTCCCTTCTATTCCATCCCTCTCCTACTTTCAGTGGTTCTATGTTAGTGGTAAATCTATTTTTGTTTTGCTCTGATATATGCTTTCTGGTTCAGATGAATTGCTAACGAAACATGTTTTTCAAGAGCATATTTCTCTTAAAGGCAGAAATAATTCATTTTGTAAAACACAAGTAGGAAACCTATGAGCTGAGAAAGAATTCTCCCTAGATGCTTTCTTTCATTCAGCCTGGAGATTTCTAAAAATACTGACCTATGGCTGACCTTTTCATTTTCAATAGTGTCATTGTTACTTACTTATTCAAATATGTGGATGGTGGTGTGGGTGGTAGGGTAATATTTTTATTGGCATGAACACTGATAAAGTTCTGAGATATGTTTACCACTGTATTACTGCTCATTATTTCTATGTGGCCTGTATCCTCTCTCTAATAATAAAGAAGCAATCAAGAAAACAAACAAACAAACAAACAAACAAACAAACAAACAAAAACCCTTCCTTCTCTATTGGCAATTTTAAGGACAGTCTGTCAATTTAATGCTGATCTTTTTTCAGTCCAACCTGTGTAGTGCACTAGCTTGAAAAAGACCAAAAAGAGGATGCAAAAATCACAAAAACTGTTGTCTTGGCTTAAATGCTTCAGTGACTTCCCTTTGCA
The DNA here is from genome assembly GCF_036562045.2 of Rhinolophus sinicus. NCBI lineage: Eukaryota > Metazoa > Chordata > Mammalia > Chiroptera > Rhinolophidae > Rhinolophus > Rhinolophus sinicus. The sequence goes on along the minus strand of NC_133756.1, from coordinate 94,964,274 downwards.
ATTCTGAAATTGAAATTTCTCAGTGTGGCCCGAGGCACTGCACCATCTGGACCCTGCCTTTCTCTCCAACAATATCTCTTTTTCTTGCCCTTGTTCTCAACACGTTAGTCACATTGGCCTCCTTTTCTTTGCATGAACATGTCAGGCTCTTACACACCTGGACCTACTCACATGTTATTCCCTATGTGTGAACATTATTCCTCCACTGTTTGTTTAACTGGTTTGTAATCGTTTTGGTCTTAATATTATTCAAATGTGGAGAAATTCCCTGGCTAGCATCTGAATAGATTGCAGCCTTTGTCTTCATTATTGTCTTTTAAGATTACTAGTTTTATTGTATCACTGGCGATGTTTGAATTTATTTTATTATTTGCTTGTCTAATTTGTTGCATGTTTCTCCTCTCTGAGAGGTATTTTGTATTAGTTAAGGATGTAGGTTAAGCTTAGATCCTAGTTTTATCATTTACTGGCCAGATGATGTTGGAAAAGTTATTGAATTCCTCTGGCTTCAGTTTATTCATCTGTAAAGTAAAGGTAATAAACAATCCCATTTTTTCTTTTTCATAATTCATACTAATTTTGCTAATTTTTAAAAATTAGAGCATTACAAAAGTTATTGGCCTAAAAAAGACACTAACTTATAAAGATACTAACTTATAAATTTATGTGGTATATTTATAAACTAAATTATAAAACAATACAAATACCTTTAAAGTGTGATGTGACAACAAAGTATAAATTTTTATCCTTAGTTAAGATTCAGATTTTAGATTTTAGGTAAATAGTTTGGTTGATTCTGTGATGTATATAACGGACAAGGGAGGAGGAAAATGTCTGTAAATAAATTATTTCATGGAATAATTTTAAAATAAAAACATAATTAAGTTATCAAATGGTTAAGTTAATGTTCTAACCTATGGGCATAACATACAGAAAAATACTTAAATGACAGTTTTTTTTTTCTTTTTTAAGCAAAAAGCAGCTTTACAGTAGTAGCACTTCTTTATACATGTATTAAAGTAACAATGTTTGATGTTAAAGAGTTAAAAAAAATGAATGTATAGTTCACTACTTATTTGCACATTACAATTCCCACTGTACCCCTCTCCTCAACTTATTAAAAAATCAGACAAGTACATTATTTGGATATTAATTTCTCAGTATTTCAACTATGTGAATTTATTTTGACTGGTTCTTTTGAAAATACTGAAAGCATATAAAAATACCATCTCTGCAAAAATGTGGCTATTAGTGAGTTAACATATGTAAATCACTTAAAATAGTATTTCACCTAAAATAAGATCATGAACAAATTTTGTCTCTCGTTATTAGATTATTGGCTATGTGAGTATCCAATATTTTAAATAAGGTCTGGCACATCTCAGCTACTCAATAAAATTTGTAAAATAAGTGAACAAATGAAGGAATACATAAGTCACAGTCAAGAGAGCAATCCAAAGAGCGCTGGCTTGGCAATCAAAACTCCTGGGTGCTAGGTTAATTTCCACCACTTTGCTCTGTGACCTGGGTTAAAAGACAACCTTCTCTCACCTCAGTTAACTAATCAATAAAGTATATATTCAGTCTAGATGACCTCTAATTCCCTTCCAGTGTAAATATTTTATGATTCTCTACCAGTCATGTAGGCCATAAGTTTAATATTTTGCTCTCTTTAGAATTTAAGAATTCTCTACAAACACCTAAAACTCCAACTTTCCACAATCTTTCTGGATATCTAAATGACTTCTGATCATCTGGAATCTTCCCTCAACATACAGACATAGCTCCACCTGATTAAGTCCATTTGAAGGATAGTCTTCCAGAATTTTCTGATCGATATGCAATAAGATTAGAACACACAACCAATAAAATGAACCAATATTTTTCAAATGATTATATATTTCATTTTCTATCTAGGGTCTCTTGCATATGTTTTATCATTTAATGCATCATCCCTGCAATATAGGGATTTTATGCCTATTTTACAGATGATAAAACAAGGTATGAATTAAGCAATTTGCCAAAACTAGAAAGTGAATTAAGTCTTTTGGAATTTTCATTTTGTTCTGGTATTTTAATTTTTTATTGAAATGCAATTGGCATATAATGTTACATCGACTTCAGGTGTACAACTCAAAGTGGATTAAAGTGATTTTCTGTATGTATTTATTGAGAAATGATCACAATAAGTCTAGTTAATATCTATCACACAGCAAAATGTTTTCCTTGTGTTGTGAACTTTTAAGATTTACTCTCTTAACAACTTTCAAATAAATGAGGTCTGACAATTAACTTCATGAACTCATCCTAGAAAAAGTGCTACATACTTCATTGCTGAATATCATTATGGAATAAAAACAGTGATTTAGAAGATTAGGTAGCAGAAAACATCCAATCAGAACAGCAAACAGAAAATAGAATCCAAAAAAAAAAATTGAATATAGTTTAAGGTTATAGTTAAGGTCTCTAGGACAACATCAAGTGTACCAACATTCCCATTATAGGGTATCACAAAGAGAAGAGAGACAGCAAGGAATTGAAAACCTATTTGAAGAAATAATGATGAAAAACTCCCCTACCCTGGTGAAAGAAATAGACATATAAGCCCAGGCAATGCAGAGAGTCCCAAACCAGATGAACACAAAGAGGCCCACACCAAGATATATCATAATTAAAATGCCAAAGGTTAAAAACAAATGAATCTTAAAAGCAGCAAGAGAAAAACAGTTACCTACAAGGGAACTCCCTTAAGGTGTCAGCTGATTTCTCAACAGAAACTTTGCAGACCAGAAGGGACTGGTATGAAATATTCAAAATGAAGAAAAGCAAGGACCTATAACCAAGATTACTCTACCCAGCAAAGCTATCATGTAGAATAAAAGGACAGATAAAGGGTTTCCATACAAGAAAAAGCTAATGGAGTTCATCACCACCAAACCAGTATTACCATGTTTTCCCGAAAATAAGACCTAGCCTGACCATCAGCATTAATGCATCTTTTGGAGCAAAAATTAATATAAGACCCTGTATTATATTATATTAAGTTACATTATATTATATTATATTATATTATATTATATTATATTATATTATATTATATTATATTACATTATATTATACCTGGTATTGTGCTATATTATATTACATTATGTTATATTATATTATATTATCTGAAGTCTCTTTAAAAGTTCTTGTACCAAGTTTTCCCAAAAATAAGACCTAATAAGCTCTAATGCAATAATGCGTCTTTTGGAGCAAAAATTAATATAAGACTTGGTATTTATTGTATTATATCATATTATATTATATTATATTATATTATATTATATTATATTATATTATATTATATTATATCATATTATATTATACCCAGTATTATATTATATTATATTATATTATATTATATTATATTATATTATATTATATTATATTATATTATATTATATTATATTATATTATATCATATTATATTATATTATATTATATTATATTATATTATATTATATTATATTATATTATATTATATTTTTATATTACCTGAAAAGAAATCTCTTTAACAGTTCTTATACTGTGTTTCCCCAAAAATAAGACCTAGCTGGACCATCAGCTTCAATGTGTCTTTTGGAGCAAAAATTGATATAAGACCCAGTCTTATTATAATATAAGGCGGGGTATAATAGAGTATACCCCGTCTTATATTATATTTATATATATTTATATATTTATATTGTATTTAATATAATATAAGGCGGGGTATATTGTATTATACCCCGCCTTATATTATATTAAAATAAGACCAGGTCTTATATCAATTTTTGCTCCAAAAGATGCATTGGAGCTGATGGTCCAGCTAGGTCTTATTTTCTTGGAAACACAGTATAAGAACTGTTAAAGGACTTCTTTCAGATGGAAAACAAAAAGACAAAAGACTTGAACAACAAAATGGCAATGGCTACATATCTACCAACACCTACTTTAAACGTAAATGGATTAAATACTCCAATAAAAAGATAAGAGGGTTGAATGGATAAGAATACAAGATCCTTACATAGGCTGCCTATAAGAGACTCACTTCAGATTGAAAGACACACACAGACTGAAAGTAAAGGAATGGATACAAGATATTTCATAAAATGGAAGCAAATAAACAACAACAACAACAAAAAGCTGAGGTAGCAATAGTTATACTAGACAAATTAGACTTAAACAGAGGCTATGACAAGAAACAAAGAAGGGCCTAGTAATCCCACTTCTGGGTATTCATTTGAAGAAACCCAGAATGTTATTTTTAGGGAACATGTTCATCCGTATGTCCATTGCAGAATTGTTTATAATTGCCAAGATGTGGAGGCAGCCTAGGTGTTCATCAATGGATGAATGGATATAGACTAGGTGTTACATATATATAGTGGAATATTGCTTGGCCATAGAAGGGAATGGGATCTTGCCATCTGCAGTGGCATGGATGGACCTGGAGGTTATTGTGTTGAGTGGAGTATGTCAGACAGAGAAAGACAGATGCAAAGTGATTTCACTTATATGTGGAATCTAAGAACAAAATAAACAAAGAAAACAGAAACAAACCCATAGATGCAAAGAACACTTTGATGGTTATCAGATGGGAGAGGTTTGGGGGGGTGAAAAAGGGGAAGGGATTAAGAAGTACATATTGGTTGTTACACAGTAGTCATGGGGATGTAGGGTATGGCGTAAGGAATGTGGTGAATAATATTGTAATTACTATGTATGGTGCTAAATCGAGGCAGGATAGACAGTCTAGGTAATTGACAACCTCCTCCATGGTACAACTGAGGTGCCTCACTAGTTACACAAGTAACAAGTGACTGTTCCAGTACCTGCAGCTGAAGAAAAGCAAGAACCAAAACCAGTTTCATCTAGCTAGGCTGATCTTTATGACCTGGACCTGACTTTTAGCTAATTTAAATGTTATTATAATTTCATTTAGATTGCAGTTACCGTGTTTCCCTGAAAATAAGACTGGGTCTTATATTAATTTTTGCTCCAAAAGATGCATTAGGGTTTATGTTGGGGGGATGCATCCTGAAAAATCACGCTAGGGTTTATTTTCCGGTTAGGTCTTATTTTCAGGGAAACACGGTGGTACAGCTCCCATGATGCATCTGATACCATGAGAGCTCTGGAGGAACCGTATAAGTAAGAAAAAGTGGGAAACAGAGGGTCCCACCCAGGGGGAGAAGATGAATGAACCACATTAATGGGAGGTCACTGTTTTCTGCCTTAGGAGGAATAAATACCCCTGATCGTGACTTTCTTGAAGCAGCTCATTCTCTAAGTTCTCCTGCTCTTTCCTCTCAAGTGTGTACTTTCACTTTCAATAAACCACTTTCACTTTCCTGTCTCTGTCTCACTCTTGAATTCTTTCTCACATGGAGACAAGAACCTAGTCACTGCTGCTCTGGGTTTAGTCCTTCTTGGACATCCCCATGAGCCTCTGGCAACAAGATAAGTACTAGATTTATCGGGGTGGGAGATGGGGGGGGTTGGGGGGCAGAGAGAAAAAGTAAAGGGATTAAGAAGTACAAATTGGTAGTTACAAAATAGTCATGGGAATGTAAAGCATAGGGAATACAGTCAATGATATGGTAGTAACTACGTATAGTGCCAGGTGGGTACTACACTCATCAGGGGGATCACTTCTTAAATTATATAAATGTCTAACCACTATGCTGTACACCTGAAATTAATATAAAATAATATTGAATGTTAACTCTAATTCAAAAATTAAACAAGGGGAGGAAAGGTGAAGGGAAATAAGAGTTTCAAATTTCCAGGTATAAAACAAATCAGTCATGGGGATGTAATGTACAGCATAATGAATATAGTAAATAATATTGTGATAGCATCATATAGTGTCAGATAGTTGCTGGACTTATCATGTTGATCATTTTTTTAGGTATATAAATGTTGAATACTATGATGTACACCTGAAACTAATATAATATTGTATGTTAGCTGTAGTTTAATAACAATCTTAAAAAATAAATAAAGTTCTAAAGTAATGTTTAATAACAACATGCTTTCAATGGCTCAAAGCTGCATATGGTAAAGGTAATTCTGGAAAATGTATTTAGCATGGGCCTAGCTATATTTTTATAATTGTAAACTGCTATATGAAAAATAACCAATCTACCCTTAAGATTTCATTGATTCCACTAATTCGATGTTAAGGATTTTAATAGAATTTTATAATAAAACACTTTCAGTGTGATAACATACATAAACATAGAAAATACATTTTAAAAGTTTTAATTTAAACATAAACCTGTTATAATTTTTTAAAATTTCCTGTAAAAACTAGTTGAAAAAAATATATACTTAAATACTAGAGTACCATTCTGAAGAAAAAACTTTTTATGACTTCAATGACACATTACATTTAAGCAGCAGAAGTCTTAAACACCTTTCTATGTTTCAAAATACTGTTGACAGACAGAAAAAGTCAAGAACTATATAATTTCACTGATATGTGGTATATAAAACAGAAAACAACAAAAGAACAAGACAAACAAATGAAGAAATAAAAATTCATAGACACAGACAATAGTTCAGTGGTTACCAGAGAATAAGGGGGGCGGGGGAGTAGAAGAGGGTAAAAGGGATCAAATATATGGTGATGGAAAGAGAACTGGGTGGTGAAAAGACAGTGTTATATAGTTGATGTATTACAGAATTGTACACCTGAAATCTATGTAACTTTACTAACATTTGTCACTCCTATAAACTTTAATTTAAAAAAAATGCTGTTGACACTTTGTTTTTCAATACTGTATTAAGTGCCATTAAAGAGACCTTTGCTGTTTGAAAGGGAAAAAAAAGCAATATTGAAAAGTACTTTAAGACAGGGTACTCACTGAAATATTAATCTTGTGCCCCATCCCACTGATTAAAGAAATAGTCTTAAAACAACTTGGTCCTTTGTCACTATAACAGCACATCAACATAAACAGCGTAGCTGTGAACTATCAGTAAATAAAAATAAAACAAAATTTATGTATTCAGATATATTTAGTTATACATTTACAAATATATTACTACCAATTCAAATGTCGACTATTATTAAATATTAGTTCTTTCATCTTTTTACAAGTATGTGATTAGAATTTTTTATCATTTCTTCCTGTGCTCCAATAAGTTTACTTGAACCTGCACCCCAATTTGGAGGCCCCTTATTTAGAGAAATCCCCCATTGCCTGCTGGCTGTTGTACAGTGACTATCATCTGTGAATAAAATTTTCTCTATTTGTCATCAAAAAAAAAAAAAAAAAAAAAAAGGACGCTAGCAGTGAAGCACCAGAATGTAATTTTAGTAAACACTTCAGATGATTATTATACATACTACAATTTGAGATCCATTATTCTCATCTTACAGTTTCTTACTTACTTTTCCCTCCCTACCTGTCATCCAGTCCGTCTCCACTTCTAAATTTACCCAGCTTTGAAGAAATAGTTTATTGTACTAAAAACTACCTTGCCACTAGATGCATTCAACATTTTGTCCTTTTGTTTCATCTCTCACAAAATGTGAATCAATGTCACCAGCCTTGTCTTGCTCATACGTACACCTGATCTCGTGGATCTTGTTTGAAGAGTTGCCAGTTGGGAAGATGGAACCCACTAATAAACTGTGGTCACCAACCCACCTGGATTCTCAGAAATACTTTTATTTATCCTAAGATATTCTACTCCAATTTCCATAAATTTTAAATACAAAAGCGTTTCTATCCTCTTTAGGCCTCCTCCTCTGTGCTATCTCTTCTTTCCTGAAAATGCTATGCTTGCTTGAACCCTGAAACTTGGCTCCCTCTGCCTGAAGTACCCAACCCTGACCTTCCTTTCCTGGCTATAGCTACTTACATTTCATATTCACTTTAAATGTTTCCTCTGTATGAAATATTTCCTGATCTTCTAAGGTAGACTTAGACACTCAGTCCTCTGAGACACTGCTAAGATTTCTGTCATAGCACTGCATGTATCATTCAACCTAGGACATTTTAGACAGTGGAAGAATGCTAGCAAAAATTACATTATCCAATAGGTTTAAATTGGGTCTGTCCTGAGCATGTTATGATGTGTGGTCCCTCTATTTATAACTCATATTTATGTTTATATATTCTCTTTTTCTATTAAGATCCCCAGTGACAACATCATATGCATCTTTTTTACCTCCAACTCCTAGTATAGTCCCTGGCACCTAGTCCCTGGTTGAGTGAGTGAAGAATGAATGAATGAATGAATGTTGAATCTGTAAACACCATCCATTTTCTTGTCTCTCACCTCTGTTCTGGCACATTACTTACTCTGTTCATTCTTCATCATTCTGTTTTTGTTATTTGTTCTTAAGCTGGAGATCAGGAGTTGAAAAATAATCAGAGATAGCTCTTAAATGTCAAAATAGAAATGTTCCTCTCCTGAGATTTTATAAAGTTGAATATTTTCTTACTTTTGTTCTCCTTCACCAAACAGTTTAAAAGATGATAAAATATATTTTCTCTAAAATTAGTGTATCTAAACTTATTTTTTAGTTTCTTTGCTTGCTTTGAACCAAAATTGTCTAAAAATATGCTGCTGATCTTGATCTCCTAACACATTGACAGTTGTGCCAAACTCAGTAATTTTGAACTAACTTAAATTGTTAACCTTTTTTTCCTCTCTTTTTATGCTACCATACCCTCAATCCATTTGCCAATTTTGCATGCTTTGAGTAGTAAAGGTAGGGCACTGTTTTAGGTGCTGGATTTATAAGACATAAGACATAAGTCACATGAGTTTACAATCAAGCAATTGTTGTGCCTGACAGCTTAAACCACTCTCTGTAATACACTGCTTCACTCCGTTCAGTGTTTTATACTTGACCTATTTCCAGCACCTCTCCCCTCCCCCCATCACATTAGAACATATCCATCAGCTAGAATATTTGTCAAAAATTTCAATGTGAACTGACATAGAACTCATGGTAATAACTAATAATATCTCCATTAGTTTAGATAAAGGCTAAAGAACACTATAGGCTAAAAGGCTACAAAATACAGTATCTCACCTTATCCAGAGAGGATACATTCCAAGACTCCCAGTGGATGTCTAAAACCATGGAGATTACCAAACCCTACACAGCAGGTCTTTGAATAATGTCATTTTGTTCAATGTCATTTTGTTATCTTATTGATGAGATGCGATAGGAAATTAACTCTTGTTTTTATCAATTATTCTATGGTAAAATTGTGTTATATGTCCCTTTGTGGCAGTTCCAAGAAAGTAAGGATGATGTTATATAAGGACTTACTCTATATGCTACGTTAGTTCCTACACACATATATCCATAATAAAGTTTCATTTACAAATTTTGCACAGTAAGACATTAACAGCAATAACTAATAAGATAGAAAATTATAACAACATACTGTAGGAAGACTTATGGGACTGTGGTCTCTTTTTATCTCTCTGATAACCAATCTGGTAACCCAGACAGTGATTAAGTGACTAACAAGTGGGTAGCATGTACAGCATAGCTACATTGGACAAAGAGATGATTCATGTCCAGGCTGGATGGAGTTGGCTGGCACAAGATTTCATCATGCTACTTAGAACAGTGCACAATTTAAAACTTATGAATTGTTTATTTCTGGAATTTTCCATTTAATATTTTTGGACCATAGTCGACCATGGGTAACTGAAACTCTAAATACCAGAACTGTGGATATGGGAGGACTACTGTACAGTGATAGGTGGGAAGCCAAGAGGAGGGCAGCAGGTCAGGGAACGGAAGGAAACTTTAGAGGAGGATGGATTTATCCGTTATTATGATTGTGGTGATTGCTTTATAGGCATATACATAAATCAAAACATATCAAATTGTATAGTTTAAATATGTGTATATTATTGTATGTCAATTTTATACGCCATTAAAGCTGTTAAAATATTGTAGCTTTAATAAATAAGAGTTTATTTCTCTCTCATGTGTTTGTTCTATATAGTCGGCTATGGAAGTTCTCCTCCTCAAAACACTCAGAGACCTCCTAGATTCTTACCATATTTTTGTTTCTTTATCTCCCTCAGTTGTTGTCTTCAGCTGCATAGTCAGTGTTGGTTTTCTGCTATACCTTCTGACATAGTTCATGAGAAGGAGATAAAGCCACCTTCAGAGAAAGTGAGTAATCCTAAGTCACAGATAATGTGGAACATGTACTTATGCTTTTTATTTATATTCCTTTGCCTAATTTTATCATATAGCCAAATTTATCTGCAAGGAAATCCAGGAAATATGGACCTGAACCATATGGTTTGTGTTCTGTTAAAACAGTAATACAACGGAAGAAAGTGAGAAAGGGATTTGGTGAGACAATGTGCCATCAGCACAGTAATGCTATTTATTGAATGCATACTCTGGGCAATGCCCTGTGCTAATTGCTTTATTATATGACCTAATTTGTTCTCTTCTATGAGAAAGATGTGATATTTGGCCTTACCTAAAAGATGAGTAAAACCCATAAGGGCATACAGGTTGTATACTATGTAATTTCATGGTCATCAATCACATAGACTATCAAATGAGTGTTGCCCCTGGAATTATGTAATAAAAGGTCTTCACGACTGAACCCTATGGCTCTGCATAGGATTTAGGAAAGTTTAAGTGGCAGAGCTGAGGTTTGAATGTGGAGTGGATGGCTCCAGAACTTGTGTTTGTACTTGTCACAAAAACCTGTGTGCTACATAACATGTCAACCGGTGATTATGCCTATAGGCATTACCCCTCTCAGCTAACTAATTTTCATTTTCATTGCACTTTTATAGAGGAAAATTCTTACTTACAGGTTAGATCAGTGGTTGGATTTTATTTTTTCCGTAAAATTCCAGGTAGTAAATATTTTAGGTTTGCAGCCCATATGGTCTCTGTCACAAATACTCAAGTCTATCTGGCATTATAGTGTGAAAGCGTATATAGACAATATGTGAATAAATGAGAATGGCTGTGTTCCAGTGAAACTTTGTTTTTTTCAAGATCAGGCAATGGGCCAACTTTGGCTCACAGGAAGTAGTTTGCAATCCCTAGATTAGACAGAAATTTTAGGCCAGTGTAGGACATATTATAGGCATTCCTTCTGTACAATTAGAATGACTTTTTATCTACATGTGCTGCCATCTGGATTTACTGCTAATCTACAGGGAAACAGAAGCTGCTGGCTGGCATTAGAGCTATTGTTCTGAGCCATTCCATTTTGTACCCAAGGAGCTTAACTCTCAAATTTTAAACTTAATTTCTAGATTTGAAACATGACCAAGCAAAACCTGTTACGTCTTTTCCTCTAAATATCAAGATATTGTTGTAAGAAATTAAAGCTCCTAGAAAGTGAGATAATGTGAATTACTTTTCTATTTTTATCTGCATCACTCCTCACAGGAACCCTCCACTCTATGTCCTTGATTGGTCATTAAGTCTTCAACAGACCACACCTCTCATGTCTTTTCCAGACCATAGTAATTGCCATTGCCCCAAATTAGAAGACATCCTCTCCTGCTGCTTAGTCAACCTCCAACAGTCTTTTAAAGCCTGGGGCAAATGGCACCTCTTATCTGAAGTTTCTGTAACTGACTCTCCTTCTGCCTTCAAAAATAGACTATTTTTTCCTTATCTTTACTCCTATGGAATTTCTTACATTCTCACTAAAGTTAGTAATTCCTTTTATTTCTATTTTTTATTTTTTTTGTCCTACTGATGAAGAGTGAACATATTGACAAGTAGAACTGTGGTTGTTCATTGTCTTGTCTCTCATTTTCCTGTTTCTTAAAACTAGGATAGTTCCTGGGACGTAGTAAAACTACAGTGCATGTTGCTGAATAAATGAATGAATGACGTGTACTTAGCAATGTACTGTAGTGTCTTAGTGATATGGGTGCAGTGGCAATTGATAAATGCTTATTAAACAACTTCATTGATCTTATAAATTCTAAATGAGTTGCTATTCTTTATTAAAGGAGTTAAAATGACTCAAGTATTACCATATTTTGCCATGTATAATGCGCACTGTTTTGCCCAAATTTGTGAGGGAAAAATAAGGTGTGCATTATACATGGGTAGTATTAATTCCATATGTACATAAATGTTTTTAATTCTTTTATTTATGCTTATGAGTTAAAAGAGTAACTCTAGAAATTAATAATGATATCCGTATGCAAAATAATGCCCTGGAATATGATAATTGCTTTTGTTGAACTTACAACGAACTTGTGACAATGAAGAGTTCTTAGCTTTCTACGATGTGTAAATATCATAAATTTGTTATCAGTACATAAAATATATTGTATCTCATATTTGTTCTTGTGTTTTGTAATTATTTGTTACCTAGAATTTCTTGTACCATAATATGTTAAAAAATAAATGCTAAAATTCCTTTAAAAAGTACCTAAATGTAAGCAAATAAAAATTTGAATTAAAAAATTAAAATGTAAGATTTTTTTTCCCTACAAGTTTGGGCCAAAAACATGTGTGTGCATTATACATTATACATGGCAAAATACGGTAGTAAAGGAGGTGATGTGTGCTACTCTCTTTTGTTTTGCAAAGAAAAATTATATATAAGGGGTAAATACTGAAAGTTTTGTCATTGTCTAAAATAATTCTGATCCTGTTACTTTGTTTAAAACAGACCAAAGTTTGCTCATTCTCTTTCAGAATAAGGCCAAACTCTTATTTTCTAAATATTTTTTTAATTTATTTTTCAATTACAGTTGACATACAATACTATATTAGTTTCTGGTGTACAACATAGTGATTATTCATTTATATAATTTCCAAAGTGATCACCCTGACAAACCTAGTACCCATCTGACACCATACATAGTTATTGCAATATTACTGACTATATTCCTTATGCTATACTTTACATCCTCACGATGATCTTGTATCTACCAATTTGTACTTCTTAATCCCTTCCCTTTTTTCACCCACTCCCAAACTCCCCTCACATCTGTCAACTATCAGAATAATCCCTGTTTCTGTGAGTTTGTTTCTGTTTTGTTTGTTCATTTTGTTCTTTAGATTTAACATGTAAATGAAATCATACAGCATTTCTCTGTCTGACTTACTCCATTCAGCACAATACCCTCTAGGTCCATCCATGTTGTTGCAGATGGCAAGATTGCATCCTTTTTTTATGGTTGATGAATATTCCATTGCATGTATGTACCACCTCTTCTTCATCCATTAATCCATTGATGGACACCAGGCTGTCTCCATATCTTGGCTATTGTAAATAATGCTGCAATGAACATATGGATGCACAAGTCCCTTTGAAGCAAAGTTTTGGGTTTCTTTGGATAAATACCCAGAAGTGGGATTACTGGGTCCTGGTCCTTTTTTGTCTTTGTTTTAAAGTCTATTTGGTCTGGTATTAATATTGCTAACCCACTTTTTTTGTTTGTTTTCATTTCCATTTTCATGAAGTATCTTTTTTTAATCCTTTTACTTTAAGTCTCTGTGTGTCTTTTGATCTGAAGTGACTCTTGTGGGCAGCATATGTAAGGATCTTTTTTTCTTACTTATTAAGCCACTCTATGTCTTTTAATCAGAGCATTTACAATCCATTTACATTTAAAGTGATTGTTCATAGATATGCAGTTATTGCCATTTTATTACTCATATTTTTTACCCTTTTTTTCCTTTTTCTTATTAAAGAAGTCCCTTTAAATTTCTTTGTAATACTGGTTTGGTGGTGTTGAACTCCTTCAGCTTTTTCTTGTCTGGAAAGCTCTTTATCTGTCCTATAATTCTAAATGACAGCTTTTCTGAGTAGAGTAATCTTGGTTGTAGGTCCTTACTTTCAATCACTTTGAATATTTCATGCCAATCCCTCTGGCTTGCAAAGTTTCTGTTGAGAAATTAGCTGGCAGTCTTGTGGGAGCTCCCTTGTAGGTAACTAACTGCTTTTCTCTTGCTGCTTTTACGATTCATACTTTGTCTTTAAGTTTTGGCATTTTAATTATGATGGATCCTGGTGTTGGCCTCTTTAGGTTAATCTTGTTTGAGACTCTGCATTTCCTAGGCTAGCATGTCTATTTAATTCATCAGGTTAGGGAAATTTTCTGTCATTATTTCTTCAAGTAAGTTTTCAATTCCTTTATCTCTCTCTTCTCCTTCTGGTACCCCTATTATGCTAATGTTACTATGCTTTATATTTTTCCAGAGGCCCCTTGAGCTGTCCTCAATTTTTTGGATTCTTTTTTCATTTTGCTCTTCTGATTGGGTGTTTTCTGCTACCTTATCTTTCAAATCACTGATTCTATCTTCTGTTTCATCTAATCTATTGTTGATTGCCTCTATGTATTCTTTATTTCAGTTATTGGATTTTTCATTTTTGACTGGTGCTTTTTTGTTTTCCATCTCCATTTTTGTTTCCCATCTTTTACTTGAAGTTCTCACGCAGAATATTGAATATCCTTTAACCAGTGTTTGAACTCTATCTCTGGTAGATTGCTTGCCTGTATTTTGCTTAGTTCTTTTTCAGGAACTTTGTTCTGTTCTTTCATTTGGGGCATGCTTTTCTCTCTGGTTTGGCTGCCTCCTTGGTTTGTTTCTCTGTATTAGGTAGAGCTGCTAAGCCTCCCTGTCCTAGTAGAATGACCTTATATAGTAGGTGCCCTGTGAGGCCCAGTGACACAGTCTCCCTGTTCCCCTCAGCCAGGTGTTCCAGGTGTGTCCATTATGTAAGTTGTGTGTGTCTTCCTCCTGTTGTAGTTGAGCTTTGGTTGCTGCTTGCATGTATGTGGGACGGATGGACTGATGGGTTGTGAGGACTGGCCATTGCTATAATAGAGGAACTATTTTGCAGGGGCTGACCCTAAGGACAGGATTCACCTTAGCAAGGTTCTTATGCCTGCAAAATTTGCTCTTTGAGTGTGTCATTAGTGGAGTGATTTGGTGGTGCTCTGGTAAGTTCTGAAGTGGCCACAAGGTGTGTTGGTTCTAAGGCTTCTTGGAAGGTGCTTAGGTATGGGTCAAAGTTAGCTGCTGCCTGTGCCCTGCCCATCGCCCGTTGCTATGAGCTGCAAAGTGATCTGCAGATGATTGCCACTTGTACTGCACCTGGAGGTGCTGGAAAAGGCTAAGTTGTGAACAAAGGCTGGCTGCTGCTAGTGGCAGGTTTGGGGCTGCTTAGCAAGAGGTAGGAGGAATGCCTAGGCCAAATGCTGCTTGTCTGAGGTTTGTGAACGTTTGAGAGATTTTAGGAAAGTCCACAGCATGAGCCAAGAGAGACCTTTGTATGGAAAAGATACTGGAAGAAGCTTGTGTGGAACTACAAATTGCGTGAGGTGGGGTTCTCAGGAATCACCAGGTCCAGGTGGATATTGCTAGCGAGGTTGATGGAGACTCATACATGGCAACCACCTGTGTCTGCATGCTAGGTAAGGGGAGAGCTCAATGAAGAAACAATGGCTTCTACCAGCACTTCTGTCTGGGAGAAAGCTGCACCTCTGGCCCTCGTCCTGAGGCCAGACAATTCAGTTCCTCTCCATATGTCCCTGGCACTTTTCACCCTGATGCCCCAGAGCTGGAGCTTAGAGTGAGTGAGTCTGTCAGCAAGTAAGTCCATGTATGAGCCCTTTAAGAGGAATGTCTGGGACTCAAGCCACCCTCCATCTCACTCAGCCACAATCTGTTCTGGTTTTCACAGCCAAATGTTGGGGCTGGGAACCCTTACTCCTCAGGTGGGACCTCCAAAGCCAAGATATCCTTCTCCATTTTTAACTACCACACATGGGTGTGGGACCATCCTGTTTCTCATCTTCCCTCCACCAGTTTTGATGTGCTTTTTCTGTATATCCTTAGTTATAGGACTTCTGTTCAGCCAGACTTCAGGGATTCTCAATGATGGTTGTTCTGAGTTTAGTTGTAACTCTGAAGTGGTCATGGGAGGAGTTGAACACAGCACTCATGCACACCACCATCTTGACCAGAACCTAGGGCCAAACTCTTTAGCACAGTTGTTCTCAACATTGGGTGTACATTAGCATCACCTGGGGAGTTATTAAAAGATTCCTATGCTTGTGTCCAAACCCAGGTCAATTAAATGAAAATCTCTGGGAGGGGTATTCAAGCATCAGAATGATTTGACTCTTCCTAGGTGATTCCAATATGCAGCCCAGGTTAAGCACCTTTTAGCATGCTCTATAGTTATGGTTCTCACCCTTAGCTATTTCCCATGGTAAAAACTTTGAATTTTAACTTTAACAACATGATCTACCTTATGTCTTCAAAAGATCAATGGCTGTTGTGAGGCGTGTAGATGGTAGAGGGTCAAGAGTGGACCAGCTGGTTAAGAGGCTATGATGTAGTAAGTTATAATTGAAACAATGATTCTAGAGGGAAAAAAAATGTTTCTGCTTAACTCTTAGTTACATTACAATTTGGTTAATGAGAAGAACACAGTTTTAGAATATTATGGTAAATTGCAGTTTTATTGTGCATATATGTAACATTTATCATGTCATATATTCCTTTTTAATGATTGAAGGACCTCATGCACACTAAACACAACACGCTTTATGTGATTATATCTGACTTGAAAACATTTCACATGTGTAATCTCAGGTAGCCATTGCCTTATAAACTTTTATGGTGCATTTTAAGGCATGTTAATTTTAATATGATTTTAAATAATCACTTTCATTTAAAATGTCCATAGTTAATATGCACACAAATGAAGTTTACTTAAGAAGGTAAATGCCTAATGAGCAAAGGGGCAAACTAAAACGTTGCTGAATTAAGAAAGAAGCATTTTTGTTACACATTTTATTATGTTTCAGTGCTGTTGTGTGACTCCTGTACATTGATGCTTGCAGCTGGTCCTCCCAATTCTTAAAAGCCTGCCAAGATGTGTTGTGTAGCTGCTTCTTGTAGTTCTCTGCAAATCCAAATCAGGCTTCCTGTAATTGAAACATCTCTACAGGACTTATGGATGTCCCACCCATTTATTCTCCAAGAAAATATCTAGTGAGCACCTACTTTGTCTACTTTTACTGTACTAGGTCTTGCCTTTGATAAAATTAGCATAATTTAAACCTTAATGGAAAACAGAACCTAGAGGATCTAGAGTCTATGAAATTCATAAACATTTATTGAGTCTCTACAGTATTTAAGCTATGCTTGTAAGAGTTTGGAAACTTAAAACTGAATCTCGCACAGATACAAAAAACCCACCAGTTCTCACATAACATATGGTAGGGGAGTTAAACCAAGTATGTGAATCAGTGGTCCATAAAGTCAAAATTGTTATTTATCATAAGACATAAACATACCCAGTGCTATGGGAGTATAGAGGAGGGAGAGATTACATCAACTGGAGGCTTAGGGGAATCAGGGAGGACGTGATGCAGTTGAAGGCCACTGGATGTGGACCCTCAAGGATGAGCAAGATTTTGTTTCCAGGAATAAGTGCAGTACTTTCCCTTTAAAATACTCACATGAGCACAAGCAGGGAGGCAGAAAAGCACAAAATTAAAGTAGAACTGTGTATAATTCTAATAAAAATGTATGACTCAAAATGCAGTCTAATTTCCTGAAAGGTGCAGTGACTTTACTTGAGGAATAAGTATAGGATGAGTGACAGTCTTCTTGGAAAGTGTGGCACTTTAAGAAAAGGGACTTATATAAAGACACCCATCGCCCAAAACAAGATATGCTCAGAATTAAGTAAAGCCAGCTTCTTTGCCCCTAATTTATCAATTGACAAGTCTGGGTGCTTAATGTTAGTTGTTGACCATAACCTCGTAATTCTCATGCAGTGAGTGTTATTTTCTATTTTTGGATACTTGCCCTTATTTTCGTTCCTGAGTACCCTTCAATATTGTGTTTACCCCTTAAGGCAAGGTACTCTTCTATTTGTTTTTGTACTACAGAGTCAGTCCAACCAGCATCGGTGAACTGGAGGGTGGTATAGGTGTTAACTGAGTGGCGCTCGGTGCAAAGTTGATGTTTGGAACACAATGGCACCTCCAGGTAATAATAACCACCTCTTTGTAGTATTTTCTAGCTGCAACTACTTTCCAGAGATCTTGACATCCATGAACATAGTTAACTCTCACCTCAGTCAGGTGAGGCAAATACTGTTATCTGCCTCATTGTGCAAAGAAAAATAGTGACACTCAGGCAACTCAAATGTCTGTACCAAGGTCACACAATTACGATATGGTTAAATTGGTGCTCAAACCATATCTACAACATTGTTATTTCTCATAAGTGGTAAGAAACTTTTCAAAGTTCCCTGCATTTACCTTAGTCCATCTTCAGGCTTCTGCACTAACAGTGCCCAGCTTCCCTTACCTGAACAAGATTTTTATTAACTTCCACAGTTATTCCATCTGGATTCAGTATATTTTGGAATGGAACCTAAAAAGGCAGTCCTTTATGGCAATGAAGCACTGGGAAGGAGTCAAAACTTATCAAACAAAAGAATCCATCAGTAAATCAATCAATTGATGGTCTGGATGGGTATAAAATGCAATAGTCTAACAGAACTTTACAGAAGCAATTGTATAGAGCCCTGGAACAGAGCAATCTCAGCGAGGTAAAATCTGCCTTCTGAGTAGAGGGTCCTCATTTCAGGCAGAATCCGTGAATTCTTTCATCTTTTGCAAATGACCAATGGTTAATTCCAATGACACAACAGGAAGGACATTTGATGAGCAATTCTGCTGTGCCATTTCTTCAGCTTCCACGCTCACTTGGGTATCATGCAGTAGGATTGCTCTACAAGGCAAAGAAATTAAAAACAGTCCAGTCAGGGCTCCACCATTTCTAATAAATTTTGGAAGAAGATTAAAGGGCTTTAGAGACAACATGGTTAAGGGAAGAAAATTTGTTTTTTTGGTTTTTGTTTTAAGTGATATTTGTCATTAGGAAAATATTTCAGAGCCTGAGGTCAGTCTGGCAGCAAAATAATTATCAAGACATCAGCATGTCCATGTCAAAGAGGAAGTCAGAGTTAATGAGGGAAAGACTGGCCCATTTCTGCACTGCAATTTTATTTAACTGAGCTAATAACTGTTTATGAGTGCAGTGAGGTCAACTCTAAATTCATCTGAAATCCAAGGCTGAAGAAAAATAATGACCTTGTAAAAATGTTTTTTAAATTCCTAGAAAATAATATTTTATACCCCAAATGGTTTTTAATAAAACACTAATGAATATACAACAATAACTTATTCATGTGCAATAACTAAATAAAGGAAGTGTTTTATGTGTTTATACAATACAACCATTTGTATGCAATATCTAAATAAAATAAGTGTTTTTACATATTTAAAAATATAAACTGGCTACAACAAAATGTTTTTACTTTTTTTAAATTAAAATAGATTGGGGTGACAATGGTTAGTAAAATAACATAGGTTTCAAGTGTACAAAACTGTAATGCATCATCTATATATCACATTGTGTGTTCACCACCCAGAGTCACAGACAATCAGAGGGCAAGGGAGGAGTGGGGTAGTAGAAGAGGGTAAAAGGGGTCAAATACAGAGGGTGCCAAAAACACGTATACACATTTTAAGAAAGGAAAATACTTAAAATTGTAATACTCAATACATACTGATAACAAAAGATGAATACAAGTCACGTTTGACGTCTGCAATTACAAGAGGTGCTCAAAGTGGTTACCATCAGCATCCAGACATTTCTGATTACAGTGAACTACTGCTTGAGCAACGCTGACCAAAGTGTCTACTTATATACATTTTTTTGGCACCCTCGGTATATGGTGATGGAAGGACAAATGCTGTTACTTTCTAATAGCATGCATAGAGAAAAACTTAAAGTTCACTTAAGTAGATAAGCATGTTAGTCAGTGACCTGTACTACCTTAAAAGCATTCTGATATTTTTCAAAACCACAATTGTTGCAGTATTATGTTTAATATAATTATTCCTTGACAACATCTTAATTACTTTTAGTATGACTGTCTATGTCATTAAGTCTTTATGTAGGAAAAATTCTGTCATTTTTTCTTTGTAAGAACACACAAGGTATCTTAAATGCATGTGCTTCATTCTAGAAGTATAGATATTTAGAATTCAATGATCTTAGAGAATGAGTAACATAATAGTGAACAAGATACAGATTTTGGTCTCAGAGTTCACAACCTAGTGAGAGATAAGGGCAAGGAAACAGAAGAGTTAATATATGTGTTAGCTATCTAGCATGATTAAGTCATCATCTAGCTTGGAGCTATGGAGTGACATGGCTGTTAGGGCTACTGTAGGATCAGTGTGCTAATAATTAGAATGGTTTGGGTAGTAACACGTGCCAGCATTTTGAATACTTTTATGCTGACTAGAAGAGTTCTACTTATTCATTAGTTACTAGTGGCTTTATTTTGCTGACCTGCTGTTGCCCATCTTAGAAGATCCTAGGTTTTGCCCTGAGGAGTTCTAAACTGTAGCAGTGTTGAGTTACAGGTGAAAGGGAAAATGCTAACCTACTACCTCCCACTTAGCCTCCTTCTATAGTCTTCTCCTAAGTTGTTATGTAGTTTGAATTTTTGTAGTAATTATATAAGGCATGTGAGGGTCATGGAACTCTTAGGAGTTATAGCATTAACATTGGTGAACGACTGTTTTTACATTAAATTGATCTATATTTCATCTACATACATTGCCTATAGGACAGTATTTATGCATTTGAAATCATAACAGATGGGAATTACATATCACATTTGATTTTTATCAGATGTGGTAATCAATCCATGTGTCAGAGAAATATATTCTACTTTCTGCTTAAGAATTATTTCTTGGTCTTAGAAAGAGGGAAGCTGAAACAGAACATGCATAAAAATAAATAGCACGAAAGCAATACTATTGTTTGTTTCCAGTCAAGTTACTTATAATAATAATGAGAAATGCCAGATACCGTTAATGCATGCAAAACTATTTTGCTCTTGCACCCTAATTATTTTCAGTGCTGCATAACTCATTAATAATGGGCATCTGGTATAAAACATTCAAATGACTCTACCATTGTTTATATTTGAGTCATGAGCTCTAATAATCTTTGTCTTGTGATTAAACAAGAAAAGATTTATTTCTAAATGGTGTTCCTCAAAAAATTATTAAAAGGCATATATGCAAACTGGGCCCTAAATCTAAAGTATGAGACTGTCAAAAAAAACTTTTCCAGGAGGAATAAGAATATATAAATGAATTGGTTGGATAGAAATCTATGGGTTGTTAAAAGTTA
Source organism: Rhinolophus sinicus (assembly GCF_036562045.2). NCBI lineage: Eukaryota > Metazoa > Chordata > Mammalia > Chiroptera > Rhinolophidae > Rhinolophus > Rhinolophus sinicus. Next base: position 94,943,009 of record NC_133756.1, on the reverse strand, counting down.
TTATCTTTCAAGTCAAAGGAGTTATTAGGTTGGTGCAAAAGTAATTGCGGTTTTTGCAATTATTTTTAACTTTTTAAACTACAATAACTTTTGCACCAACCTAATACAAAAAAAAATGCAAAACCAGAGGATGGAACTTCAAATAAATTAATTCAGTTTAATTCAAATTACATATTAAATATGGATTATGTGCTCAGTTCTGAGCTCATGTAAACATTTCTCTCTGTTCTTTATTTAGATGGTTTGGTTTGAAAAGATCTAGTTCCTCACAGCCTTGCAAAAGCAGGAGGAACATTGAGAGGCTGAATTTACTGTTGAAAGTCATGAAGAAACTCAAAATCATTGTAGGCAACTATACTGAATAACAGAAAAAATATAATAATAGTAATAATAATAACAGTATTAAAACAAATTAAAACTATTCTTAGTGATGTAGTGTTTTATTGCTGTGAAACGAGTGTGGACTGGGCACACCTACCTGAACAGTTTTGTATCAAGGAAACACGAGAACTTTAAGGACTCAGGAGTCTACCACTGAAGCAAAAATGCCCTCGTATATAGACCATTTTCTTTCATTCATTAGTTAATACAATCTCTTTAAGAAGTATCATCTTCTTTGGTTTAGGGTGACGTTTGTTGCTGTAGTGTGTATTGAAAAATCTCAGGTGATTCCATTGCATAGATTAGTAGACAACTCAAGGTTAAAAGCCAGACAGAAATGGAGTAGGGAACAAAATGTAAGAACAAGGCAAAGAAAATGGTTCAAATCAATTGGGGGTGGGGAGAGCTGAGTTTAATTTTATTGGAAGCTCCTCCTTATAGCGCTCAGTGAGCTGGGCCTTATTTAAAGGCAGTTGTTGAGTTGACTGTTGAGCCACGTATTGCTACTTTTCTCTACAAATTAATGGCAACACTTGCTTTTCACAGAAGAGAGGGATATATCACGTCTTTAAACCTTTTCAGAAATGAAACAGGCAGTCTGTATTAACATACTGAGTTTCCTCTTTGAGCCTCTAGTTTAACATGAGTACCTTAAGAATGGGCCAAAGTTTTTAAATAAAACACTTTCATTTTCTCATCCCTCATTAATTAGTTTAACAAATACTTTAGCGTCTCCTCTGGGCCAGGCAGTGAGCTGCACCCTGCTATTGGGTGGTGGGCAAGGCAGACATGCTGCTCTATGGAATTAAAGTTACCTACTGAATGCTGATTAAACATTCTTGTCCTGCATTATTCACAGGCCCATATTTTGTCTATCACATTAAACTTCCCTTTTAAATAAATCTGAACTTTACATAATCTATTTTAACATTTTTATTTATTTACTTATTTTTGTCAACCAAGTTGCTTCAAAAACTTTTCCTTGGGAAAACACACAGGCAACTCATAAAACTACACTAATATGTATAGTTGAATTTCCCAAAACTCAATGGAAAATTAAACTGAATGCACTCTGAATTGTACTCCTGAGTTTATTTCTCAGACTGCTCTGTAAGCTCTGCTGAGAGGCAGAATAACTTACTTATGGATCAATAATAAAGTTCAAGAAAGATGGGTATTAAAGAAATGGCTGAATATAAAACACTCCAGAAACCTAAAAAATGGTATAAATGGTATGAATGTGAATAAAAAATATCATATTTTGTGGTGAAATGTATCAGTAAAAAGAATTGATAGAAAGTATATTTTAGGTGATCATTATAAATTCCCAGGTGTTGTCAGCCAGCATTCAAAGTCAGTCACTTAGAAATATTCTTCCCGCGTATTTTATTGCTGTCACAAGATAGAACGTATGCATACAATGATCAAGAGCATTCATACCTTTGCCTTTTGTTGGATTATGACATTCTGACATAGATAGGTCCTGAAAATACTCCAAGGATCAAGGAGCCCTCCATATGTAAATAGGGATGTTCAGACTGAGACTTATGAAGAAATGGAATATCCAGATGGGGCACGGTGTATAGTGATATACACCCCTTAACTCTTAACTTGTTTCTTTGTGAATGGCCTAAACCTACCTGTCCCCAAAAGTCATGGTCTTATTGAGATAAGACCATAAGGAATCCTAGGGAATCACTGAGAGAGATTTCTTAAATTAGGTTCTCCAGAAGCAGATCCTGAAGAAACAGTTTGGGAACAAGAAGTTTATTTGGGATATGAGTCTTAGAGATACCAGGAGGAGAGTGGACTATTGAATCGGGGAAGGGAGCAAGGTCAGTAAAGTGTGAGTTATTTTGTAAGTTACTCCTGTGAACAACTGGGATCAATCCCACTGTGGACTCATAGAAGACACTATAGAATACACATCGGTTACCCAACCAAAGGGTGAACAAGTTGGGAATTCTTTTCTTCAGCTCCCCCATCTGTCATTGATTTGATGGCTGCTTGCAGGGACATTAATTTTCTGGCACTTCTGGCTTGCTCTGCATGCAGGCCAAGCATGCTCCCTCAGCCAGAAAAAGAAAAACAACCCTGAAAGTAATTACAGTAAGAAAATTTCATCATTTAGAGGTGAATTCTGAGGGGATATGAGCAGTGAAATCACAGCATCCACTATGGAAGCACATGGCTTAAATAGATTTGTCTAGTAAAGTGTAATGCAAAAAATGATGGACTAGAGCTGGATAGACCTGGGTTTGAATCTTGATTCATTTGCTTATCAGCTATGTAACCTTGGTTAAAGTTCTTAAATTTTTGTAGCCTCAGTGTCTTCATTTATAAACAAAGACAATGCCTGCACTGAAGTACAGTTATAAGGATTAAATGGTACTATGGACATAGAGGTTAACACGGAGTCAGGCAGTTGTTTGTGCCTAATCACTAGAAGTTTGTGGTTCATTTATTCATTCATTCAGGAAATACTTACTAAGTACGTACTCTGTGCCAGACTTGTGGTACATGGTAGAGACATAGAGATGAAAGCAACAAAAATATAAAAACTCATATGTCCCACCAGGGGAGATATATATGAATAAATACATAAATATTTAACCTGCTATTATTCTTAAGACCCTTTTTTATACCCTGTCTTCCCGGGAAAATCATCTCTGGCTCATACTTCTCCTCTCTTATTAGGGTGTTTGTCCCTTTGGGACATCCTTCCCACACCTCTCCTGGGACCCAGTGCTGCCTCTCTGCTATTCAAGGCTGCTCCAAATGTCCACCCCCTTCTATCAAAACAGATACAATATATTTTATGTTGTAAGGAGGCCTTATTTGTCATATCAGAAAAGTTTGGAGAAACTCATTCTAAGTAAGGTGTCAACAGATGGCATGGTTTATTTAATACATTATCTTCCCTACAAACTTTTCTTTCCTTAGAATTTGAAGTTAGTAGAAGGAGCAATTTTTATCAGGAAGTCCTTTGTGGTGATTGCCTACTCTCTCTGAAGGAATGCGGAAGAACAACTTTTTAAATGCTTGCTACTGGATGGGCATTGCATCTCAGTCCTCACACCCACCCTATGAGATGGTTATTAGTATCAATTATCAATATTATATGGATAAAAAGTTTAGAGAGGCATTGCCCAAGTTCATGCAGCCATGAACTGTGAAACTAAGAATTCAAAAATCAGATCTAAGTCTAAATTAGGTGCATTTTCTAATTCAGGATGCCACCTGCCCGATAGCACCTGAGAAGAGCTTCTGCTTTAACTTAACTTCTCAAGTAAGATGCTTATGTGGCATGTCCCATGTGGGGACCATGGGGAAAATGAGATCTCTGGAATAAGTAATTAGAGTGCTGGATGCTTGGGGATGGTGGGTGCTGGGAGGGGGTGGGGGTACATCGTACATCTTGTAGCTAATGATTTCTGTGTCATTTGGTTATAATTTGGAGATTAAAATTAATTTACAAACGACATGCAAATTTAAAGGAGAGATATTGTTTTCTGTTAAGCATCAGAGATGCCATCTGGGTATAATTTCCAGATACTGTTCCTCCAAAGCTTAGAAGAATATGCAAGTTGCTGAAAACAGCAGTGGCAGACTTCTCAATGCACTGTGCTAGATGAGGCTGAGTTAGTTTAGGAAATGGTTGGGCTAAAGGACGTTTTGAAAGATATGCACTTTTATTATTTTCAAGTACATCCACTAGCACTATTAACAGGTGAATAGGTGAGAGAAAGAATGTGGAACATAGAGAAAGACAATATTCAGCCTAAAACTATGCTTTTCGTGTTCTAGCTTTGTGATCTTGGACATATTTCTTTCACTTTTTGATCCTCAGTTTTCTATAAAATTAAGATTATATTATCTGCCTCTTATAAGCATTATAAAGACTAAATTTGATTACGTGTATATTACTTAGATATTAACAAGCTCGGCTAAAAGTGAAGTTAAACATTTAATAGGACTTTTGCTAATGCCTTATTTCCCTGCCAATTCTTTTCTGGATTCTTCAAATCTATCATGCACCAATCAAAGCTGCCACTTGCTGTGGACTTTGGTCACCTTAAACTACACAGCTACCTCTGGTCTCAACTATTCTGACAAACTCTCTTGATCAGATAATATTTTGGAGTGACTAGAAAATGAGTCACTTTAGAATGAGAGGAAGGAACTATACCCGTCTCCAAGTGGCTTGGTTAGGAAGGGCCCAATATCAGGGTGTGTTGGCCCTAAAATGTTCCTCAATCAATGTATAACAGCCATCACTCCCATTCTTACCCATTTCACCAAAATCATACTTCCTAACTTCTTTTAACTCACACAGTCAAAATGTGGCAGATCCAGGATTCAAAGTCCAGTGTGACTCACAAGCCAGAGCTCTTAAAACAATCAACTCCACTTGCTTCACTGTTGAAATGGCCTCTCAGGTGAGATACAACATGCAATTCTACAGACAACCAAAACAACATCCTGACTCTTACCCAATAGGGCTTGTGATTGCAGGAACTCGGGCTCAAGATTTGCCTCCAGCACTGTCAGGTGGAGTCTCATCTCAATGGCTGTATTTATTCCCTACAAGTCCCAGTGTCTGTTACCCAATGCTGGGGCTCCAATTCAAACCACTTCTTTTGCTGTGTTCCTATTCTTTCCAGCAATATCTCTTCCTGCCACTATTCAAATTAAAATGGCAATTCTCCTTTCTACCAATTTTCACTGTCTTTAGGCCCACCCCTCTGTAATTTTAACAGTTTGATTTCACAGTTCCCAATTTTGGGGATCACATTTCCCAAGATTAAGTATTAGACTCATGAAAGAGCATGACCCAGAACTGTGTCAACTGTTTTCTTCTCTAGAGACCAAAATAAATTCTAGAATAAGATTCAGGCACCAGAATCCATTTGTATTTAAGGCAGAAATTCTTACAAAATATGGAGGAATCTTGTGGGGACAGAGCCAGGAGTGCAGTTTCCTGGCTCTCGGCCTCCCGTGGAAAGGTGCTGGCTCGAGTAGTAGATGGCCGTCAGCTGTGGCTAGTTGGCTGTCAGCTGTAACCAGTGAGCCATTGGCTACTAATGTAACTGCTGTGGCTGTGAAAAATGGGGGCTAGCAAGAAGATGGTGGCTGAGACTGCAAGTGGCTGAGTGAGGGTTGTGGATTGTGTGGCTCCTGTTTCCTGTGTCTCCAACCCAGCCTCCAGTGAGAATATAGTGGTATGACTCCCCTATCTATGGCTCTGTGGGTGTTCCTTTTTGGCCTCACCATGCCCTGCTTTCTTATGTGGGGAGCGGACCAGAGACCCCGCCTGACACCCCGCATGAGTTCCTGCATGACACTTGGCACAGTGAGCAGGGTCTCCTGCATGACACCCTGTATGACAAATCTTCACTGGGTGGAAATAATCTTACATATATAGGTCAATTCCTGGGCACACCCTGGGCAAGAGTCATAAGTATCATACAACATCAAGGCAGCTACATTTTAGTCAACTTGAGGTAATTTTCTGGGCTCTGCTTCTCAAGCTCAACTTTGATATTTTACTCTTTGTTCTTACATGGAACCTCTCTTACACCTTTTTAATACATGTCACAAAGACCTTCATATTAAAAACTTGTTTGGACTGAATGCTTACATTCACACCTTTTCAAATACACTGCCTCTGCCAGATCATAACCACCAGGTTAATCTTGACCCAAACTACCAGGATAATAACTATTATTGTTGCTAATTGTTCAGTCCACCAAACGCTTTAGTGTTTACAACAGTTTTCATGCAGCAACCTCTCTGGCTCTTCACTCCTTTTTGCCTCTTCTTTCTCAATATAAGCCACTGGATTTGGCCACCAGGTGTTAGAGTCCCTGCTCTCTTTGTATCTTATTCTGATTTTTTAAAAATTAAATTAAGGTGCCAATGCTTAGTAAAATTACATAGGTTTGAAGTGTTGTCGTGCGGGGCGGCCTTGGGGGTCTCTGCTCCCGCTCCCCACACAAGAACGCAGGATACAGTGAGGCCAAAAAGGAACATCCACGGAGCCATAAGTAGGAGAGTCATACCACTATATTCTCGCTGGTGGCTGGGTTGGAGAAACAGGAAACAGGAGCCACACAATTCTCAACCCTCATTGCACTGCTTGCAGGCTCAGCCACCATCTTCTTGCTAGCCCCCACTTTTCTCTCTCTGCTAGCGTAGCCACAGCAGTTATATTAGTGGCCAATGGCTCATTGGTTACAGCTGACGGCCAACTAGCCACAGCTGATGGCCATCCAGTCACAGTTGATGGCCATTTACTACTTGAGCCAGCACCTGTCTATGTGAGGCCGAGAGCCTGGAAACTACTTTCTGGGACTCTGTCCCCACAAGTGTACAATTCTAGTCTACGGCCATACCACCCTGAGTGCACCTGAACTCATTTCATTCTGATGTTCAATTAACCGCTTAGATTAGGTGACTTAAATTTTTAGAATTTTCTTCACACACTGACTGTATCCCCAGGTAAGAGGTACTCTGACCCTCTCTCTCCCCAACTTGAAGTGGGTAGATACTTTGCTTTACCTAATCAACATATCACAGTTTGCATCTGAAGAATAATTTTGATTCTCTAGGATCTTTGGTTCAGATCATAGCTTGCACTTGTTTTCTGTTTCTAGATCTGTTGGAAATCATATCAACTTTTAGCCCCTGATCTTTCCTCCAGCTTCCATTCACTGAGGTAATAATACCCAGCTGGGTTTAATCTGGTCCCCTTTAGGAAAGACTGTGATGACTGCCAGGTAGAAAGCATTGTCTTTTAGGCTATGGGAGAGGTGGGAGAAGACCAAGGTCGGTGGGACCCAGTCCCAGTCCCATAGGAACTTTAAATCTAATAAGGACATAAGAGGACCAAAACTCCTGGGATGCTGGGTGGGGTGAGCAGCAAAGTGCTCCTTTCTCCCCCAGGGATTAAATGATCCTTAAAGAATAAATAGATAAGGAGAGGAGTTAACACAGATGGCATGTGATACAGTAAAATGTGAATTTAGGTGATCTGACATCTTATGCCTAGCTCTTAATCACAATTTTCTAATGCCTCTGCATAATATTTAAAAGGCAGAGAGAAAGATAAATTTCTTCCAGGAACAAATCAATGAAAACACAGACACAGAACTCAGAGTATTCTCAATATGATGGAAATAAATGATACATCATTTGAAATAGCAGGAGATTAAACTAGAAAGATATTTGGAGCTGATTGTTGAGGTCTTTGAATGGTTTGATAAGAAGTTTGAGAACAATTTGATCTTTAATTGACTCAGCAAAGTTTAATAGAGCATTTATTAAGTATGAGGCATTAAGAATGCATTAGTAAATAAAACAGCTTTAAGCAAGGGATCAGGGGATACTTTATGAAAGTAATTTTATTTTAATTGTCAGGAACAAAAACCAAATTTGAGTAGATTAATGAGACCAAGTGGGAAAATGGCATATTATTATCTTAAAAATGTATAATGATGGAAATTACAGAGATAGGACAGTAACTTGAGGAGGCTGGAGTGAAGGAATTTCCAGGTGGGCGGGTAGGGATCTTGTACACTGAGAAGACAAACTGGGGAAGGATAAATTGAATAAATAAGAGTGGGAATAATTCAAGGGGCAACTTTATAGGACATAGTGGTGAATAGATGTGTGATTGTGCAGATTTAAAATTGTTACAGATAGAGAGATTTACCTTAGAACAGAGTAAGGCAATTCCTTTAATCAGATGGGGGTGACGTTGGTAAAGTCAGATAAATCTATAGCTACACTTTAAGCTAGAAAAGGCAAGTTGAGGACCTTTACACTTAGTCGCTACTATTTAAAAGAAGAAAGTGAACTATTTGCTAAAACTGTCATGGAAAGGGACAGAGTTAGTGCTTGAGGAAACTTTTAGGATTGTCCTGGAGGCTGAAATAGGGGTTCAGCTAGGGATGGGCGAGTGAACCGCTGAGTTTTATTCTGGTCCCAGTTTCACAACTACAAGTAGAGCTCACAAAGAGTTTCATGAACACTGTATTGACTAGAAAGATAATTGGGAAAAAAATCTTATGATCTGTGAGCATGTGGAACAGCACAAGATGGTAAAGCAAGTTCAATATTTTTATCTTGCAAAAGAGCTGCAGGCAAGAAAAAATAGCCTAAAAGCAAAAAGACTGTAATGTGTTATTATACTGGAAAGTCAATGGTGTGTAATAAGAGATGGCTTTGATTTTTTTTGCTTTTGAATATAGGGTGTAAGTTTTACAGGCTTGAGTTATGAATTTTTACATCAGTGCAATATGGTTCTAAACACTAGGGGGCTTTCTGTGAATGACCCCGAGATTTTCACTCCTCAGCACTATTGACCAGCTAAAAACCACCACCAGAGTCATCAACTTTTCAGAGCAATTTCCCATGCATTAAACACCGCATCTTCTTCCGTTCCTAGTTTTCCTTCATCTTTCCTTCCTTCCTGTCTTCTTGCTGCCGCTGCTAAGTTTCCACACATTTTAATCATGCTATAATCACTATTATAGAGATTACAATTTCTTAGTTGGCTAATACCTAAGACATTTATATAGCTTCACTTTTTGATAATGTATAGTATCTCTGACAGTGATATTCATAAAGCATCAAAAATGATAAAGTAAACATTGAATGAAGAGCAATGCATATATTAAAGTACAGAAGTTTACACAACTGTATCAAAACCAATCCCATTATAACTCCAGTCTTAGTAAATTGCTATGTTTTCATCCATGGATGGTCTAAAATGAATGCTCTGCCCTTTCTGGCCCACATTAGAAATCATCCAGAATTTCTCAAGGATTAATGCCATGTAGTAAATAGATCTTTTGTAGCTTGGGTATGGATTACAAATTAAGTCATCTGGGTGATGTGGAGAGTCAGAATGTAGAAAGAAAAGGTGTTGTAAAATGAAGTTGAGCTTGACTAATGAAAAAGTAATAAAGAAAAACACGAAAGGACAATAGCTGGCGTTGCAGTATGAAAACATACAGGGAAGCAACATCTTACAAGGTGCAAGTTTACAATGTTTTAAGAGGAACCATAAATTGCTGTGCAGGAATTCCTTGACTTATACAGCTGGATTTTCCACACCTTTAACGTTGAATTGCTGAGCTGATTTTCTATTCCTTACTAAGTAGATTCAACATTCTCACTAAATTTAAGTTTTTTTCTCTACACCAGTGCTCAGTTCTATTAGACTTAATGTCCTCTTTTATAATAATTCTCTACACCAGTGCTCAGTCCTATTAGACTTAATGTCCTCTTTTTATAATAATTACTTTTTATGCCTGCTTTACAATTATGAAATGAAATTAATAGATAATAACTTATCTACAAGAAAAATTTTCAAAATTCAATATAATGCTATAACTGTATTCCAGGGATGTAACTACTCTGAATTTCAAGGTAAGTTGGTATTTCACCTTCTTATACCAAGAGTTGGTCATTATTTTTGAAAATTGCATAACTGAAGGAAATACTGCTTGTAGTATTTGAGGAGGCAACATAACTAGCAACCTGCTTTTGAAGTCACATATAGATTCAAACGTTTGACTATTTTACTATGTCTTAAGTGTAGTCAGGTAAAAACATTTATATATTTAAATGCATGTTACATTATATTAAATTATTCCTTTTTCTTTCTTCTTTGTGTTATAGAACATTGCAGTTTTTAAAATTTGCAGGTAGATTGGTTACCTATTAATTACATTTCAGAGTAGAAAAGCAGACTAGGACGCTAGTCATCTCAAGACCCAAGTGGAGCTGAAGGATCCACTCATGTGGCTATTCACAGATTTCAGTTTCTTGTGGATTATTGGATTGATGGATTCAGTTTCTGCTATGTTGGCCTATACCATAGGATTGTTCACAACATGGCAGCTTGATTCCCCCAGAACAAGTGATACAACAACAGAGGGAAAGGGAGAAAGCGAGGGAGGGCAGGTGAGCCAAGAAAGATCAAGGGCAGGCACTGAAGATGGAAACTAAAGATTTCTATAACCTCATCTGAGAAGTGACATCCCTTTGTTTCTGCCCTATTTTACTCACTGTATATAAATCACTAAATTTAGCCCACAGTCAAGGGAGGAGATTACACAAAGGCTAGAACTAGGAGGTAACTGGAGATAATTGGAGCCACTGTAGGGCCTGACTGCCACATGTCTTTAGAGTTTTTCTACGGCCCTTCCAGAGAAAGAAAGAAGAATGGGGCCCATGTCTTCTTTCTCCATTTTCTCTGGTACCTACCACACTTCATGATCCCCAGTTTTGGTCATTCTTTCTTCCCTCACATTTCATTTCAATTCATACCAGTGGGTTCTGTTTTAAATACTGTGCTCTTACACGGTAGAAAGTCCGTGAACTTTCCGACCTCGTATTCCTTATCTGCTTTTCTCTTTCAACTTTATCATGCTAATCTTAAGAAATTCTCTCTCCAGTTTTTCCTTTTTCTTTTTTCCTTCACACTGTTCTCCAAGTCTTCTGTTTAGAAATAGATATCAAATATCTTATTTGATCTGTTTTGTTTATTAAACCTCTTTACTACCATTCTGATATTTCCTAACATATTTCAAAGAAAATGTGCAATACTGGCTGAAAGAGATTTGGACATCCCAAGTAACTTAATCAACATTTATGAGATAATTTATTGTGGTGGAATAAGTACTACTCTAGCAGTCCAAAACTTTGAGTTTTACATTTTGTGACACACAGAGGTCCTAAAACCCTTGTAATTTCCTGAGTGATAGGGGCGCTAAAATCATCTTTAGCTCTAATGTTTGGTCTTTGACCCTAGTTCCTGACACAAGAGCTTCTAAGACCTTTGGAATCTTCAGAGTGATGAGTTTCTTTTTGTATGCTCATGAGCTGACTGGTGTCTGGAAGCCCCTAGATAGCTTCAGGATGGGGACTGGCCACCAGAAAGACTAGGTCAAGATTAGAGTTTTGAACTTTCAGCCCCACCCTTCATCCTCTAGGGAGATGAGAGGGGCTGGAGATTGAGTTCATAATTGATCATGCCTATATCATGAAGCCTTCTTAAAAATCCCTAAACTATGCAGGTTGGAGAGCTTCTGAGTTGGTGAACACATCCACATGCCCCAGCTCCATGGAGATATAAGCTCCTGCATTCAGGATCCTTCTGGACCTTGCCCAATGTCAGTCTTCATCTGGATGTTCATATATATCTTTTATAATAAATCAGAATACATAAGTAACTGTTCCCATGAGTTCTGTGAGCCATTATAGTCAATTATTGAACATGAAGAAGGAGTTATGAGAAGTTCCAATTTATAGCCAGTTGGCCAGAAATGCAGGTGACAACCTGGGACTTGCTACTGGTATCTGAAGTGTAGGGAGGTGCAGTGTCATGGGTTTGTGCTCTTAATCTGTGTTATCTGTGCTAATTACAAATAGTTAGTGTCATAAACAAACTGTAGGACATCCAGTTGGTATTGACAGAGTTGGAGAATTGGTCAGCGTGGGAAAACACCTTCACTTTTGGTGTCAGAAGTATTCTATGGGTAGAGGAAAACAGGAGTTTCCTTTTCATCTTTGAGCCTAGTTTTGATCATTTATATAAAGGAAACCACAATACCCTCATAAACTTCTAAAGATTTCCTTCCAAGATGAGTGAAAAACTAGTTGTGAAGGTACTTTGAAAATGTTAACATGTTACACAAACTTAAAGGGCTATTACTATATGTAACATTGTTTCTGTGATGAAAGGCCTTCCAAGTTCAAAATAATATTTATGTAAATAAACTTCGGAAAAACAATCCATTTGTATATTGGGAGTTTCCCATATTTAAAACTCATGTTCAGACAGATAAAATTGTCTGAGTAGTTAATTCAAGTCCTGATAAAGAAGTTGACATGGAAATGTTTTTACTCTGGTTACACTTTTAAATTTTGGCCTGACTTATTTTTCAAATTAGAGTCTCATGCCATTGAAACAGACAAGATAGAAGAAAGAAGAGTGAAGCTACAAAATCTGCCAGTAAAAAGATATGACTTCAATATTGTAAAGAACCTGCATAGCACTAAGCCCACCATAGGCAATTAATGAGTGCCTTTCATGTAAGGCAGAACAGGTTTAAGTCATAACTATATAGCCATAGGAAATATAATATAAAGTATGGGAGGAACTATTGATTTTTTAGATAGCTGAGTCACAAAAAAACATGACGTAATTAGGTACAGTGAGCGCTGAAGACAGCCTTCAATATAGACAAATCAATGTTAAATATTTGTTATTCTTCACTGTCCTCATATTCTGAATCAAAATAATTTTAAGTACCCATGCATGTGATGTGCTGTGTATATCATGAAGAGCTTTTAGATGTTATCTGATAATGAGTTCCTCAAAATGCAACTTTATTAATAAAGTTAGCAGGAGAAGCTTTACTTGGTTCTGCAAGAACCTGTGTGGTTCATTTGTGAAAATCAGCTTATAACAATCTGAGCTACAGAGTTAAATACTTTTGGTGATGAATATAAAATGCAAGTCTGATTAACAACTGACTACTGAAAAATTCAGATTCCAGCTGGATATAAGATACAGGCAGAGAGCAACAAATTAGCAATACTGTTCAAAATATGTGCTATGACTTTTTCAATGTCATCACCATGATTATCATTATCAGTATCACCATTACTGACCATATAATCCATGAAGCAGTATGTTGTTCTGGGTTATGCAAAATAGGCCTATTGCCTGGAAATATAAAGTACAGAATTATTTTATGGACAGATGATACATATGGAAACTTTGGAGATATATGGATTTTCTTTTAATAGGTACACATTGAAGAAGGGCTGGAAGTTTAAAAGAGTAATAAAATTTTTAAATTTAGCTTGTTGACCTACTTTTTCCTAGGACTGCTCTTATCTTAGACTGTTTCCTTTAAATCTTCAATCCCTTCTCTCCCTTCATCCACACATGAAATATTGAGGTTCAGGTTCAATGCCTTATATTCTCCTACCTCTATATAATCTCTCTAATGCATTCCCATTGTTTAACTTCTATTTTTAAGTGGATAATACTAAAATTTATTGATGTGTCCAAGACATCTCTTTCGACCATTGTATTTCACTGGCTGTTATGACTTTGTCTATAATGCTTCAACCTGTCATTCATTTATGTGGACTGAGGACACTCGCACCTTCTACCTTTCCTTCTTAGGAATTATGAAAGAGGTATTTTACAACAGAATAAATCTACATTAATGTGCAAAAATAAGAAAACAGGGCTTTGGGAAAAGGAGGATCCAAGATGGCCAAGTAGGTAAATGAAGTGCTTGCCTACATTCAAATTGCAACTAAATTATAGAATAATCAACCTGGAGAACCATCTAAAGTCTGGTTAAACAGAAGTCTTATAACTAAGAATATGAAGAAGAAGCCATGCCAAGACCATTAGGAGGAGTAGAGAGGCAAAACGGGCTGGCCTCACACCCGTGTGTGGTGGTTGAGAATAGGGAGGGATATCTAAGCCATGAATTTCCCTCCCCCCACTGGAGAAGTGAGGGCTCCCCAGCCTGGAGTACTGGTGTCAGGAAGAGGAGCCCCACGACATCTGGATGTGAAAAATAATGGGGATTCCGACTGTCTGGGTGAGACAGAAGGCTTCAGGAAACTCAGATGTCCTCTTAAAGGGCCCATAAACAGACTCACTCAATTGCAGGCACTCACCCTGGGCTCCAGTGGAGAAATAGTTACTCGGGAAAAGTCAGAGATATACAGGGAGAGACTGAGTTGTGTGGCTGCAAGGTGAGGATTGGAAAAAGAGTCACCATTTTCCCTGTGTAAAATCCTCCTTTCTATAGTGAATAGCTGAAAAATGCCATAAAAGTTTCTGAGAGTGAAACAGGTTCAGAGTAAAAGAAAGCAAAAGGAGAGCAGAGGGCTTAAGGGCAAGCTATATGGTAATTTCTTAAACCTTGTATTCAGAGCAGTGGTAATATTGGGCCTTTTTATCTCTTTTACAATATTTCTAACCTTGCCTCTCTCCCAACTATACTTGAGTCAAATGATGAGCTTCGGAGGGATTTACCTTCATACAGAAACAATGAGCATAGTTCTTGGCCATGAGAGGAAGAATGAGGCATCTTCATGACTAGAAGATGAGCTAATCGTACCAATGTAGTTGCCAGTGCCAAATTCCATTTGTTCTGCACAATAACTGGATGCAGGCAATGTGGTTAATTTTAAAAAGAAACTTATCAGCAGTATATGAAGCAGCACATAGAATGAAATATAAGGCTAGAGACCCAGGACTGGAAATGAACAAGAATCAGGACAAAGACAAGGGCAGGGACAAAGCAGTAGAAATTATTCTTGTACAGCAATGGCACCTTCAAGTGACTATGCTCCACACATTTTTATTTTTTTTATTCCCTTGGATTAATATTCATGTCATAGGAGAGAGAATATGATTTGTCTAGTTTAGACTGTATGTCTACCCCTTGGTCAGGAGAGGCAAGGGACCTTTATTTATGGTTCCACAAAGTCTATATAAAATGTGGGAGAGGTGATTACCCAATCTAAAATTGATGTGTCAGGAAGGCAAACACATCCAGACGTCAGAAATACAGCAAATACCCACAACATCCATTAAATGATAATAGAAAGTTATAAAAATAATAATTAATCAGTATTTTTTTTTAAATGAGGGATAGCATAGTGAACACAGTTTAAGAGTGAATTTTTGAGCTATGTGATTGGGCCAAGGAATTCTCCCAGAATGAAGTTCTAAAGTACAAAGGAATAGAAAGTAGTCCATTCCAAACACTACCTAATGGAAGTTATAGAAACAGGAACAGAGAGATTAGTGGGGAACAAATAATAAAGATTGTTGGGTAATGTTTTTATCATCATTTCAATATATTTTCATATTTCCATCACAGGAAATAGGTTCTCACAGGTTCTTTGAGTGTTTCTCTAGTTAGATTTATGCTATTCAATTTCTAGCTCAATTGTATTATGTTAAGAGAATGTCTACTAAATGGGTTTCAATTACTTTAAATGTGTTGAGTCCTTGCTTTTTTGAGTAGTATATAGGCCACTATACATTGTAAATGTTCTGTTTATACTTGAAGAGAATGTCTGCTCTGCAGCTGTTGGGTATCATGTTCTATATATGACCATATGTTGTTAAATTTATTAATTGTGTGGTTTAAATCTTCATCTTTATTGATCTGCTGTGTCAAATTTCATTACTTACTAAGAGAAGTATGTTAAATTTTCTCACTACTATTTGTGAATTGTAGTTTTCAATGTACAGGTCTTACACACATTATATCAGATTTATCACCATACTAGTTCATATTTTTGAAGCTATTGGGATACTTTAAACTTCAATTTCACATTATTCATTGCTTATATATAAAAATACAACTAATTTTTGTACACTGATTTTTTTATTTGAATTTTTAACTTTTTTTACTTTATTTGTTTATTTATTTTGACATTAATATTATTTTATATTAATTTCAGGTGTACAGCATAGTGGTCAGACATTTATATAATTTAAGAAGTCATCGCCCTGACTAGTCTATTACCCACATGGCTCTATGAATAGTTATTACCATATTATTGACTATAGTCTCTATGTTTTACTTTATATACCCATGACTATTTTGCAACTATCAATTTGTACTTCTTACTTCCTTAACCTTTTTCACCCTGTTCATCAAACCCTTCCCATGTATCACCCCAACAAATCAAGTACCCATATGACACAATACATAGTTATTACGATATTATTGACTATATTCCTATGCTATATGCTACATCTCCATGACTACTATGTAACACCCAATTTGTACTTCATAATCCCTTCTCGTTTTTCACTCACCCCCAAACTACCCTCTCATCTGGCAATCATCAAAATGTTTAGTGCATCTATGAATTTGTTTCTGTTTTGTTTACTTATTTATTTTGTTCTTAAGATTCTAATTTTAAGTGAAATCACATTGCATCTGTCTTTCTCTGTCTGAAATATTTCATGCAGCACAATACCCTCCAGGTCCATCCATGCTGCCACAGATAGTAAGTACCCATTCCCTTCCATGGTTGAGCAATAGTCTATTGTATATATGTACCACCTCCTCTTTATCCATTCATCCATTGAGGGACTCTCAGGCTGCCTCCACATCAGCCATTATAATCAATGCTGCGAAGAACATATGGATGCACACATCCTTTCAAAGTAGCATTTTGGTTTTCTTCAAATAAATACCCAGAAATGGGAATACTGGGTCCTTCTTTGTCTCTTGTTATAGCCTTTGTTTTAAAGTCTATTTTGTCAAGTGTAAGTACTGCTACCCCAGCTTATTTTGTTTGTTCATTTGTTTCCATTCTCACGAAATACCTTCTTCTTCTTCTTCTTTTTTTTTTTTTTTACAAATAACCTTTGGGGTTATTACTATTTTTTTATTTATTTAAATTTATTGGGGTGACAATTGTTAATAAAATTACATAGATTTCAGGTGTACAATTCTGTATTACATCATTATAAATCCCATTGTGTGTTCACCACCCAGAGTCAGTTCTCCTTCCATCACCATATATTTGATTCCCCTTTACCCTCATCTCCCACACCCCACCCCCCTAACCCTCTGGTAACCACTAAACTGTTGTCTGTGTCTATGAGTTTCTGTTTCTCATACCTTCTTCTCATCCTTTTACTTTCAGTCTGTGTGTGCCTTTCAATCTGAAGTGAATCTCTTGTAGAGAGCATATGAGGTTGGACAATTAAGTTTGACAACTTATGCTAGAAAAAGTGCTACATACCTCATTGCTGAATATCACTATCATCACCCTTGAAGTACTCCCCTTGGGAAGCTATGCACTGAAGCCAGTGCCTTCAAAAACAATTTTGGAACTCTTTTTCTGGAATGGCCATCAGCGCTGTCATCCTATTACCTTTGATGTACTGAATGTCATCAAAATGTCTTCCTTTCAACATTTCCTTTATCTTTGGGTAAAGAAAGAAGTCATTGGGGGCCAGATCAGGTGAGTAGGGAGGGTGTTCCAATACAGTTATTTGTTTACTGGCTAAAAACTCCCTCACAGACATTGCTGTGTAAGCTGGTGCATTATTTTGATGCAAGAGCCATGAATTGTTGGTCAAAAGTTCAGGTCATCTAATTTTTTCATGCAGCCTTTTCAGCACTTCCAAATAGTGAACTTGATTAACTGTTTGTCCAGTTGGTACAAATTCAAAATGAATAATCCCTCTGAAATAAAAAAAAAAAAAAAAAAAAAAGGTTAACAACATCAGTGCAACAAGTTCACAAACTTAATTGTCATACCTCATAGGTAAGGGTCGTGTTTTCTTATCCATTCACCCACCATATGTTTTGATTGGAGCATTTAATCCATTTACATTGAATGTAATTCTTGATAAATATGTAGTTACTGCCATTTTATTATTCATATAATTGATTTTTTTTTTTTTCTTAAAGAATTGATTTTTTTTTTTTTTTCTTAAAGAAGTCCCTCGAAAATTCCTTGTAATACTAGTTTGGCGGTGATGAACTCCTTCAGCTTTGTCGTGTCTGGGGAGCTCTTTATTTGTCCTTTGATTCTAAATGATCACTTTGCTGGGTAAACTGGATTGTAGGTCCTTTCTTTTCATCACTTTGATGAAAAGTCTGCAAAGTTTCTGTTGAGAAATCAGCTGACACTTTAATGGGAGATCCCTTGTAGGTAACTAACTGTTTTTCTCTTGCTGCTTTTAAGATTCTCTTTTTGTCTTTAACCTTTGGCATTTTAATTATGAGGTGTCCTGGTGTTGACCTCTTTGGGTTCATCTTGTTTGGGACTTTCTGGGCTTCATGGGCTTATATATCTCTTTCTTTTGCAAGGTTAGGGAAGTTTCTTGTCATCATTTCTTCAAATAGGTTTTCAAATCCTTGCTCTCTCTCTTCTTCTGGTACCCCTATTATGTGAAGATTTTTATGCTTGATGTTGTCCCAGAGGCCACTTAAAAACCTGCATTTTTTTTTTCTTCTTTTTACTGTTTGCTGTTCTGATTGGGTGTTTTCTGCTATCTTATCTTCTAAATTGCTGATTTAATCCTCTGTATCATCTGGTGATTGCTTCTAGTGTATTCTTCATTTCAGTTATTGTATTCTTTATTTCTGACTGGTTCTTTTTTAGGTTTTTCTATCCCCATTTTTATGTTTCTCATCTTTTTGTTTAAGTTCTCCCTGAGATCACTGACCATCCATATTAACAGTGTTTGGAACTCTGTATCTGGTAGATTGCCTGTCGGCATTTATTTTTAGTTCTTTTACTGGAGCTTTGCTCTATTCTTTTATTTGGGACATGTTTCTTTGTCTTCTCATTTTGGCTACCTCTCTGTGTTTGTTTCTATGTATTAGGTAGGGTTGCTATGCCTCCCGATCTTGGTAGAATGGCCTTATATAATAGATGTCCTGTGAGAACCAGTGGTACAGTCTCCCTGGTCACCAGAGCCAGGTGCTCCAGGTGTGTCCCTTTGTGAGTTGTGTGTGCCCTCCTGTTGTAGTCGAGACTTGATCGTTGTTTGCATGTCAATAGAAGGGATTGACCCTCAGGCTGATTGATTGTGAGGACTGGATATGACTACAGTGGAGGAGCTGTGGTGCAAGGGCTGACCCTACAGAGCAGGGTTCACTTTACTGGGGCTCGGATGCCTGCCTAACCTACCTTTTGAGAGTGTCTTCCTGGGAGGTGGCTGGGTGATGTTCCATTTTGGTCCAAAGCTGGCTATCAGCCATGCCAGCCCTGGGGCCTTCTGGAAGGGGACCTACTGCGGGGCAAATTAGCCACAGCCTGTGCCCTGCCTGTGGTAACCTGGTATGAGCCACAAAGCAATCTGCAAATTGCCACCACCTTCACTGGTCTTGAAGGTGCCTTGAGAGTCCAATCTATGAACTGATCTGGATGTTGCTACAGGTGGCCTTAGGGCTGGTCAACCAGAGGTATGGAACACACCAAAGCCAGATGCTGCTTGCTTGTGTTTGTGAACCTTTGAGAGATTTTATTAAAGTCCGCAGCATGAGCTAAGTTAGATTGTTTGTGTGGAAAAACCACTGGAAGTGGCTTCAGTGTGCCCAAAATTTGGGTGGGGCTGTGTCTCAGGGAATCAGTAGGGCAGGGCAGATGAAAGGTAATAGCCAATTTGATGGGCACTCAGATATGGCATTGGCCTGCATCTGTATGAAGGGAGGTAGAGGGCTCAAAAAAGAAACAATGGCTTCCACCAGCTTCTCCCTCTGGGAGAAAGCTACCCCTCCTTCCCTCACCCTGAGGCCAGACAATTTAGTTCCTATCTGTATATTCCGGGTGACTTTCGAACTGGTGCCCCAGCACTGGAGCTCAGAGCGAGTGAGTCTGTCAGTGAGTAAGTCCGTACACAGTCTCTTTAGGAGGCGCACCTGAGACTGCAGCTGCCCTCTGGCTCACTCAGTCACAATTTCCACTAGTTTTCAAAGCCAGAAGTTACAGGGACTTCTCTCCCTGGCACTGGACTCTGGGGCTGGGAGCCTGGTGTGGCTGGCAACCCTCACTCTTCTTGGAGGGATCTCTGCCGCTGAGATATCCCTCCTGATTTTTAATGGACACAGGAGCATGTGGGATCAGCCTGTTTCACGTCTCTGTTCTTCCCACCAGTCTCGAGTGGCTTCTCTATGTCTGTAGTTGTAGGGCTTCAGTTCAGCTAGACTTCAGGAGATTCTCAATGATGGTTATTCTGTAGTTTAGTTGTAATTGATTGATATGGTGCTGAGAGGAGGTGAGTACAGTGTTTACCTACTCTGCCATCTGACCGGAAGTCCTGTATGTTGATTTCATATCATGTAAATTTACTCAACTCATTTTTTTGTTCTAGTATAGTTTCAGTTGACTTCATAGGATTTCCAAGTAAGCAATTACATAACCTATGATTAAAAATCTAAAAATTTTCCTTTCCAATTTACATACATTTTCTTTTTGTTCTCTTGTTGTCCTGGAACTTCCCAAACAATACTGAATAGAAACAGTATGAGTAAACATCCATGCCTTGTTCCTGAGTTTTGGAGGAAAACATTTAGTCTTTCATTATTAAGTATTAAGTGCAGATTTTTAAATAGATCCCCTTTGTCATACTGAGGAAGTTCACATCTACCTGTAGTTTTCAGAGAGATTTTGCCAGGAATGGTTGATGAATTTTTTTAAATGATTTTTTTGCATCTATGGAAATGATCATATGATTTTCTTATTTAATTTATTAATGTACTGAGTTACATCAATTGCATTTTGAATGTTAAACTATTCTTGAATTTCTGGCATAAATCCTACTTGGACACGATATGTTTTCTTTCAATATGCAGTTGGAGTCCACCTGTTAAATTTTAAAGTACTTTCATCTATATTCATGGGGGCTATAGGTCTGTAGTTTACTTTCAATGTCTCCATCTGTTTTTTTGTATCAGAGTACCATTGCCTCATAGAATGAGGGGGCTAACATTCCCTCCTCCTCATTTTTCTGGATGAGTACGTAATAAGTGGTATTATTTTTCACCTACCATGTTTCCCCCAAAATAAGACTAGGTCTTATATTAATTTTTGCTCCAAAAGACACATGAGGGCTTATGTTCAGGGGATGTCATCCTGAAAAATCATGTTAGGGATTATTTTCCAGCTAGGCCTTATTTTCAGGGAAACGTGGTATATATTTGGTGGAATTCTCAGTGAACCTATCTAGGCCAGGAGGCTTGTTTGTTTTGTTTTTAGATCATTAATTACGAATTAAATTTTGATAATAGATATATTCTTGTTATCTATTTCTTCTTGAGTAACCTTTGTCCAAAAAAATGTATCCCTTTCATTTAATTTGCCAAATTTATTGGAATACAGTTGTTCAGAATGCTCCCTGATTGTTTTTTTTGTAAAATCCTGTAGAAGGTGTAGTGATGTCACCTACGTACCTATTAATTTTCTGTCTGCTTGTTCTATCAATTATTGGGAAAGTGGTATGGAAATATCTAATTGTGGATATGTTTATATCTCCTTGCACTTCCATCAGTTTTTATTTCATTCTTGACACCGGAAAGTTGTGTCTTTTCTCTTTTTCCTCTGGCTAGTAGTTTATCAATTTTATTGATCTTCTTAAAGAAAAAAATCACATTTTATTTACTGAATTTCTATATTATTTTTTACTTTCTATTTCATTGATTTCTACTTTGAGCTTTATTATTTTATTTGTTCTGCTTATTCTAGGTTTCAAGTGTTCTTTTTCTAGTTGGATAAGATGAAAGCTGAGATCATTTACTTGAAAATTTTCTTTTTTAAAAAATATAAATATTTATTGCTATATATTTCTCTTTCAAGACTACTTTACCTGCATCTCACAATTTTTATATGTCGTCTTTTTATGTTCATTTAGTTAAAAACACTTTCTAACTCCTCTTTTGATTTCTTCTATATTTAGAAGAGTGTTATTTACCTTACAAATGTTTGGGAGTTTTTCAGATACATATGTTATAAATATTTACTCTGATTTCATTATGGTCAGAGAAAACACTTTGACTGCAATCTTTACATATTCATTGAGACTTTCATTATGGTCCACAGTACGTTCAGTGAGCATATGAAAAGAATACATATTCTGTTTTTGCTAGGTAAATTGTTCTTTAGACATCAATGAAGTTCAGTTGATTGGTAGTGTTGTTCAAATCTGTATCTTTACTGATTTTATGCCTATTTATTCTATCAATTACTCAGAATGTGTGTTAAAATTTCAAATTATAATTATGGATATGTATATCCTCTGTATATCCTTGCAATTCAGTTCATTTTTATATACAGTAGCTCTTTTATTAGGTCCATATACATTGAGAATTGTTATGTCTTCTTAATGAATTGACCCCTTCATCACTATGAAATAAAAATATTTATCCATAGAAATGGATTATGCATTATGATCTGTTGTATTTGATATTAATATAACCACCCAAGATTTTTTTTTATTAATGTTAGTCTGATATATCATTTTCCTTTGTTTTAATTTTTTTAACACATTTGTGTCTTTATATTTAAAGTGGATTTCTCATAGCTGGTATAGACTAAATTCTTGCTTTTTAAATTTAATCTAACAATCTGTCTTTTAATAAGGGTGTTTATACTATTAACACTTGTGTAATATTGATATAATTCTGTTTAAATGAACCATCTTGCTATTTGATTTTCATTTTTCCTATTTACTCTTATCTTTTCCTCTCTTCTTTCTATTTTTATATTATTAAAGTTCAACTCATTGTGTATTTTAGTGGTCGCTTTATGGTTTACAGTATATGTCTAAATTATCACAGTCTTCTTTTGTGTCATAACATGTTATTTTACATATAGGTATGTCATCCTTATAACATTGTACTTTCATTTTTTCCTTTCCAGGCCTTTATGCTATTGATACATTTTAATTCTACATGTATTATAAACCCCACAATACTTTGCTATTATTTTTGCTTTAAAATCAGTTATTTTTTTAAAGAGATTTAAACAACAAGAAAAAAATATTTATTTATGTAGTTAGCACTTCTGGTGTCCTTTGTGTAAATTTAAATTTCCATTTTGTATTATTTTCTTCAGCCTGAGGATGTCCTTTAATAGACATAAGTGTCGGCTGGTGATGAATACTCTCAGCTTTTGTATGTCTGAAAATTTATTTTGCTTTTCTTTTGAAAGATATTTCAAATAGTAAAGAATTATGTTTTCATGTTTTTTTTCTTTTCAATACTTTAAAATATCATTCCAACATTTAAAAGGTTGCATTGTTTTGGATGAAAAACTCTGTTTTCATTTTCATTTGTCCTCTCTATGTAATGTGTCTTTTCTCCGTGGATGCTTTTCAGATTTTCTCATTAACTTTGGTTTTATGTAATTATCGTGTGCTTTTTTATTTTTATTTTTTTTAATTTCTTGTGCTAGGGTCTGTTGAGTTTCTTACAACTGTGGACTTACAATTTTCATCGAATTTAGAAAAAAACATGGTTATTAGTTCTCCAAATTTTTTTGTCTTTCTTCCATACCCGAAACTGCCAGTCCAACTATAAATGTCGTCATCAACTTGAAGTTGTCCAAAGGTTATGAGGATATGTCCATTTTTAAAAATCTTTTTAAATTCCTGTTTTTATTTTGGGTAGTTTCTGTATTTCATCAAGTACATCAATCTTTTCTTTCATAATGTCCATTTTTAAAAATACATCCAGTGTATTGTGGTTTTTTTTTTTTTTCATTTCAGACGTTCTAGTTTTCATCTTTAGATATTTAGTTTTGGGCTTTTAATTCCTTTGTGTCTTTAATTAACATGTTTAATATTTACTCTAGCTTCTTGAACATAAAGAATGCAATGATAATAATGTTTCTAAAGTTCTGTGTACTAATTATATCATTTTCTCCTCATTGTGGGCAGTGTTTTCCTGCTTCTCTGTCTTCCTTGTTTTTATTGAGTACCAGATGTTATTAATTTTACCTTGTTATGTGTCTGAATCATTATGTTCCTATAAATATTCTTGAGCTTTTTTCCTGGGACATGGTCAAGTTAGTTATAAAAAAGTTTTCTTTTTTTGTATCTCATTTTTAAGCTTTGTTAGGTAGGACCAGATTTGTTTAGTCTTGGGTTCATTTTTCCCTATTACTGAGGTGACACTCTTTTTAAAACTGTAACTAATGTTCTCTAAATTATGAGGTTTTCTATTCTGGCTGTTGGAAAAAGGCACTATGCCCAGCTCTGCCTGTGTGTTTTAGGCATTATTTCATTTATATTTCTTTTGAATGCTTTTTTCCATGACCTCAGATACTTTCTTTACACATGCATGCTGAGCAGTTGTCATGCAGGGTGGCATGCGGGGTCTCAGCTCCCGCTCCCCACATAAGAATGCAGGACATGGTGAGGCCAAAAAGGAACACCCATGGAGCCACAGATAGGGGAGTCATACCACTATATTCTCGCAGGTGGCTGGGTTGGAGACACAGGAAACAGGAGCCACGCGATGTGCAACCGGCCGTCCACTTCTCTCTGCCAACCAACCTCACTTGTTAGCTGCAATCCGTGGAGCTAACTGCAATCCGCACTTGCCAGCCACCATCCTCTTGCTAGCCCCCATTTTCTGCTAGCGTAGCTATGGCAGTTATATTAGTGGCCAATGGCTCACTGGTTATAGCTGATAGCCAACTAGCCACAGCTGATGGCCATCCAATCACAGTTGATGGGCATTTACTACCTGAGTGAGCACCTTTCCACATGCAGGCGAGAGCTTGGAAAGTGCACTCCTGGCTCTGTCCCCACAGCAGTACTCAACTGAAAACTCATGGGGATACTCTCCAGATATCATAACGTCACTTAATTTGTTTTCTGGGCACGGGGAGCACAACACTCCCTTGTCTGATGCCCAATATCTTGAATGTCATCATTTTATATATTGTTTACTCATTTATTTTTGTTTTTATATTTTTAAATTATTTGATACAGGGATATAAATCTAATCTGTTTCTCCATCTTGATTAGAAGTGAATAACACACACACACAATTAGTTTTTAAAACAATTTTATGTTCTTTCTGGATATTTTTAAGCTTGTCTTTTAAATGTTTAACAGTTTACATAGTAATAATCCCTTTCACATTAGTATGTATCTGAAGCATTGGAGCCTTTTCAGTTTGTTTCTGCAGTGTCTTCTCTCAGTCAGTTCTTCAGCATGGTGTCATTTTTTCCCTTATATGCTGTGTTAACTTTGCCTATGAGTTAATCATTTTCCTTTTAAAATTCATGTTTGATTTTTCTAAGGTTTGGAATCAAAGTAGCTTGCTCCAGAGATAATGTGCTTTTACTTCTGCCAGGCATTTAGTGGACACTATCAATTTAGAAAATCTATAAGCTAAAAAGGTTTTTGAGTTTTGAATCCACATAGCTTACATAGGTTTTTTTTAATATTTATTTTTGATGTCTTGCTTTGCTCAGTGGTAAAGCAACTTTCTTGGCAGTGGGTGGAGGTGAGCGTTGGGTAGTTGGCTTCTGGTCTATCCTTCCAGGGAGGGTGTCTCTTTGGGGTGAGACATTTAAGCTGAGAGATTATTCTGTTAGAATTCCCACATTGGAAATAGACTCCGAATTTGGGATTCTGTTCCCATTGTCTAGTGAGGACATCAAGTCAACTTTTACTAGTTTATCCTGAGGTAATAGATAAAAACAGATGTTCACATCTTACAACAATAACAGTCTTTTTTTTTTCTTTTTATAATACATGCCAGTAGTATAGGTAAGCTATACTACTGCTTCATGTTTATTCTTCATTCTGGTGTACAGACTTAACTGGGTCCTATAGAGGAATTGGCATTCTTGTAGAAGAGGGATAGGATAGAAGAACTTTTCAACGGCTCTCAAACTTTTTCCTCCAGAATTGTAGACACCCATTCTGCTCATCTTTCCTTGGCTAAATGAGGTCACATGGATTTGCCTGGCATTAAGAGAGCAGGACTATATATAACCATCTCACAGGGAGAGTCAGTCAGTTAATGTTAATAATATCAAATTTGTTGATGCTTTTCACTTTTTTTTTTTTTAATTTAGCACTTTCTGTTCATTCAAAAGGTGATTTGGTCCAAATAGCCAAATATGTCTTATTACTAAAAACAGAATAATTTCATTGCTTTATATAGTTTTAAAATTGTGTACTGGACTTACTAGGGAGATCTCTTCATAGACTGTGTAGATTCCTGACCACTGTGCGATACACCTGAAGCTGAGGTAGAATAATATTGAATGTCAACTATAATTATATATATATATATATATATATATATATATATATATATCAAATTATACATATATTTCAATATATGTATATTGAATTATATATTATATATATAATGTGGAGTATAGCATAGGGAATATACTTGATGGAAATGTAACAGCTGTCTACGAAGTCAGACAGGTAGTAGATTGTGGGGGTTATCACTTTGTGAAGGGTGTAAATATCTATTACATATTTTGTACACCTGAAATTAATAAACAAATTGTGGTAAAATACACATAATGTAAAGTTTACTAGTTTAACTATTTCTAAGTGAATACTTCAGTGGCATTAATTACATTCATATAGCTGTGCAACTATCACTACCACCTGTAGGGAAAGTGCCAGTTTCCAGGCTCTCGGCCTTTCTTACAAGGTCACTGGCTTGCTCCCATGCCCGCTGGGACCAACTGGATGCCCCACCTTATGTAACCAGCTGGCTGTTAGCCACCTTTGTTCTGCATGCTATTTAACTGTTGGGTTTGCTACAGTAAGTGCGGATACTGTTCCTGTGTCTCCACCTGCTGCCCTTGAGAATATACCTGTGGTATGAACCCTTTACCTAAGGATCCGTTGTCTTTTTTCAGCCTCACTGAATCCAAGAACCTGCCAGCAGCCGAGCTCCTGCGTTACACCATCCATCTCCAAAACATGTTCATCTTGCAAAACTGAAACTATGAACTCATTAAACAGTAACTCCTCTTTTCTCCCTCCCTCCAGCTCCTGGCAACAACCATGCTACTTTCTTTCTCTGTGAATTTGACTTCTATAGGTACTTCATATAAGTGGAATTATACAGTAGTTGTCTTTTTGTGTCTGGGTTATTTCACTTAGGATAATGTCTTCAAGATTCATCCACATTGTAGTGTGTGTCAGAATTTTATTCTTTTTTTAAGGCTGAATAATATTCCATTGTATGTACATATTGCATTTTGTTTATTCACTCATTTATTAATGGACACTTGAGTTGCTGTTACCTTTTGGCTAGTGTGAATAATGATGTTATGAACATGTGTGAACAAATATCTGTTTTGAGTCCCTGCTTTTAATCCTTTAGGGTATATACCCAGAAGTGAATTTGTTGGATCATATGGTAATTCTATTTTTAATTTTTTGAGGAACCTTCATACTGTTTCTCATAGTGGCTACACTATTTTATATTCCCATCTACATGCAAAATGTCATGGTGGCATTTAGCATGACCCAAAATGTGCCTTGATTTATCCATATTTTTTCTTTTTTGATGATGTTTAACATAAAGAAAAAGAACACTTAAAATTCCTTTGGAATCACACCTTTAGATTTTTGGTGTTCTGAAAGGGCAGGCATCTGTGAATTTCAGGAAGCCTACAATTTTCTAGCAATTCGATTAGAGTAGCTTAATTTATTGAATATTTTCCTTCATTTCCCTGATTGATGTAGAAAATTGAATTGACAGCATATATTTTTGATACTTCATTTTTAGGTAATGCAGAGGATTCCTAACTCTTGTTCTTTAATGTTCTGAAATGCAACCTGACGTCTTCTTTTTGATAAGTGTTATTCTTTGCCCAAATTCTAAGCAATAATGCCTATTGAAGTGTTCTTAGTATTCCCGAAACATACTTTGTTATGAAGACAAATCTATGACATTCAAATAATATATTTTCTACTCTTAAGAGACAGTATATCATTAAGCCAGTAAAGGATGGCAGGGGGTAGAGCAATACGCATGTCACATGTAACAGTCAGGGGATAAAATGTTAAGTGAACCTTCTTGTTTTTCTTCTACATTAAATTTTATGAATCAGAGCAGTTAGGTTAGTGAGGAAGAGGGGGCCAGCATAGCTTTGAACCTTTCCTTTCATTTCTGTGTGTATGTTCCAGTTTCACATTTTCTCTTCCTTAATAGGGAACTTGCACAAATAACACATTTATAGTATAACTTGACTTTTTACTCTTCCTTTGGGAAAATAGATTTTGAACTTCAACAAGTAGGTTCCATGACAAAATTAACCTACTGACTTATGATCTGAATCAGAAGTGTTTGACTGAGTTCAGCAGCAGGAGTGAACAATTCATCAAATATGTGATGCTATAATTTCATTTTTGAAGTTTGTTTTTGTTTCAGTAAAGTCTCTGTCTTAAAAATGACCTCCATTAATGAACATTCCCTAAAATTTTGTAGGCATATTTATTTAAGTTCTAAATATCTTGTATTTCACTTTCAGACCAATCATTTTGTGTGGCATTGATTGGTACTGAAAATCTATTTAGGTGTGAAAAGTACCAAGCTCATTTTATTTTAAACACTCATTTTACCTGATAATGTCAACCTAAAGTAGATATGTGCTATTGTTAAGACAAAAGAAGAGGGGAACATGATCCCTAGATGAAGAAAAACATTATCTTTCTTCCTATCCTACACCTTCAGTAGAATATAAAAATAAATCACTGTCACTCCCACATAATGTCATAGTTCAAGAAATTGTAGTTACTTAACTCTGGTTGAAAGTAAATTAATATTAAATGAGTTTCCTTCCATAATGAAATAGTGTTAACAGAACATCAAATACTTGAGACATGTTAACATTGAATATGAAAGGAATGCATTATTTATGATGGGCAATGAAATATATATATATGTATATTTTAAAAACATATGTATATATGTATGTTTAAAAAATTAAATACCATTTAAGTTGAACTTGTAAAGTGACTAATAACAGTTTAGAATTTAGGAAAATGAAAATTTGTAATTTATTGAATTATTAAATAAATTGTTTGACATTATTAATTCACCCTAATAATAGAAAACACGTACCTAGTTCTTATTGTGTTCCAGGTACTATTTTATATGCTTTACATATGTAATCATTTATTCTTCATTGTAACCCCATCAGGGAGGTGCTATTTTTATCCCCATTTATAGAGGAAGCTGAAACACAGAGAATTTCAATCCTATACTCAGGAGGAGGCAGGCAGAACTACAATATGTGGTGACATAAGCTGTGTCCCACACAGCTCCAGGGGCCACCAGTCACACAGATACAATGGATACAGTATACAAATTCTATGCTCTTAACAAGTACATGGTGCTGCCTCTTATAGATGGCTTGCCAATGTTTGGGAATCAATTAAATTACCATTTATGGTATACTACTTTTAATATATTATAGGACATATCTCCAAACATGTATTGGATACCTCAAAGATTTTCCGATATTTTAACAGATAATTTCCACCTCCCATGTGTCTGACACTATGAGGTCCCAGTTATTCTATGGTATATAAACCATGGAGCTGATTATACACACACACACACACACACACACACACACATATATATGTATAGTAGAGTTTCTTCATATTACTAACTTGTAGTACTTTCAGATATAACTTAGAGTATCAAATGTTATTTTAAATATTTTTCATGGAAATATGTTTATATATAATATGTTTATATATAATATATATGTAATACACTTATTTTTTTATTTAGAAAAAGCTTAAAATTTACTACTCAATAAAGACTTCACAAAAAAGGAGAAGATCCACCTCTGAAATTCAATTATCCTCTTATATACCTATGCATTGTATTCTTTGGTTAGAGGTCTATGACTAAAGGAATCGAGTTTTCCTATTCATACTTAAGTGGCTGATATTCTGTGATTATACATTCTCACCAATGTTTGAATAATCATAGAATTATTAAATAATGCGCTCCTATCAACTTTCAGAATCATATTGGTTCCTACTAGTACCCACTAAAAGCTCTTTCATTCTCTTTTGTTCAGCTTTAGAACCATATCTCGTATTTATGTCAGACATTCTAAAACAGGCCAGCTTGATTTTGACCACTGGCATATTTTCCATCCTCTTGGTTTACGTGTTTTTGTTGTTGTTGTTGTTGTTGTTGTTGTTGTTTTTTGGCACAAGGTATGGAAAATAATAAAAGCTGAGGATTATTAACTGAATAGTTTTACTTCTGAACTTCTGACTCCTCATTTATGAAATGTAATTCCATTTACTTCACAGAGTTTCTGCGAGGATTGGTTGATAGAATCTGTTTAAAATATGCGCTGTAAATAAGAAAGTGGGGTATTAATTTCTTATGGCTGCTATGACAAATTACCACAGATTTAGTGGCTTAAAATTACATGAATTAATTCTTTTACAGTTCTGGAGGCCAGAAGTCTGAAATCAGTCTCAATGGGCTAAAGTCAAGGTGTTGGCAGGGTTGATTCCTTCTGGAGTCTCTAGGGCAATAACCCATTTCATTGCCTTGTCTACCTTCTGGAGGCCACCTGCATTCCTCGGCTTGTGACCCCTTCTTTGCATCTTTCCAACCTCTTGCTACCTTTCCCAGCTCTCCTACTTCCTCTTCTGTTGTCAAATCTCTTTCTGCCTTCTTCTTTAAGGGCAGTTAGGATTACATTTAACGTGAACACAAATAAGCCTTCATAATATCCACAGCTCAAGATCTTTAACTTATTCACATCTGCAAAATTGTTTTTTCCATATCAATAACATTAATGATATTCAGGGATTAGGACATGACTATCTTGGGGACATTATTCAGCATACCTTGCATAGTCTTTTCAAATCTTCTCTTTTTTATACTTGCTAATACAAATTTAGCTGGTTTTCTTTTAGAGTAGCACAAGGAAAGGCCCATCTCTGAAGTGTCCCAGAATATCCCAACATATCTCACTTAAGAAAACACTTAAAAAATCATATATAAGATGTCTTGGACGTGCTGTGTTCTGTATTCCAAAAGGTCTATCTACTCTCCAAAAACCCATGTTCAGATCTTTAAATGATATTCAACACATACTTCCAAGGGGCTATTTGGTATTACCATCACAAGACATACAAGGGGTAGAAAAGCCAGGGGAAATGGTAGGGTGATCTCTATTTTACTATCCAAACCAGGATACCTTTAAGACTAAAAGAGGAAGTATTAATAATTATAATGGAATAATAAACAAACCAGGACTATTTTGGACAAATTAGTACATATAGTTGTTCTATCCAAAGGCTCCAATCATTGTGAGTCCCTCCATTGGTGGCAAGAAGGAATGTACTTAGGAAAGCCACTTAGCTCTGTTATTCTTTGGTTCTTTAGCATTGCTAGCAAAGTTTTCTTGCATAGGATTCTGAAAGCACCGATTCTAAATTAAAAAAAACACACACCCAAACATGTATTAATTAGACATCCTGAAAATTAAAAACTTCTGCTCTTTAAAAGGTACTATAAAGAAAATGAAAAGTTTAACCATAGGCTGAAAGAAAATATAACACATATATCTGACAAAGGGTTTATAGCCTTAATATTTCAAGAAAAACATCTTACAACTTAATAATAGGGCAAACAACCCAAATTTTAAAATGTACACAGAATTTTAATAGTCACATCACAAAAGACATACAAAGGACCAATGTGCATGTGAAAAGATATCTAATATCATCAGTCATTAGAGAAATAAAATTATAACCATGAGATACCACTACACATGCACCACAATGGTTAAATTTTGTAACACTGACAATACTAAGTTTTGTCAAGAATGTGTATGTGGTAACTAGAATACACACAATGAGGATGTAAAATGAGATAGTTTTTCAGTTTCTTATAAATTTAAACATATGGATGTATCACCCAGACATTCCACTTGTTGGTATTTTCACAAGAAAAATTAAAACATGTCTCCACACAAAGATGTCATGCAAGGTGTCCTGCGGGGGGTCTCTGGTCCCGCTCCCCACATAAGAACACAAGATATGGTGAGGCCAAAAAGGAACACCCATGGAGCCGTAGATAGGGGAGTCATACCACTATATTCTCGCTGGTGGCCAGGCGAGATGCACCAAGTAGGATCCACACGATCCGAAGTCCGCCATTCACTTCCCAGCCTGCCAACCAACCAACCAACCAATCAATGCAGTCCCAGCAGTTACATCAGTAGCCAATTGGCTAACCGGTTACAGCTGACGGCCAACCAATCACAATTGATGGTCATTCACTCCCTGAGTCCGCAGACTGAGAGCCTGGAAACTGCTCTCTGGGACTCTTTCCCCACAAAGATTTACACATTAATGGTTTTGACAGCTTTAGTCTTAATTGTGCCAAATTGGGAACACTCCTAATGCTCATCAACAGGTAAATAGATAAACACATTATGTTTCATTCTCACAGTGGAATGCTATTACACAATAGAATGAATGAACTACTGATACTTGTAACAACACAAATGGGTCTTACAAACATGCCAAGCAAAACAAACTAACAAACAAAAAGAAAACCAATCAGAAGCATAAGTTACACACAGTATGATTGTTATGACTCCACTTATTTGAAATTGAAGAAAAGAAGTATCTAATTTATAACGACAGAAAGCAAATTGGTAGTTGCTTGGGATTGAAGGTAGAGGGTTGTCTGCAAAGAGGCGTAAAGGAATTTTGGGGGATTGGAAATTTCCTAAATTTGGACTATGGTGGTACTCACATTCAGCAAAACTTATTCAAGGTTCACATAAAATGGTTGCATTTTATTGTATGCATATTAAACCTCAGCAAGGTTTATTTCAAAACATATTTGTATTCTTGTATTCTTTTTACAAAAATATTCATATTCTTTGTTTTTTTGTGAAAAATTTAGAAACTACAAAAAGGTAAAGAAAGTGTGAGAGAGAAATAACCAAGCTTTCAGAATAAACACAGACATGCAATCCGACAGTACAAAAGTTACTCTGCCTAGGCACATCTTTTGTCTTTCCAATTCTTCACTCCCCATTTCTTCCTTCCTGAATTGTATTAAGTTTCACTGTTAACTTCCCAGACTCAGAGGCCTTCCCAGTTGTTCTTATAGATGTCGTGTTTTCCAGCCCTAAACTGAGTTTCGCTCCCTCATTTGTAAAATGGGACTTCAACTCAGACTTGATTCAATGACACCACTGTGGGGTACATTTACCTATCATCACTTTTCACCTTTAATTGCTTACTTAGTCCTCAAGTCTAATTTCACTGTAGTTTTATTCAGGAAAAGAAAGCAAATCTTTTGCTCAGGAGTGTTTCTGACTCTTGACCTCATCCCCCATTCTTCTTAGCTCTGAGCTTAACAGAACTGGCAGCAGGCATCTCACACTACTGTTTTTGAATCTTTTACAGCTAATTGAAAGCAAAATTTCTGCAGCTAAATGTATTTGTTATTAAGCCTATTCCCCAATTCCCTCAGATAGTAATATTAATTTAAATAGAAATAAACATTTTTTATTAAAAAAAAAACAGCTGTGCATGAGGTTTTATAAACCACTGCTTCAAGATTAGATCAAATTTTTACCTCCTGGGGTGACAATGGTTAGTAAAGTTACATAGATTTCATGTGTACAATTCTGTATTACATCATCTATATCTCACATTGTGTGTTCACCACCCAGAGTCAGTTCTCCTTCCATCACCACATTTTTGATCTCCTTTATCCAAATAAACTTTAATTTAAAAAAAAAAAAATTACCTCCTGAAGGTTAATCTCTGAAAGTAGCTTTATTCTTTTTTTTCTCTTTTATAATATTATAACATTTTGAGTCTATATAGAAACAGTGGCTTTGATTCACAATGATTCACAGCAGTTTTTCAGTGGTACTATAAGAGAGCAGAATAAATGTGAGAAACCCATGGCATGCCTATTTGTATTTGTGCCTGACGTGTTCTGATGGAAAAAGTACCTTAGATTAATATCCAGAGCTTTGTTTCAGTTGAGAAAACTTGGTTTCCCTTTCTGTTAAAAGAAAAAAGGAAAAAAAAAAACAAAAACAAAAAAACCATGAAGGACTTTTGCCTGATTCTATGAAAATATTTTTGTTTGGATCTAAATGCATACTATTAATAACATGAAGAAAATCTAGAAGCATAAAAGTACTATAAAAAATAGAATCTATTATAGAATATTTCATCTTTTTCATCAGAACTGGTTGGGAATAGATTTATTTATAATCTAAAGTGTCAAAAAAGAGTGAAAATGCACACAAAGAATTAGAGAACTATTAGATAATATTTCAATCAAAGTTGATAATGGGTAGAAGTTTCAACTCAGCACTGCCAAAGCTAGGAAATGACCCTGTATAAAACTTACATCTATAAATATACCAATGTATGTGGCTGTTTATTAAAATCATTTTGTAATAACAAAGGTGGAAACAATCAACATGTTCATCTTCAGAGATTGGGTAAATTATGTAATATCGTCATATAGTTTAATATATAGTATTACAGTCTAACACCCTTTACAGAGAATGAAGTAGAAAAAGTGAGAAAATGGCCACAATAAATTAGGTAAAAAAAAGGTGGAGACCCAAAAATTAGCATGACACCATTTATGCTAGATAGATAGATAGATAAACTCACTCACACACATACATATGCATAGAAAAATTTGAGAAAAGCATGCTAAATGTTAGCTCTGGAAAATAGAAATGTGGAAAGGTATATCACTTTTATTGCTTTAAATTGTTGTTTGAATTTTACAATGCAGAAGTATATCTTTTGTAATAAAATATTAAATAAATAGCCAATTAAAAATAAAATGCCACTCTCAAATACCTAAACTACATTGCATTTAACCATAACAAACACATTAGGAATGGCCAGAAGATTGAAGTTTGAACTCTGGAGCCAGGTGCATTGAATCTAATGGCTTGGTCTCAGAGCTCTCTCTTGCCCTTCTCTTGCCAAATCTGCACTTGAATCTGACCTTCCAGGCATCCAAAATACTTGTAAGTACTGGAACAAATGCTACAGTTGCGTGCCTTTTTGCTTTTGCTACCCTGGCATGCTAGCTCAGAATTCCTTTACCTTGTCTTTATCTGGATAACTACTAATAGTCATGCAAAATTTTTTCAAAACAAACCTATCAAGGAAGAATTTATCAAGTTGTCCCAGCATCCTGAATTGGACACCCCTTATTCATAGTCCCATATTAAACTGGCATACATCTTTCAACAGTGTTTACCTCTATCCTGTCATTATTTATGTAGTTGTTTTTACTGCAACTACAGTATTGAGAGAAGGAATTATATTTTTAAATTATGTACTTTGAAATTCAAGTATTAATAAGTATTTTTAAAAACAATTGAGTGAAAATCTACAAATAGTTTGAATATTATGTTTGGTTGCTTTACTAGTTACAAGAAAGGCATGAGATAAACTTGATTTTCAAAATAAATTATCCCATCAGATTTACACTTTTGAAAGGTCTTATAAATAAAAATATAGCTAAAGAAAACTGAAAAGATCATGAAGAATACGAATTAAAGGACCTTGGTATTTATCTTGTTGATTCATATTACCTTCTGTGAAATTAAAATAATAAAAATTACTTTTCAGGATTCTTGGGTGGATGAAATAAAGTGCTGAATATGGAAGTTCTATGTAAATTATTATAAAATAAAATATTACTGTATTTAATAATAGTAATATACATTTAGAAGAACTTATTCGTTAAGGCATTTTGGACAAAGAACACAAACCTATTATATTTATTATTTAATGTAGGCCTGTCCCTTTTGGACTAAATTGTCAAAAATAATTAGACAATTATTTTTCCGTTTCTAAAATTTAATTCTCTAAATTGACATTATTATAGTACCAGGCAGTGAAACAGACTTGTACAAGAAATTTGCAATAATTGTTAGAGAAATGAAGTCTAATTACTATACTCTGTACTTTTAGCACAATGTTGAAAGCTCTGACAAAACAAATTAGGAGGTTTTCTCATCACCACAGCAATAATTTTCAAGTTTGTTTCGCTTTTCTGAAATTATAACCAGTCAGGCACAGTTAATTTAACTTGAGCAGAGTGAAAAATCGATTTTTTTTTTTTTAGAGATGCAATTAGGCTTAAAAAAGAGATGCAATTAGGTTAAATAATGGTAAACAGAGTTAAATTTTGTTTATAAACCTTTAGAAACTTTATTTTGAGTTATAGCAAACAAAGAGGTGACTATAAAATAAGGAAAATGGTTTTGTTGGTGAAATATCTTATTATAAAATAAATATGCTTTTCTTAAAGAAATCTATATACTCCAAACAAAAATTAGGGATATATAATAATATATTTGAAATTAAGAATGTTCAGATTATATTAATAACAATAACCTACAACTATAAACAAATAGCAGAGATTTGAGATAATGATATTTGAGCTCAAAAATTACTTTCACTGAAAATTTGTGTTTCCTGGTGCTTCAATCTTTTTTTCTTTTCCATATCAGTTTTTTTTTTGTAATTAAAGTTTATCGGGGTGACAATTGTTAGTAATGTTACATAGATTTCAGGTGTACAATTCTGTAATACATCATCTATGTATCACATTGTATATTCACCCCCCAGGGTCAGTTCTCTTTCCATCACCATATATTTGATCTCATTTACCCTCCTCTAGAACCCTCCCCCCCTTACCCTCTGGTAACCACTTCAATCTTAAATTACATGAGAAAAATTAAAACTGTTGACCATATTTCTGATAAGATTATTTACCTTATTTATGTTCACCAAAATTCCCTTGATTTTTCAAGCTAGTTATTCTTATTTAAGTTTTAAAAAGTTCATCTTCTACCTTCTGATCTTTGCACTGTTCCTGCTGCCTGGAAGTTTTTCTCTCAGCTTTTCACATTAGTGGCTCATTCTCTTCCTTCAGTTTTGCATTTAAATGTTTTCTCCCTTAAAGGTCTTTCCTGATTATGCTATCCCAAATGCCTCCACTCCTCCACCCCAGGTACTCTCCTTTTCATTAACTTTTAAATTTCTTCAGCACACTTACCATAATCTGTCACATAATAAGGCAGGGGCCAGAAATTAAGAGTCATAGAATGAATGAAATAATTAATTAATTCATGAATATGATGTCTTATAACTGTAATCTGTGATACATATGCCCTCTTCTCCTTTGAAAGAAGAAAACCAAACATTACTGATATTTACTGAGTGCCTTCTATGGGCTCAAGGCAGTTATGATAGTATGTGGAATAAAAAATATTTCTATTTTTTTATGTTTTGGTTATGAATGTACTAGTTAGACACAGGAAATTATAGCAAATAATAGGACATGTCATAAAACTTCACTGTACCTTACCTTTAAGAGAGAGTTAATGGGGAGACTATTCGGTGAGGGATGGTTCCGTCACTGAAGGCTTGATGGAGAATGTTAAGCATCCTTAACACCTTAAAACATGAGTGGACTTTATCTTCTTTTATATGAGTGCCCAGAAATTTGGAGAGAATTAGGAATCTCGCTCTATTTGACATGTATTCTTATTTTAATAGGCCAAGTTCCTTCATATAAGTAAAGAAAATCTGAGAGAGAGCTTAGCCTTAGCCTCTCTGTACTCCATGATCTTATAAGAATTTTGGTACTTTATTCATCCTGGATTTATAAGGACCAACGGCATACAAATGATACATTTTGATGCACTATTCAGTCTAGGTCCAGGATTAATGATGAAAACTGTGGTTACTTTATGGTCCCTGCATTCCCTAAGGAGTGCTCAGCACTTTGTCTCTGACTAGCTAAAGGTTCTAGATTTGTTTCTTTTAGCATTCTAGGCAGCATTAAGTCTTTGATAACTTATTTTCTCAAGGGGTCACAAAGTAACATTTACATTAATTATTGGTGTTAAATCATGCAAAAGACTGAGAGAAATAAGTGTAATGATGACTTTTAACCAGTTAAACATATATTTTGTTGAAAGGACTTTCTGTTTCATAAACAACAATAGTAAAATATTCTACCAGAATTATTAAATGCCAGGTACAGATTTTTGAAACAATTCTCTGTTTAAAATTACTTTAAAAATCTGTAAATTTTATTCATTCTAGTTTGGAATAGCCTCCAACTGAACCAAATTAGTCACTGTCTGAAATTAACTGATTATTCACTGAGTGCTATAATGTTCTAGAAAAGGCACAGAAGCAACTTGGACAATCTGGTTGATGATCAAAAACTTCATTCATTCAGAAATATATTCCTTCATATAATTCTATGGGTTTTATATTTTAACCAATACAAAACTCCTCCAACTGTATGCTGGGCATTGTTTACATATATATCTCCTTTAGTATTGAAAACCCAGCCAGAGGGTAAGGGGGGCGGGGGGTGGGGGGTGGGAGATGAGGGTAAGGGGGATCGAATATATGGTGATGGAAGGAGAACTGACTCTGGGTGATGAACACACAATGGGATTTATAGATGATGTAATACAGAATTGTACACCTGAAATCTATGTAATTTTACTAACAATTGTCACCCCAATAAATTTAATTAAAAAAAGAAAAAAAAGAAAACCCAGTGAGGTAGGTAAAATTATTAAAATGTTTTCTAGATAGGGAAACTGACACTCAGAGTTTAAGTAATTTTTCTCATTAGAGATGCACAGAGAGATATCAGAGTACAAATGAGGAAGAGAGAAAGTCTGTGAGGAAGGTGACGCTGAAACTGAACCGCTGGTATTTTTGAGTTCTTAAATATTTTCTTTTAAGAAATGGAAAACGTATTTAAAGCCAGGCTTCTTGTTCTTTTTTGTTTTTTAAATCATAAAACATTTTGCTTTAAATTATTGTTCTGGTCCTCTCCCTGACTTTTTACCGTAAATGTAGTCATAAATCGAAGATTAAAAACCAAATGACCATTGTGGCCATTCAGACAACTTAAATGGCTAAAGGAGGCTGTGTATAAACCTAAAAGTAAGTGGGAGATGGGAATGAATAGGACTATGTGCAGAATGTGTAGTCTTGGTCTAACAATATTCAAATTCAAATGTATTTAATACTACTCTAGGGGGTCATACAAAAGCTGTCTATTGACAGGTCCCAAGTTCCCAAGCTCATCTGACTACAAAGAGATGTTTACAGAGCTTCATTTAAGGTAGTCACTTCCCAACATCAAAATCAATTTTTGCTTTCATTTTTAAAATTCACCTTTTTGTGGGTTGATTGCTGCTGTGTAATATGCTTCTATGATAGACTCTGCAGTGGGGAAAAGAGAGTGAGATGGAGAGACATTGGTGCGTGGTCAAAACAGAACTGCATAAAGATTTATGCGACCTGAGATTGGTCTGGATGCTCCCTTTAACCAAAGATTTTCTCTTTTCTGCTCATTCATACAACCACTCACTAGGGGAGAAGATACTCATATGTAGATCTATTTAACTCCAAGCTCATATTTTCTTTTTTACTAAATAAATATGATGTAACTTCATAGATTTAGAAAGGCTAAATATACACAGATGACAAATTTGAAAATACAAGTACCGGTAAGTCCAAGATAGACAGAGCTGAGAGGCACAAATAACTCAGAAAAAAAAGAGTGCCTTTAAGTTAGAAAAAATCAAGAAAAGCTTCAAGGAGCTGATGGCCTTTGAGACAGGCACTGAAGGATGAATAAGGTGTAACAGGTAAAGTTTGGATAGAACTGGAGGCAGAATAAATAGAATAAACAAATGGACTGAAGAAAGAATATCGTGTGTAGGAAACAGGAAATAGTACAATTATTTGAAACTTACTGTAAGTATCGGGAAGAGGATATAAAGCCATACAAATGAATTGGAGTCAAAATACAGGCTGAAAAGTTTATAAGCAGGGATATAACATGACAGGATCTGCTCTTTAATAAGAGCAATCAAGTAATGGTGTCGCTTTGTTGAAGCATTGAGAGAGAGCCTTAGGTGTGAGATAACAGAGGCCTGTGAGGTCAAAAGGTAAATAGAAAAAAAAAGTATATGAATACAGATACATTTTGTCAGAATTAAATATTGTAATTCACCAGTGTACAGTGTGTGTGTTGTTATACTGGTAGCACTTATCTGTTAAAATATGAAGTTTGTGTTATAATTCTAGCTTTTATAATTTTCTTTTAAATAAAAAAATGTCAGAAAATTCAAGAAAAAAGAGAGAACTGTATGGATCTGTGTGTGTGCTGTTAGTGACAGTGAGACTGGAAAATCCCTGCCACAGATACATCGGAAGCAAAATCCATAAGTCTTAGGACAGGGTCTATGATACCTGCAAGATTCTGAGCAACGTAATTAAGAACATAATTTAAATAACAGAAAAGTTGAAAGAACATCTGTTTAGAGGGTGGATGAGAGACTGAGAGAAGGAAGTTGATGATATCTGTTTGTGACACATTGAATTTGAAATACCATTGCAGAGATTCTTACAGGGGGCTATAAATGTATGTCTGGGGTTTGGAGAGGGGTAATATGAGATAAACATGTGTAAAAAAAGAAAGTGACTGAAGTCACCACAACCTTTGAAATTATCAAAGGAAAACTGTAAAAAGAGGCGATGGGTGATAATTAAACTTTGGGAATATACATGTTTAGGGATTTAGAGGAGGCAGTAGAGCTAGAGAGAACAGCAAGGTCAGCAGACTTGGAATAGGACAGGATGGTGTGGTGATAATGAAGCAGAGGGAGGAAAGGGATTTATGTCCAGGACTGGGACCAGCTGTTACATGTGGTGACATTTGAAAATGCAGTTTTAGCAACTGTGGAGGTGGAAACCAGATTGCAGGGGATTAAGTTTTTATTGGATGGTAAGGAATCAAAGGCTGGGAGAAGAGCCTGGACTTTTAAGAATTTTGAGAACGAAGTGTATGGGAGAAGCAGGGCAAAAGCTTGCATTGTTTGTAACATCAAGGGAAGATGCTTTTAAGATAGAGGTGATCTGGGAGTATTCAGGGAGAGAAAGTACATGGTAACACATATTTTAATGTGGAAGAGGACTGATGTAAGAGCATAGGTGAGGTATACCGGGGGGCATTCAGAATAGAGCTTCTGATGGAAAAAGAAATAAGCTCTGTCTCCAGAGCCTTTTTCTGAATAGAGTAGCTGTGTCCACCTTCGCAAATGTATTTTAAAATGGTTGGCTTGTTTGTTGAATATCCTCTGTCTTTCTTTATTTCATGTTGTTTCAATTTTTTATTAAGGAGGGAGGGAGAGAGAGAGACAGAAAGAGAGAGAGAGAAAGAGAGAGAGAGAGAGAGAGAATTCTGAGTTGGAAAAATATCCAGCTGTACCCTTTAAACAAGCAGAGACTATGTTGCTCAGCTAGCTGACACTTGTAGATACTTTATGAACTAGGATGTTGTTCTCTGAAACTTTAGAGCAGAGAGAGAATTATTTAGAAAATTGAGGTCAAGTAATGGCATGGTTACCCTACCCAGAAAGCTCTTGGCAGAAATCCACTTTTTAAAAAATGTCATGATGGCAAACTCATTGCTAAATATACTATCTTGAAAGTGCTTGAAAATGCAACCTTAGTAGATGCAGAGATGAATCAGTGTTTTAACCAATATAGTTTTCCCTTCATCAACCATACTTCAAATATTTTAGAGAAAAATACCAAAAAGTCTTTCTCAATCAGTCTTTACATGATGAACATTGTGTCTTGTGGAGTGCTTGGTGTGGCTCTGGAATTATTACTGGCAGCACACATTTATACTGATCAGAAAGCATCCCTGATTATAGTGGGGCCCTAAAATTACAGTCTGGCCAGCTTCTCTGTAATATATGTGCATTATTCTCAGTAATATATGTGCATTACTGGCCATATGTACATGTTTCTCCTAACTGAGAAGATTTTCTCTTCCCGCCCCATTTTGCCATGGATACCATTATTTGTCCACCCTTTGTTTATTTTGGCATTGTCAAATGCATTTTCTTTATGATAGCCTTACAATATTATTGAGTCTTCTTTAGCATATTCTTAAAGCCACAGAAGTCGTTTTTTTTTTTTTTTTTTTAATTTTGGACTTTTGTTAGAGGCTTTATTTTACAATTCCTTTTCTTGACCTATAGTTGAACTTTTCAAAAACTGTCACAGCTCTAGAATTTAAAAATAAAATTTAAAGTCTCCAGGATCATATTCAGCTGCAGGTCATAGAGATCAGACCATGGGACTTAATAAAATAAGGGTTATTGTTTCTCCTATAATAAGTTTACAGGGCCACAATCTAGGGCTGTGCCTTACTTGGAGCTAGAATAGCTACATTCCTCAGTGTGCTTCTCTCTGTTCTGCTACTCTTGGTGTATGGATTCATGCTTATGATCATCTTATGGGAACACAATGGCATAGCTACTTTCAATCTTATTTCTGCCAACTTATTTAAGAAGAAATCACAAAGAGGAAGAAATGGTCTTATCTCAGGAAAACTGTTTTCCGAGAAATTCTCTCCACGTATCTCAGTCAATTGTGTCACATGGCCAATCCTCCATGTAAGAAAGGCTGGGAATTCAAGATTTGAGATGACCATATTGCCATTCCAAACAAAATCAGAGTTTTCTTAACAAGGAATGGATCCATGGTAGGAAACAATATGGCCAGCATCTTTTATAAAAAATCTCGCCTAAAAAGCATTCTGTGTAAGGTTATTCAGTAGGTAAAATGGTGTTTCATTAGAATATAGGAAGAAACAATTAAATAAAAAGTCACAATGTTTTATTGTATTACATTATATTATACTATATCATATTGGGCAGCAAGCTGGACTAGACACATCAAAAAGATATGAAAACACAGTGTTACTTATTTATTAACTTAATTTGTAGCATATCGCTTTTCAAAAACATGTTTTGGTT
The DNA here is from genome assembly GCF_036562045.2 of Rhinolophus sinicus. NCBI lineage: Eukaryota > Metazoa > Chordata > Mammalia > Chiroptera > Rhinolophidae > Rhinolophus > Rhinolophus sinicus. The sequence goes on along the minus strand of NC_133756.1, from coordinate 94,900,169 downwards.
TCTAGCCTGAGGGATTTTCCAGCTAGAACTACATTCCTTTGTTCTTGAACAGAATTTCCTCTGAATTCTTACTCATTTCCTTGACTTCTGGACACAATGGTTTGCAATAGTGGCATTTAAAATGTAGAAGCCCTTTTATCTGACTTAACTGGGTTCAGCAGTTCATTGTTTAAACGTGTTCTTTAAAGTAAGAAATCATAAACATAACATGATTTCTTCAAAACAATTTAGTTTTAGTTTTTTTTTCTGGCAAAATATACATAACATACAATTTACCATTTTAATTTAATTATTTGTTAATGTACAACTCAGTGGTATAAAATAATCCTACAATGTTGTATGACAATAACCACTATCCATTTCTTGAACTTTTTCTGAAACTTTTTCGTTATCCCAAATAGAAAATGTGTACCACTTAAACAATAACTGCATATTACCCTCTCAATTAGCATGTTTTCAAAGTTCATTCATGTTGTAGCATGTATCAGAGTATTATTCTTTTTTAAAGTGAATCATATTTCGTTGTATGTATATACAACATTTTGTTTATCCATTTATTGATGTACATAATTTGCATTATTTCCCCTTTTAATTATCGTGAATAATACTGCTGTGAACAGAGGTGTGCACGTATCTCTGTTTGAGTCTTTATTTCAATTATTTTTGGTATATACTTAGAAGATGAATTGCTGGATGGCATGGCAATTCTATGTTTAAATTTAAGGAACTGACAAACTGTTGTCTACAGAGACCGCACTCTTACATTCTCAGCAGCAAAGCACAAGTATTCCAATTTTTTCACATCCTCACTGACACTTATTTTCCTTTTTAAAAAAAAGTCATTGTAATGGATATAAAGTGGTATCTCATTGTTTTGTTGTTGTTGTTGTTGTTGTTGTTTTGTATTTCTTTAAAGACTAGTGATATTCAATATCTTTTTATGTGCTTATTGACCATTTGTATATGTTCTTTGGAGACATATCCATTCAAGTCTTTATGCCCTTTGTCATTTTGTTATTGAGTTATAGGAGCTCTTTATGTATTCTAAATATTAACCCCTTATCAGACATGATTTATAAATATTTTCTCATATTTCATGCCTTGCCTTTTCACTCTGTTGATTGTCTTTTGATACACAGAATTTTTTAACTTTGATATTGTCCAATTTATGTATTTTTATTTTGTTGTTTATGTCTTAAAAACTAATTTTAAGATGTACATATATATCTTATCTAAGATATATATACATACACTATGTACATATATTATATGCTATTTATACACATACACGAGGTCTGACAATTAAGTTTGCGAATTTGTTGCAACAATGTTGATAACCTTTTTTGACATCAAGAGGATTATTTATTATGCATTTGTATGAATTGGACAATAGTTAACCAAGTTTACTATTTGAAAGTGCTGAAAAGGTTGCATGAAAAAGTTAGATGAAAACGACCTGAACTTTTTCCCAACAATTCATGGCTCCTGCATCACGACAATGCACCAGCTCACATGGCACTGTCTGTGAGGGAGTTTTTAGCCAGCAAACACATAACTGTATTGGAACACCCGCTCTACTCACCTAATCTGGCCCCCAGTGACTTCTTTCTTTATCCAAAGATTGAAAGGAAGACATTTTGATGACATTCAGGACATCAAGGGAAATATGATGATAGCTCTGATGGCCATTCCAGAAAAAGAGTTCCAAAACTGCTTTGAAGGGTGGACTAGGCACTGGTGTCTCTGTATAGCTTGCCAAAGGGAGTACTTCGAAGGTGACTATAGTGATATTCAGCAATGAGGTATACAGCCCTTTTTCTAGGATGAGTTGGTGAACTTAATTGACAGACCTTGGTGTGTGTGTGTGTGTGTGTGTGTGTGTGTGCATTACTGCACACACACACACACACACACACACAAATATATATGACTTCATGATTCAGTCAAATTTTGGAGGAAGAAAGCCTTTTCATTGTCTTCTTTCTGTATACACTCCCTAGTGAATCTATACCCAATTCATGATATTCAGTTTCATAATTTTTAAAGTCAAAGAATAAAGGAGAACATTGTGAATCAATCTGGAGGCAGAATTCTGCATTTCAAATTCTAATTTTTATTCTTTCATTTTCTTGCCCACATCTAATTTTATGCTATTTTTTAGCAACTCACCTTTTTCTTTTTAAAATTCTTTCTAAAGCATTCAACTTGGCTTTTATGGGATTAAAAACTCTCTTTACGCATGCATTTCAATAGATTACAATGGTGCTTCTCAAAAGATCTGTGGTAAATTTGTCCACCATCAATCATCTCAGATTGATGTTTGTATTAAATGTAATAAAAGTGAATTGACTTCCAGTCAGGATGGCAGAGTAGGTAGACTCTGTGCTCACCTCCTCTTATGACCACATCAAAATTACAACTAAACTACAGAACAACCGTCACTGAGAATTGCCTAAAGTCTAGCTGAATAGAAGTCTCATAACAAAGGATATACAGAAGAAACCACATCAACATTGATAGGAGAGGGAGAGATGCAGAATGGGCTAGTGTCACACCTACATGTGGAGGTTAAAAATCAGGAGGTATATCTCAGCTGTAGAGGTCCACCCTGAGAAATGAGAGGCCCCAGTCCCACACCTGGCTCCCCAGCCCATAGTTCTGGTGCTGGGAAGTGAAGTCCCATAACTTATGGCTGTGAAAAATAGCAGAGATTATGGCTGAGTGAAATGGAGGGTGGCATTCCTTTTAAAGTCCTCACACATAGATTCAGTTGCTTGCAGGCACTCACCCTGGGCTCCAGTGGAGGGACACAGGACTCAAGGGCATTGCTGAAATACAGGGTGAGTCTGAGTTGTGTGGCACTGGAGGGACAGTCATGTGGTCCTCCTCCCGGGTAGCTGGCAGGCAGGCAGGCACCATCTTTCCTCTGTTGAGCCCTCCTCCCACACCCACAGCCAAATCTGAATCAGAATTGGTTTGGTGAACTCAGCTTGCTCCTCTTTGGTGACTCCCTGGAACTCCACCCAACCCAACTTGCCTAACACTGGAGGCACTTTTGGGGCAAGCACCCAGACTTACCTGCATTTCACTCTTTTTTGGACATATCTTGGGGGTCCACAGGCCCTACGCAGGCTGTGGCTGGTCTCCGTGTGCTCTGAGACTCTTGCTAAGTAGCTCCAGGCTCAGCACTGGTGCCAAGCCAGAATCTACATTAATTTGGTGAACACAATTCTTCCAACTCTAGGGACTCCCTGAGACCTTGCCTCATCCAATTCCCGTACTGCATGAGGCTCTATCAGTGGCTGAGCCATACAAGCAGCCAGCAGGTGGCATCAGACCTCGGGGTGTCCTGACTTTCTGTGGAGCTACCCCAGCCTCAATACTGGTGGCAGCCATCCTCGGTTCACAGCATGCCACTCTCACTTGCCTCCAGGTCCACCACAGGCAGCAGCCTACTGTGGATAGCATTGTGGCTCCTACCAGGTAGTCCCCAGCTGGTTACAAGCAGTGGATGACCTGGGCCTGCACCTGAGCCACTCCCTAGAGGCCCCAGAACCAACATATTTAGAGGTTGACTTCAGACTGCAGCAGAGTACCACCCAATTCACCCACAAGTAGTACACCCAAAGGGTGGTCTTGACAGTCACCGGAACCCTCTGAGGCGAATCTCACTCAATGGGGGAAGTGTCCCTCACAACAGCCTATAAGCCATGGTTGTGGCCAAACCCCACAGCCAGACAGCCTGAGGGTCAATCCCACTGACGTGCCAATAGCAATCAAGGCTCAACTATAACAAGAGGGCACACAAAACCCACACAAGCAACACTCCTAGAGCACCCAGTGCAGGTGACCAGGTAGACTGTGCCACTGGGCCAAATAGAGTGGGTACTACATAAGGCCACCTGGCCACGACTGGGATATCTAAGATTGGCCTGATACATAGAAACAACCAGGAAGGCAGCCAAATAAGATAAGAAATGAATCCCAAATGAAAGGACAGAAGAAAACTCCAGAAAAAGAATGAAACAAAATGAGGGACACAACTTACCAGACAGACTTCAAAACAATGGTTATAACAATGTTTAAGGAACTTAGTGAGAACTTCAACAAAGAGATAGCAAGCATCAAAAAGGACATAGTAACCATAAAAAAGAACCAGTCAGAAATGAAGAATCAATAACTGAAATGTAGAATGCAATAGAAGGAATCACCGGCAGACTAGATGAAGCAGAGGATCAAATCAGTGATTTGGAAGGTAAGGTAGCAGAAAACACCCAATTAGAAAACAAAAAGAATCCAAAAAAAAAAAAAAAAGGAAGATAATTTAAGAGGCCTCTGGGAAAACATCAAGTTCAACAATATTCACATCATAGGGGTACCAGAACAAAAAGAGAAAGCAAGGGATCTATTTGCAGAAATAATGACTAAAAATGTTCCTAACCTGGTGAAGGACATACAAGTCCAGGATGCTCAGAGAGTCCCAAACAAGATGAACCCAAACAGGCACACACCAACACACATTATAGTTAAAATGACAAAGGTTAAAGACAAAGAGAGAATCCTAAAAGCAGCACAAGAAAGGCAACTAGTTACTTATAAGGGAGTTTCTATAAGACTGTCATCTGAATTATCAACAGAAACTTTGTAGGTCAGAAGGGATTGGCATGAAATATTCAAAGTGATGAAAAGCAAGGACCTAAAACCAAAATTACTCTATCCAGCAAGGCCATCATTTAAAACCAAAGGATAGATAAAGAGCTTCCCATACAAAAAAGCTAAAGGAGTTCATCACCACCAAACAAGCATTATAAGGAATATTAGAGGGACTTCCTTAAGATGAAAAGAAAAAATATTAATAATAAAATAGCAACAGTTACATATCTATCAATAATTACTTTCAATGTAAATGGATTAAATGCTCTAATCAAAAGACAGAGTCGCTGAATGGATAAGAAAACAAAACCCTTACATATGCTGCCTACAAAAGAGTCACTTTAGATCAAAAGACACACAGAGAATGAAAGTAAAGGGTTGGGAAGAAAATATTTCATAAAACTAAAGTAAAACAAAGCAAACAAATGAAAAACTGAGGTAGCAATACGTATACCACACCAAATAGACTTTAAAACAAGAGACAAAGAAGGACCTAGTAATCCCACTTCTGGGTATTTATCTGAAGAAACTCAAAACACTACTTCAAGGGGACGTGTGCATCCATATGTTCATTGCAGCATTGTTTACAATGGCCAAGATGTGAAGGCAGCCTGGGTGTCTGTCAATGGAAGAATGGATTAAGAGGAGGTGGTACATATATACAATGGGATATTGCCCAGCCATGGAAGGGAGTGGGTTCTTGCCATCTACGGCAGCATAGATGGACATGGAGAGTATTTTGCTGAGTGGAGTATGTCAGGTATAGAAAGACAGATGCAATTTGATTTTGCTTATATGTGGAATCTAAAGAACAAAACAAAAAAACGGACAAAACAGAGACAAACTCATAGATACAGAGAACATTTCAATGGTTGCCAGATGGGAGGGGCATTGGGGGGGGTAGGTGAAAAATGGGAAGGGATTAATAAGTACAAACTGGTCGTTACACAGTAGTCATGGTGATGTAAGGTATAGCATAAGGAATATAGTCAATAATATTGTAATAACTATGTATGGTGTCAGATCGGTATTAGATTTATGGAGTGATAGATGGGAGGGAGGTTAGGGAGCCAGATGAAAAAGATGACGGGATTAAGAAGTACAAATTGGTAGATACAAAATAGTACTAGGGATGTAAATTAAAGCATAGAAAATATAGTCCAGTCAATAATATAGTAATAACTATGTATAGTGCCAGGTGGATACTAGAATAGTCAGGGGTATCATTTCTTAAATTATATAAATGTCTAACCACTATGCTATACTTCTGAAATTAATATAAAATAACAGTGAATGTCAACTGTAATTGGAAAATTAAGAAAAAAGGGGGGGATGTGAAGGGAAATAGGAGGTCCAAATTTTCAGATATAAAACAAGTAAGTCACAGGGATGTAATGTACAGCTAGGGAATATAGTCAGTAATATCATGATAGTGTGAAACGGTATCAGATGGTTGCTGGACTGTTTATGGTGGTCACTTCTTTAGGTATGTAAATGTTGAATAAGTATGGTATACACCTGAAAGTAATATAATATTGTTTTTTAGGTATATTTTTAATAAAAATCTTAAAAACAAACAAACAAAAACAAAGGCTATAACAAGAAACAAAGAAGGACCCAGTAATCCCACTTCTGTGTATTTATCCAAAGAATTCCAAAACACTGCTTCAAAGGGACATATACATCCATATGTTCATTGCAGCACTATTTACAATAACAAAGATATGGAGGCAACCTGGGTTTCCATCAATGGATGAATGGATAAAGAAGAAGTGGTACATATGTACAATGGAGTATTACTCAGCTGTAAAAACAAAAAAATAATGAAATCTTGCCATCTGCAACAACATGGATGGACCTAGAGAGTAATGTGCTGAGTAGAGTAAGTAAGACAGAGAAAGAGAAATGCCATATAATTTTACTTACATGTGGAATCTAAAGAACAAAATAAATTAAGAAACAAAAAACCCCAAAACTCATGGATACATAGAATATTTTGATGATTATTAGATGCGAGTTTGAGGGGATGGGTAAAAAATTGGGGAAGGGATAAGAAGTACAAGTCGGTAGTTACAAAAAACTCATGGGGATGTAAAGCATAGCATAAGTCAATAATGTTGTAATAACTGTGCATGGTGTTAGATGGGTACTAGATTTGTCAAGGTGATCACTTTGGAAGTTATATAAATGAATAATTACTATGTTGTACACTTGAAACTAATATAATATTGTATGCCAACCGTAACTGAAAAATTTAAAAAAAGTTTAAAAAATTAAGTACTAGAAAATTGAAATAAAATGTATTTTTGTACAAGATACAAACCCTAATAGTTTTTACTATATTCAACAGACATGAAGTTATATTCCAGCACATATAAACCAAAAAAATACAATTTGGGAGAACAAAAATAATTACAAAATCTTTACAGTGTTCATTGAAAATGTGTATATAGACAATGAATATATAAAAGATTATCCTGCAATTATAACTTTATAAAAATTAGGGAGAAAACAATATTATGCATATCAAGTGCCTAGATGCACCACTTGCATGGACATCCTACTATCAGTATTTAAAGTTTCAGTTTGATCGATGTGCTTGATTACTGTTTTAATATAGTTTGGATTGACATTAATGGTATTCCCAGATAATGTATATCTACAAAAGTTTCTATGTTTTGTTTTAAAACACAATAGGAATAGAAGTGATTTTAAAACAATTTCGGTAAACTCAGGATACTCATTTATAACGTTTATCTAAAATGGTGTAAGTAGTGCTGCATTTCCAAACATTAGTCTTCAATCTTTCAGCAACAGCTAGTTCCTACAATGTTTCCTGTGAAGTAATAGTTAAATAATGTTTTGCTAAAAAAAAAAAAAAAAGATTATGGATCCATGAATTTCCTATGCATGCATCTTCTTTTGATGGAAAATAAAATTCAAAGTGCCCTATCAAATTTTTATGGTGTCTGGTTATAACTTTTTCATATATGTGCAATATTGAAATAACCACCTACTTCATTAATAAATGTTAAATTGTGGGATGTACGAGTATTATAACATCTCTAGCAATTCTGTTCTTTCAAAGCTTCTAATTTTTTTTTGCCCTTCAATTGACCCTATCCTCCACTGACAAACATGTTACATTTCCTTTTTGCATGGAAGAGTTATGGTTATTAAAAAGAGCAAAAATATCAGACAGATAACCTCGTCTTTTACCACAGTAGGAATCAAACTAATTAAAAAAATTATAAAACACTAGGGATTTATTTTGTAGTTCAAACATTTCCAATTAAAACTTTCTTCTCAGTAACCACAGTATCTCAACAAACATTGAGAGTGTTTATAATAAGGATCCAAATTATCACATGACAAAAATAATATTTTCAAATTTAACATGTTAGCCTTTATATAATTCACAATTTTTACTGTGCCAATAATCACACAGGTTTAGCTCACTGGTTTTATTGCAAGACTTTCTTAATGGAAGAAGCAATACATTGACTTACTTTCTGGCACAAATTCCTTAATCTTAGTACTACTTCAAATGAGTACCAGTCACTATTTCTAAGACATCAGAACATATTCTCTCACAAAATGTAAATGCCAAACCATGCCTCCTGACCCTGTTTATATGTTTAATTGTTGTGGCAATATCAAAATGCTATGAGGGATTCTAGACACTCAATTTTTTTGCGTACCTCAGTGCCAGCCAGTAAAAATCAGGTAGCAGTGCAATCCCAGTTAGCATGCCACACTTTGAGTAGCACTGGTTTACATAATATTTAAATTACCTAATCACAGTAACAAGTAAAACTGGACTGAATTGATATGGAAACATATGATTACCAACTCCTCAATGTAGGAGGAAACATATTCTATCTCTTGATGGTAAGAGAGGCAAACAATTTGAAACTACTTTTCATTTACCACAGTGCACAATCCAGTGACAAATATTTGCATTCCTCCTACATGCAAAATATGTTTAAACCTCCCAAGATTTTCATGTCATTTTGGAGTCAGACTCAAAAGTCCACGATCTCATTATCTAAATAAGTCCAGTTGTGGGTGAGGTTTCTATGGTTCATGTGGTTAGTTCATGTGAACCAAAGGGAAGTAATCTAACTTCCATACACCCAAGATAGACATGGTGTGACAGGAGCAGAATAACTACAATAAATATTCCCATGAAAGAAGGAGAGAATGAAAGGTACATATCAGTCCCTCTTCCACAGCAATTATAAAATCCAGCAGGGCATGTTATCAGGTTCTACTGATCCGGGGGTAGAAAATGTTCCTTTATTAGGACGCATTTCTGCTGCCAGCAGTAGTCCCCTAATCGTTGTGCTTCTCAGTCCTTCAGCCCACTCTCTTCTTGGCTCTGACCTCTGAGCTATTCTTCCTTTTCATGGGAAATCGCTCATATTTGCATTTGAGAAACTCTCCTCAGTTTGCTTCTTATTTAGAGAAAACTGGAGGCTGCTTTAGTTATACATTGTTGCATAATAAATTACTCCAAATGTTTGTGGCTTAAAACGACAAACATTTATTATCTCAGTTTCTGTGAGAGTGGCTTAGCTAGGTGGTTTGGTTCAGGATCTCTCATATCACTGCAGGATATGTATAGGGCAGTAGTCATTTGAAGCCTGGAGCTGGAGGAGCTTCTTCCAGGATGGTCACTCACACAACTGTTATCAGGAGGCCTCAGTTTATCACTCAGTTCTTATTGGAACAAGTGTCATTTCTTGGACACATAGCAGGCCTCTTCACATGCTCCTTAAATGTCTTCATGAAATGGCAGCTAACTTCCACCAGAGGGAGCAATCCAAGAGAACAAGAGGGAAATCTCAGTGCTTTTTAAGACCTAGTCTCTGAAATTAGACACAGGCACATCTGCTTTATCTGTTTGTTAAAAATGAGTCATTAATTCCTCTTGACACTAAATGGAAGGGGGGAATTAAGCTCCACTTCTTGAAGGGAGTAGTGTCATGGAATTTGTGGAGATGTATTAAAAGCACCACAGAGGTGCTACAGCCTTTTTTATTTGAGCTGTCTCTGCTCTGTATACTTTAAGCAAATACAAATCCCTTTAAAACTTTTTGGGTTTCCTATGAATCTCACTAACACTAATTAACATACATAAAAATGCATCGTAGAAACTTGATTTTAATTATTCTCCCTTATCAAAAGATCTTGACAGATCAAATGCCCATGAAGATCAGATATATACAACATATTTTTTGTCATAGAGGAAAAAGAATAAAGGATCTATTGTATTAGTATATTTAGAGTTAAGGTTTTAAATAATAATTATTAAATGGAACCTTCATTAGAGAATTAACCAAATCTCTTTCACTTCTTAGTAATTTAAGAAAAAGTTCCACGTATAGGCTTTTAGGAAACTAACAATCTTTGTTAAGAAAAATACTTAGAAGAGCTACAAGTTGTGAAAAAAATGATACTGAAGTCCTGGGTTGTCTTGACAAGAAATATCTAATGGGCACTGTATAAGCAGCAGATGAGAATTTTTGGAGTTGGTTTGAAGAACCGCCGAGAAGAAAAAGGAGTGTGGAGATAAGAGAAAATGAGTTGAGCAACATAGGAGCATCGCCAAGAGACAGTTTACGAGCATATTTGTCCAACATTTAAGTTGTTAGCCTCCCTGTGAGATAAAACTTCTTAGTCTTGTCCAATTTTCAAAAAGTCTAGTTCATACAAATGTCTTGTATGAGGTTTCATTCTATACCTGAGAAGGTGAGAAACTAAAAGAAGAGAGTTGCATGGAAGTTGCAATCAAATGACGGTTGACAACACTGTACAAAAAAGTGCTTAAAGCCAAAATAACCATGAAAAACATAAATCACTGGAAATGTTTAGAAAGAATCATGAGAGATAGCAGGTCTGAGCTGTTCACTGGGTCAAAATCTACTCTCCACAACAACCAGTGTGCTATCTTCAAGATCAGAAACACTTAATGTTTTCTGAATGAATTCATAGATTAAAGATAACGATCTCTATATGGTATAAAGCACTAAGAAAAATCACTTTGCAACTGTCAGAAGTATTAATATTAATTCTCCATTGATTGCCCTTTATATAATATGTGTTGAATTATTAATTTAAACTGTCCATGTGACATATTTCTTTTCTCACTCTATAGAGCTTTGGTTTGTTTAAACAATGTGTTCCCTCATCATATAATGCCGAACTGATTTAGTGAAAAATTGATTACCTACTTTGGTGAGGTGGGAGCTTTGTCTTTCTTTTGCTCAAAGACTTTACACCATCCTTTTCTCTCAGTGAAATGTCTGTAAGAAAATGTCATGTTTAACATCAATACATTGTGTGAGGAATTATAGTCAGAAGTTAAGTGTGTCATACAGGGTCTCAACTCCCATTGCCCGCACCAGAACGCAGGACATGGTGAGGCCAGAAAACGGAGCCATAGATAGGGGAGTAATACCACTATATTCTTGCTGGCGGCTGGGTTGGAGATAGAGGAAGTAGACATCCGCCAGTACCACAACAAGGGGTCTTCCTGTACCCCAGTCTTGGTGGAGGCTTGGCGAGACACAGGAAGTAGGATCCACACAAACTGCAATCCGCCATCCACGCTTGCTAACCCCCCTTGCTAGCCGCAATCCGCCATCTGCTTCTCTGCCAACCTACCAACCACCCCCCTAGCGTAGCCAAGGCAGTTATATTAGTGGCTAATGGCTAACTAGTAACAGCTGATGGCCACCCAGCCATAGTCGATGGCCATCTGATTAAACTGATGGACATCTAATAACGAGCCAGCACCTTTCCATGTGAGGCTGAGAGCCTGGAAACTGTTCTCTGGGACTCTGTCCCCACAAGTGTTTATTTTAAGACATTACAACTTGAGATGAATTTTGTAGCTCACCTAATACCAGTTTATCTATATTTAACCATGGGCACAGGAAAATGCAGACTTTTTTCTTTATTGTTCACATGAGCCAGGATGAAGAAAGAATAATTTCTCAGGTTTTCACAATCTCACAGTTTGGAAAAAAGGGCTACAGTTCTTAGTTTTGTATTGCTAAGGTTCCGCTTAGTAGTTTTCTACTGCTTCTAAACACAGCTTCACCTTCTCTTGCCTAACAGAAAAAAAGTAGTCTTAAATATATTTTGCAGTCTTATTCCCTTCCCCAATAACTAGTGAATGAAAAATAAAACTGATTTTATCTTCAAAGGCAACTCAACCCTCAGTTAAATTAGATGTAATTTAATATCTGGCTCTTGACATAAAGACTGAAAAATTGAAAGATGTTAAACAATTATATTGGTAGATTTTATAAAGCCTATGGCCACTGATTGGTCAGGGCTATTACATACAATAATAATCTCTTATTCTGTTATTCCAAATTTTAAAAAAAGGGACCTGGCAATCAAATGCTTTTTAAAATTAGCATAGGCTTTAGGGGGTAGTTGGTACTGAGAATATGTGCACTTCAGCTAAACAAGTTGCAATACAGAAAGAAATGCTCCTTACCTGTATAAAAATAGTAAGACTCACTTATTTAGCAGAGAAGCTGAAAAAATAGTGAAGTAAGGTTTCCCATTGGAAAATTGATGCTAGCAAATATTAACTAACACTTAGAGTGAATTGGCCTGGAGACAGCTCCAGATGTGCCTCTAGTCATTGCTTAAAGTAATTGAAATGGATTGCTTGTATCCTTAAGCAGGTGGGGTTAAATTGACACATGGAAAACCATTTTATTTATTCATTTTCTTCTTTTCATTTTGTGAATCTGCACATTTTCAATAATTAAGTACTTTTTCCCATAATATATTGAAATATGAGAATTGAATCACTGCTTTTGGTATTTATGGAGCCATATTGTTGAAAGAAAATGAAGTTCAATATCTATGTTTCAATGGCATATTATTTGAGTATATCACAGTTTTACATCATGAGGCAATGAAAAATTAATTTTCGTTTATCTTCAGAATAGCCTGACCTAATACAGTACAATCTAGGTAGCAAATATGCTAGCTAAGGCTATTAATTACCTGCTTTGTTTCTAGGGGATAGTTTCATTATTACTGTAAAACACTGGAATATTTTTGATCATGACTGGTATGGAGTAAAAGATGATATGACATTGGAACAGGGAAAGAAGAGATTCAGAGGAGAGTCTAGAATAGAGTAAAAGCGGTAAGCAAAATAAATGTCCAAAAATAGAAGAGATGATTTAATATATCGTTACTGATAAAAGTTCCATTTTATTCCTGACCCTACACTATTTGCCTAATTAAAAAAAAATCATCATATTGATGATATGATATCAAGACTCTTCTTGAGTATCTAATTGTAAATATGGATGGATAAGTAGCTTTTAATATATAATTTGGACTGGTATATCATTTTGGTTAAATATATATTGGAACCTGGCTTATTGAGCTGAATTGGCCAAATTTATGTGGGAAGACGATTGTAATAACTAAGCTATATATAATGTACATATATATATAACATAATTATATGTATAGTATATATAGTTATGTATATTATTATAACTGATTGTTATAACAGTTGAGCTATTTGCTTCCATTTTTTTAAAAAAAAGTTTTACTGAAGTATAATTTACACTCAATAAAATGCACACATATTTACAGTTCAATATATATTGATAAATATATAAACCTGTATAACAAAAATCACAATCAAAATATAGAACATTTCCATGACCCTGTAAGATTTCCTGCATCCCTTTATAGTCTATTGCCATTATCCATTCTTGGACTGAGACAATCACTGATATGCTTCCTATAAGTATAGAATTGTTTTTCCTAGACATATAAAGAAAATCATATATTATGGGGACCTTTGTGCCTGGCTTCTTTTGCTCAGATAATGTTTTGTATATTTACCCATTATGTTCTGCATATAAATAATTCACTTTTTTTAATTGGTGTGTAGAATCCATCATATGCCTACAATCTTTTCATCCATTCACCTGTTGATGGACATTTGAGTATTTGAGTTCTTTCCAATTTTCACTATCGTGAATAAAGTATCTACAAACAGCCAAGTACAAGCCTTTGTGTACCCATATATTCTCATTCATTTTAGGTAAAGACCTATGCAAGAAATGGCTGGGTTATATGGTCAGTGTATGCTTACCTTTATAATAAACTGCCAAAGATTTTTACAAAGTAGTTGTGCAATTTTAAATTCCCAGCAGCAATGTCTGAAATTTCCAATTGCTTTGCATTCTCATTACCCCTTAGTATTGCCAGTCTTTTTGTGTTAGCTATTAAGTATAAACTGGTATTTCTTTGTGGCTTCAATTGGATATTCTCTGATAACTAATGATGTTGCACACCTTTGTGTGTGCTGATTGGCATATTTTATCATCTTTTGTCAAGTGTCTGTTCAAATCTTTTGTCAATGTTTTAACTGGGGTGTTTGTCTTCTTATTAATATGTATTACAAATATTTCTCCCAGTATGAGACTTGCTTTTCATTTTCTTAAAGGTGACTTTCAAAGAGCAAAAAAATGTTGACAAAGTCTTTTTGCTTTTTTGTTTGTTTGTTTGTTTGTTTTTGTTTTTTTGCTTATTGTTTCTATGTTTGATGTCTTGTCTAAGAAATCTTTGCCCATCCCAAGGTCAAAAGATTTTATCCTGTTTCTTCTGGAAGTTTCACAAATGTAGCTTTTATTTTAGGTCTGGTATGCATTGCAATTTAGTTTTTATATAGGAACTGAAGAAAGGGTTGAAGTTCATTTTTTTCTCTATGAATATTCAGTTAATGTAGCACCATTTGTTAAAAACAAACAAACAAACAAACAATGAAACAAACAAGCAAACTATTCTTTCTCCATTTAATCACATTAGCACTTCTATTGAAAATCGAAGAGACGTCATCAAAATCGCGGCATGAGGTGAGCCTCTGGAAATCTCCCCTGGAATTTACAACAAATTGAACAACTATAACTCCCCCAAAGACTCCCTGCACAGCAGATAGGCAAGACGAAGAGGCTCACTACTGAATTCACCTAAAGGTGGGCAAATTGCGCGAGCAGGGGAGGAGGGAAGGGAGAAGTGTGGGGAAGGAGCCGCGCGTGTGTGCAGGATGCAGACCTAGCTCAGTGCTCCGAGCTCACTGCATCCCAGAACTACCGCAGCTGCAGGACAGGGAAGAACTCGGACTGCTAGGGCTCTGCTTATGGCCCACAGGGCTGAGGGGACAGCGTCTAACATGGCTGAACCTAACGCTCGTGGCAGAGACCTCAGAGGAAAGACTGAGGGAAAAAGGCTGAAAATGGTGGTTTAAGCCCTCACTGTTGCAGAGAACAGAAGCCTTAGTCACTGAGACTAGCCGCCCTGGCCCTACCCTCCCAGAGCTCGCCCCGCCCCAAACTGCCCAGTGCTAGAAGCAGAACAGTAGCAGTGTCAGATCAAAACAACAGAATATTTGCAGTTCTTAGAGCTGTGGTCCACAGACAGATTCGCAGCCCAACTAGTTCCAGCAAAGGGGAGGGAGCTGTGGAAGCAAGACTGGCTGTGGTGGTGGTCACCAACATTACTGTGGGACACCTCTCACATCACACCTGCCCCTGTCCCCACTTATATGGGCGGATCCCTGCAGGAGTAAACAGAACTGCTGAAATACACAGGCTCTGAATCTGGTGTAGGAAGAGTTTCAGAACTTCAAAAGCTCTCCGCATCCCAACACGGACGTGGTGCCCTATGACCCAGGCGAACTGTTAACAGAGGAGAAGCATGCCTTCCAGGGAATCCCCCCATTGTGTGAGAAGCTGGAATAGTGCAGAGAAAACGTAACACTACAGTGTAGGAGAAAATAAAAGGCTGCAGTTGGAGAGAAAATAAAACATTCTACCAACATGTACTGGAAAACAAAAGAAATAATTATTCTTATCAACCTGTTGCAGAATGTACTCCTGTAGATGTCTAGGAAGAGAAATAACCAATCATTAATTGCCATGAATATCCAAGGCAACAAGACAGCTCAGAAAGAAAGTGAAAAGTCTTCAGAAAATGAACTTAAAGATATGGAAATTTGTGACTTAAATGACAGAGAATTCAAGATTGCAGTTCTGAAAAAACTCAACGAGAAGCAAGAAAACACAGAAAGGAAGTTTAATGAACTCAGAAACACAATCAAAGAACAACATGAACATTTTACCAAAGAGATTGAAATTTTAAAAAATAACCACATAGAATTTCTGGAGATTAAGAACTCAATAGAAGAAATGAAGAATGAAATAACCAGCTTAGATAGTAGAGTTGACCACATGGAGGAAAGAATCAGTGACATCGAAGAGAGAAACCTGGAAATCACACGGATGGAAGAAGAAAGAGACTTGAGACTTAAAATAAATGAAATAACTCTACAAGAACTTTCTGGCATTATCAGGAAGAGCAATATAAGCATAATGGGCATACCAGAAAGAGAAGAAACAGAGAAAGGAACAGAAAGTATATTCAGACAAATAGTCAATGAGAAATTCCCAAACTTGTGGAAAGACCTGGATCCTCGAATCCAAGAAGCAAATACAACACCTAATTACCTCAACCCCAACAGGCTTCTCCAAGGCACATTGTATTGAAGCTGTCTAAAATCAACAACAAAGAAAGAATCCTCAAGGCAGCCAGGGAAAAGAAGACGGTAACCTACAAAGGAAAGCCCATTAGATTATCATCAGATTATTCAGCAGAAACTCTACAAGCCAAGAAGGAGTGGAACCAAATATTCAAACTATTGAAAGAGAGAAATTATGAGCCAAGAATAATATATCCAGCAAAGATATCCTTTAGATATGAAGGAGGAATAAAGACCTTTCCAGACATACAGAAGCTGAGTGAATTTTCTAATACATGACCTGCACTATGAGAAATACTAAAGGAGGCTATTAGACCACCATGAACAGGGACAATTTGTGGCAACCAAAGAATAAAAAGAGGAGAGTAAAGGCCTGAATGGGAATATGGGAATATGGGAATGGAGAAAGTAAGCATGTTGAAGACAATGAAATACTTTAAATATCAAACTTTCTTTCACATAAACTTAATGGTAACCGCTCAAAAAAAAAAAAAAAATCCAGAACTGAAATATATACTCTAATAAAAAAAAGAAACCAAGGGAAAAATAGAATACCACCACACAGAAATAATAGACAGCAACAAAAAGGCAAAGAAACAATGGAGACACAG
This sequence comes from Rhinolophus sinicus, assembly GCF_036562045.2. Classification (NCBI taxonomy): domain Eukaryota; kingdom Metazoa; phylum Chordata; class Mammalia; order Chiroptera; family Rhinolophidae; genus Rhinolophus; species Rhinolophus sinicus. The sequence continues at coordinate 94,883,312 of NC_133756.1, read as the reverse complement.
TCTTACCAGAAAACTAAAGATAGCATGATAGGAAATCCTTACATATCAACAATCACCCTAAATATAAATGGACTGAACTTACCAATAAAAAGGCACAGAGTAGCAGATTGGATCAAAAAACTAAACCGATCCATATACTGTCTTCAAGAGATACATCTCAGCTACAAGGACAAGCATAAACTTAAAGTGAAAGGGTGGATATTGACACTCCAGCAAATGGTATCCAGAGAAAATCAGGTGTAGCCATAATGATATCAGATGAAAGAGAATTCAGGGTGAAAAAGGTAACAAAAGACAAAGATGGACATTTCATAATGGTAAAGGGAATTATACAACAAGAAGACATAACAATCATCAATATTTATGCCTCCAATCAGGGAGCACCGAAATATACCAAGCAACTACTAACAGAACTAAAGGGAGAAATTGACCAAACACAATTATACTAGGGGACTTAAATACATCATTAACAGCTATGGATAGATCATCCAAACAGAAAATAGATAATGAAATAGCAGCCCTAAATGACATATTAGATGAAATGGACATAATTGACATTTATAGAGCACTTCATCCTAAAACATCAGACTATACATTTTTTTTTTCTAGTGTACATGGAACATTCTCAAGGATAGACCATATATTGGGACATAAAATCAGCCTCAGCAAATTTAAGAAGATTGAAATCATACCAAGCATATTCTCTGATCACAAGGCTTTGAAATTGGATATCAACTGCAAAAAGAAAGCAGGAAAAAACACAAATACATGGAGATTAAACAACATACTTTTAAAGAATGACTGGGTCAAAGAAGAAATTAGAGGAGAGATCAAAAGATACATAGAAACAAATGACAATGAAAATACATCCTACCAAAATTATTGGGATGCAGCAAAAGCAGTTTTAAGAGGGAAATTTATATCATTACAGGCCTATCTCAAGAAACAAGAAAAATCCCAAATAAATAACCTCATGTTACACCTTAAAGAACTAGAAAAAATAGAACAAATGAAACCCAAGGTCAGCAGAAGAAAGGAAATAATAAAAATCAGAGCAGAACTAAATGAAATAGAGAACAAAAAGACAATAGAAAAAATTAATGTGACAAAGAGCTGGTTCTTTGAAAAGATTAACAAAATTGACAAACCCTTGGCTAGACTCACTAAGATAAAAAGAGAGAAGACACTAATAAACAAAATCAGAAATGAAAAAGGGGAAGTTATCACGGATGCCACAGAAATACAAAGGATCATCCAAGAATACTATGAAGGACTATATGCCACCAAATTCAATAACCTAGAAGAAATGGACAAGTTCTTAGAAACATATAGCCTTCCTAGGCTGAACCATGAAGAACTGGAAAATCTAAACAGACCGATCACCAGTAACGAAATTGAATCAGTCATCCAAAACCTTCCCAAAAGCAAAAGTCCGGGACCAGATGGCTTCACTAGTGAATTCTACCAAACCTTCAAAGAGGATCTAATACCAATCCTGCTCAAACTCTTCCAAAAATTGAAGAAGAGACAGTACTCCCTAACTCATTTTATGAGGCCAACATTACCCTGATACCAAAACCTGGTAAGGACAACACAAAAAAAGAAAACTACAGACCAATATCTCTGATGAATACAGATGCAAAAATCCTAAACAAAATTATAGCAAATCAAATACAGCAATGCATTAAAGAAATTATTCATCACGACCAAGTGGGGTTCATCCCAGGGCACATGGATGGTTCAACATATGCAAATCCATCAATGTGATAAATCACATAAAGAAAATAAAGGACAAATATCATATGCTTGTATCAATTGATGCACAGAAAGCATTTGACAAGATACAACATCGATTTATGCTTAAAACACTTAATATAATAGGTATAGAAGGAAAATACCTTAACATAATAAAGGCCATATATGACAAACTCTCAGCTAATCTCATAATTAATGGTGAAAAACTAAAACCCTTTACTCTATGTTCAGAAACACGACAGGGCTGCCCCTTATCACCTCTGCTTTTCAACATAGTGTTGGAAGTCCATGCCAGAGCAATCTGGCAAGAGAAAGAAATAAAAGGCATCCAAATTTGGAATGAAGAAGTTAAATTGTCACTCTTTGCAGATGACATGATGTTATATATAGAAACCGTAATGTCTCCACCAAAAAGCTATTAGAAACGATAAACGAATACCGTAAAGTTGCCGGCTACAAAATCAAAGTACAAAAGTCCATTGCATTCCTATATACTAACAATGAAAACTCAGAAAAAGAAATTAAAACAAAAAAAAACAACAACAAAAAACAATAGAATTCCCCTTGAAATTGCAGGAAAAAGAATAAAATACCTAGAAGTAAACTTAACCAAGGATGTGAAAGACCTATACGCTGAAAACTGTAAGACATTTTTAAAAGAAACTGAAGAAGACAAAAAGAAATGGAAAGACATTCCATGCTCATGGATTGGAAGAATCAACATAGTTAATATGAACATATTACCCAAAGTGATATACAGATTTAATGCAATCCCTATCAAAATCCCAATGACATTTTTAAAAGAAATAGAACAAAAATCATCAGATTTGTTTGGAACCAAAAATGACACCAAATAGCCCGAGCAATATTAAGAAAAAGAAAAATGATGGAGGTATCACACTCCCTGACTTTAGCGTGTACTACAGGGCAACAATAATCAAAACAGCATGGAATTGGCAGAAAAACAGACACATAGATGAATGGAATAAAATTGAGAACCCAGAAATAAAACCACATAAGTATGGACAGATAATTTTTGACAAAGAAGCAAAAAACATACAATGGAGAAAAGAAAACCTCTTCAATAAGTGTTGCTGGCAGAATTGGAAAGCCACATGCAAAAGAATGAAACTGGACTATCTGTCACCATGTACCAAAATTAATTCAAAATGGATCAAAGACTTAAGCATAAGACCTGAAACAATAAACTGCATAGAAGAAAACATAGGTACTAAACTTATGCACCTTCGGTTCAGAGAGCATTTTATGAATTTGACTTCTAAGGCAAGGGAAGTAAAAGCTAAAATAAGTGAATGGGACCATATCAAACTTAAAACCTTCTGCACAGCAAAAGAAACCATTGGCACAATAAAGAGGCATCCAACTGAATGGGAGAACATTTTTGCAAACAGTGCCACCGAAAAGGGGCCAATATCCATAATATACAAGGAACTCATGAAACTCACCAACAGATAAACAACCCAATTGAAAAATGGTCAGAGGACCTAAAGTGACATTTCTCCAAAGGGGACATACAAACGGCAAATAGGCATATGAAAAAATGCTCAACATCACTAATCACCAGAGAAATGCAAATAAAAACAACGAGATATCACCTCACCCCAGTTAGAATGGCTATCATCTACAAGACAAATAGTAACAAGTGTTGGAGAGGCTGTGGAGAAAAAGGAACCCTCATACACTGTTGGTGGGAATGCAGACTGGTGTAGATGCCTTGGAAGGTAGTGTAGAGGTTCTTCAAAAATTTACAAATAGAATTACTGTATGACCCAGCAACCCCTCTCCTGGGTATCTACCCAAAAAATATGAAAACATTTATACATAAAGACAAGTGTGCTCCAATGTTCACTGCAGCTTTATTTACGGTGGCCAAGACATGGAAACAACCAAAATGTCCTTCGATAGATGAATGGATAAGGAAATTGTAGTATGCATACACAATGGAATACTCTTCGGCGGTAAGAAAAGATGAAATAGGACCATATGTGACAACACGGATGGATGTTGAGATTATAATGCTAAGTGAAATTAATCAGACAGAAAAAGCAGAGAACCATGTGATTTCACTGATATGTGGTATATGAACCAAAAAAAACAAAAGAATAAGAGAAACAAATGAGAAAATAAAACTCGTAGACACAGACAATAGTTTAGTGGTTACCAGAGGGTAAGGGGGGAGGAGGCTAGTAGATGAGGGTAAAGAGGATCAAACATATGTTGATGGAAGAAGAACTGACTCTGGGTGGTGAACACACAATGTGAGATATAGATAATGTGTTAAAGAATTGTACACCTGAAATCTATGTAACTCTACTAACAATTGTCACCCCAATAAACTTTAATTAAAAAAAAAAAAAGAATAGGCAAACTATGTTGCCATCAGTAAAAAGAAAATAAATCTATCAACTTCAGCAAAGAAGGCTGGGTATGCCTCAGGCATGAAGGTCATTTTTATTGAAGCATTTCTTCTTGACTTTGCAATCAGTTGCCTATTTCTAGTTACTAATGACTGTCACTTTAGCTCCTGCGTTTCATTAAAGACCCCTTCTGTTTTGGTGTCTGCGAGAAAGAAAGAAATCAAGTGACCCTATGCATGTGATTACATTTTGGAGCTCTCTATTGCATTTTATTGTTCTATATCAGAATAGGCAAATTCTTATGCCAATGCCACACTATCTTGATTAGTAAATATTGAAATCTGTTAGTGTATTTTCTCTAACTTTGTTTTCCTTAGTCAAAATTGTTTGGCTATTCTAGGTTCTTTGCATGTATGTATAAATTGTAGAATCAGCTTATTAATTTTTATTAAAAATATCTACTATTTGATTGGAATTGAGTTCAATTTATAGATGAATATGTACACAAATGACATGTTAAAAATGTATGTTCTTCCAATCCATGAACATACCTCTGGATTTAATTACCTTCAATCATTTCTCTCAGTCATACTTTGTAGTCTTAATGTGCGTGCCTTATACCTCTTTTGTGATATTTATCTTCTCACAGATTTTTGTAAATTTTTGTATATTATATGTTCTATTATCTAGATAAATAAACTTATTTTAATAGCTAATTATTATTGTTGTTGTTATATTTGTTAAATTTATGGGAATTTCTAAGAAGAGAAAATGTGTTCTGCAAATAAAGACAATTTGATTTTCTCTTTTCCAATGTGCTTAACTTTTGTTTCCTTGTCTTGACTATTGCCCTGACGAGGACCTCCAGTACAAATACTGAATAAAAGTGGTGAGAGCTGATAGACATCTTGACTTTTTCACTCTAAGAAGGAAATATTCAGATATTTGTTATTATGATGTCAGCTGAAGGATTTTCATGGATGTTTTTAATAAGATTGAGGAGGTTCCTTAGCATTTTAATTTGATGTCAATTTTTATCATGAGATTTTTAATTTTGTCAAATACATTTTTATCAACCACTTACCTATTTAGATTATCATGTGTTTTATACTTTATTCACCTAATATGCTCAAGTATATTGATTTTTGAATGTTAAAATGAACTTGAATTACTAAATAAACATCATTTGTTCATGGTGCATTACGTTTTTCACACATTATTGGGTTTGATTTGCTAGTATTTAAAAAAAGTTGTATTTATATTACGGAATATATTGATGTGTAGTTTTTTGTTTGTTGGTTTGTTTTTTTTTTTTTTTTTGGGGGGGGTGCGGTTACAAACAGTAGGGATTTGTTTCTCACAGTTCTGGAGGCTGGGAAACCCAAGATCAAAGTGCCAGCCAGCCGTCTGGTGCAGGCACTCTTCCTGGTTCAGAGATGGCTATCTTCTCCCTGTGTCTTCCTATTCCAGAAGCTCTGCAGTTTTATTTTCTTATAATGTCTTTATTTTGTTTCGGTATCAGGATAAGGTTTGCCTCATAAAATGATTTAGACAGACTTTCGTGGTATTTAATATCAATAGCATTTATATTGTCTTAACAGCAATGGTGAGTTGTCTGGATCAGAACCAAACTATTATTACTTACAACAGGTGATTAGGCATTCTCCAAATGGGGGTGTTGCACTACAAGAGAAGAACTCTGAAATTATGAATCTGGGAATTTATAAAGACTACCCATTGCCCAGTTGCTACTTGCTCCCCCTAAGAGAAATAGAGGATCTAATTTCCATAATCTAAACAGATCTTCTCTAGGAAACAAGTAAGAAGGTATTCAGTTGACAGTCTTTGGAACGTAAATGGTAGCTCAGGGACTCACTTTCCTCAGGTACATTAACACTTACTTTTGGGTTTAACACGCTTAAAATGTGAAGAGCTAATGTTTCTGGAGGACAAAAGAAAATAGTCTCTCTTCATATTTAGTCATTTTTCATTGTTCAATAGGCAAGAGCCTTCACTAAGAAATACAGGAAAGACCTCCATATTTCTCCTCTATTTTCTGAAAGAATTTAAGTATGGCATTATTTTTTTCTTAAATATGGAGTATAAGTCATCGAAGCTGTCAAGACCTGATGTTTTCTTTGTGGAAAATTTTAAATATTTATATTTCAAGTTATCCAGATATATGATTCCCTCTTTTTATTCTCATTTACATGGTATAGAGTTTACTGGTTTAAAGTGTAAAATTTAATGGCTTTTATCATATTTAGATAGTGTGCAACCATCACCATAATCTAATTTTAGAGTATTTTCATCGTGTCTCAAAGAAACATTATCCCCCTTAAGCAGTCACTCTCTATTTCTCTCCTCTACTTCCAGCCCTAGGTAACCACTAATCTACTTACTCTATATAGAGATTTGTCTATTTTGGACATTTCATATAAATGAGAGAATATAGATCTTTTGTGACTGATTTCACTTAACATAGTGTTTTTGAAGTCCACCCATGCTGTAGCATGTATCAAGATACAAAATACTCTTCCATCATATACCATATTTTGTTTATCCATTTATTTATTAGACAGTGGGTTGCTTCAAACTTTTGACTATTATAAATAATGCTGCTATTACATTCATGTACACACTTTTGTGTGGAAATATGTTTTCATTTCTCTTAAGTAGATACCTAGGTGTGAAATTGCTGGGTCATTTGCTTATTATTTTGTTTAACCTTTTGAAGAACTGCCAGACTGTTTTCCAAAGTGATGGCATCATTTTACATTCCCATGAGCAATGTATGAGGGTTCCAATTTCTTCATAGCTTTACCAACTCTTCTTATTGAATGTATTTTTTTTTATCATAATCACCCTAATAGGTGTGAGGTAGTAAGTAATTTATAGTGGCTTTGGTTTGCATTTCTATAATGACTAATGATGTTGAGCAACTTTTCTTGTGTTTATTAGCCATTCATATGTCTTCTTTGTAGAAGCATCTGTTCAAATCTTCTGTCCATTTTCAACAGGGTTGTTTAAAAAAAGTTATTGAGTTCTAAAAAATACTTTATATATTTGTACACAGTCCTTTATTAGATATATAAGTCAAAATTATTTTCTTGTAATCCCTGGATTTGTCTTTGTATTTTTTAAAAAATTCAAAACCTTTATTTATTTATTTTTATTTTTCAATTGTTGCTGACAGTCAACATTATATCAGTTTCAGGTGCAGTATAATGTTTAAACATTTATATAACTTACAAAGTGATCACCCGTAAGACTTGCACTCAACTGACACCATGTATAATTATTACAATATTATTGACTCTGCTCCGTATGCTTTACTTTACATCCCTGTGACTATTTTGTAACTGACAATTTGTACTTCTTAATCCCTTCCTCATTTTCACCCAGCCCTCCAATCCTCCTCCCATCTGGCAATCATCAATTTGTTCTCTGCATCATGAGTTGGCTTCAATCTTGCTTGTTTGTTTATTTTGTTTTTTAGATTCCACAAGTAAAAACATATGGTATTTGTCTATGTCCAACATATTTCACTCAGCTCAATACCCTCTAGGTCCACCCCTGTTGTCACAAATGGTTTTCTATGTCCGAGTAATATTGCATTCCATACATGTATCATATCTTCTTTATTCATCTTTTGATTGGAGCATTTAATCCTTTTACATGTACAGTAATTAATATGTATGTAGTTATTGACATTTTATTGTTTTCTGATTGTTTTTGTAGTTCTCTCTTTTTTATTCTCTTGTTCTTTTATATGTTGATGACTTTCTGTAGTGTAGTGTTTGAACCCCTTTCTTTATTTCTTGAATATCTTCTGTAGATTTTTGGTTTGTGGTTACCATGTGCTTCATATATACCAACGTCTGTTTATAGTAGTCTATTTTAAATTGATGGTCACTTAAGTTTGAACATATTCTATAATCACTACTATTTTTATGCACCCCCTGCACATTTATGTATTTGTCATTATTTTAATTCTTTGGGGTGTGTGTGTGTTCATCCCTTAATTTACTGTTGTAAAGACACACGGTCTCCTCCCTCCTCCTGCTGTCCAAGATGCTGAAAGGGAAGGAGGCTAAGGGGAAGAAGGTGGCGCCAGCCCCTGATGTCATGAAGAAGCAGGAGGCCAAGGAGGTGGTAAATGTGCTGTTTGAGAAACAAAGTATTTTGGCACTGGACAGGACATTCAGCCCAAAAGGGACCTCACCCACTTTGTCAAATGGCTCTGCTACATTCAGCTACAGGGGCAAAGAGCTATTCTCTATCAGCGCCTAAAAGTGCTTCCTGCCATTAACCAGTTCACCCGGAACTTGGACCTCCAGACAGCTACGTACTCAACTGCTTAAGCTGGCTCACAAGTACAGATCAGAGACAAAGCAAGAGAAGAAGCAGAGACTGTTAGTTTGGGCTGAGAAAGAAGCTTCTGGCAAAAGGATGTTGTCACCAAGAGGCCACCTGTCTTTCAAGTAGGGATTAATACTGTCAGCACTTTGGTGGAGAAAAAGAAGGCTCAGCTGCTGGTGACGGCACATGATGTGGGTCCCGTCAAGCTGGTTGTCTTCCTGCCTGTTCTGTGCCTTAAGATGTGGGTTCTCTACTGTATTATCAAGGGGAAGGCCAGGCTGAGGCGTTTAGTCCACAGGAAGACTGGCATCATCATTGCCTGCACAGAGGTTAATTTGGAAGACAAAGGAGCGCTGGCTAAGCTGGTGGAAACTATCTGGACCAATTACAATGACAGATACAATGAGAGCCATTGTCACTGGGGAGGCAACGTTCTGGGCCCCAAATTGGTAGCTTGCATTGCCAAGATGGAAAAGGCAAAGGCCAAAGAACTGGCCACCAAGCTGGGATGAGCGTACACTGTTGTGTTTTCTGTACACAAAAGTAAAAAAAAGTCTCTTTAAAAAAAACCAAAAAAACAAACAAAATAAACATATGATCTTCCTATTTTTGCCTTTAAAATTTTGTATTAGTGTGGGGACAGTGTCCTAGAGAGCAGTTTCCAGGCTCTCGGCCTCATGTGGAAAGGTGCTGGCTCAGTTATTAGATGGCCACCAGGTGTAATCAGATGACCATCCGTTGTGACTAGGTGGCCATCAGCTGTTACTGGTTAGCCATTAGCTACTAACATAACTGCCGTGGCTACGCTGCCAAGGGGGAAGGGGCGGTTGGTTGGTTGGTTGGTTGGTTGGTTGGTTGGTTGGTTGGTTGGTTGGTTGGTTGGCAGAGAAATGGACAGCAGATTGTGGATCGTGTGGCTCCTGTTTCCTGTGTCTCCAACCCCGCCGCCAGCGAGAATATAGTGGTATGACTCCCTTACCTATGGTTCCATTGATGTTCCTTTTTGGCCTCACCATATCCTGCATTCTTGTGCAGGGAGAGGAAGCTGAGACCCTGCATTACAGCTAGGTTTAGTGATGGGTGATACACTGCTTTTATTATGTGTTTGCCTTTGTCAGTGTAAATTTTTTTTCCTTGTGATATTTTATTATTCATCTGTTTTATTTTTTTCTTAAAAAAAAAAAAATCCCTTTAACATTTCTTGTAATACTGGTTTGGTGGTAATAAACTCCTTTAGTGATACCTTGTCTGAGAAGTTCTTTATCTCTCCTTCCATTCTAAATGATATGCTTGCTGGGTACAATAATCTTGGTTGTATGTCCTTGCTTTTCAGCACTTTGAGTATTTCATGCCAACCCCTTCTGGCCTGTAAAGCTTCTTTTGAGAAATTAGCTGACAGTCTCATGGAAGCTCCCTTGTAGGTCACTAACTGCTTTTGCTGCTTTTAAGATTTTCTCATTGTCTTTAACCTTTGGCATTTTAATTGTGATGTGTCTTGGTGTGGGTCTCTTTGGGTTCATCTTGTTTGGGACTCTCTGCACTTCCTGGGCTTCCATGTCTATTTCTTTCATCAGGTTAAGGAAGTTTTTCATCATTATTTCTTCAAATAGATTTTCAATGTGTTGCTCTCTCTCTTCTCCTTCTGGCACCCCTGTGATGCAAACGTTGGTATAATTGATGTTGTCCCAGAGGTTTCCTTAAATTGTCCTCAGTTTTTTGGACTCTTTATTGTTTTCTTTTTGATGTTCTGACTGGTTGTTTTCTGCTACTTTGTTTCCTAAATTGCTGATTAAATACTCTGCTCCATCTAATCTACTGTTGATTCCCTCTAATGCATTCTTCATTTCCTTACTGAATTCTTCATTTCTGAATAGTTCCTTTTTATGGTTTCTATGTCATTTTTTATGTTTCCTGTCTCTGTTGAAGTTCCCGCTGAGATCATCTATTCTTCCCCTACGTTCATTAAGCATCCTGATAACCAGTGTTTTGAACTCTGCATCTGGCAGATTGCTTGACTCCATTTTGTTAATTCTTTTTCTGGAGTTTTGTCCCATTCTTTCATTTGAAATATGTTACTTTGTCTCTTCATTTTGGCTGCCTCCCTGTGTTTGTTTCTGTGTATTAGATGTGCTGTGTACCCAGTCCTGGCAGAGTTGCCTTATGTAATAGGTATCTTGTGGGGATCACTGGTGCAGTCTCCCTGTTCACCTGAGCTGTGTGTGGATTTTATGTGCCGTCCTGCTGTAGTTAAGTCTTGACTGCTGTTGGCACATCAGTGGGTGGGACTGACCCTCAGGCTAACTGGCTGTGACTATAGTGGACAAGTTGTTGTATGAGGGCTGACTCCATGGAGTGTGATTCACTTTAACGAGTCTCTGGTGCCTGCTGAGCTACCCTTTGGATGTGTTATTTGTGGCACTAATTAGGTGATGTTCTGGCATGGTTTGAAGCCAGCCACCAGGTTGGTTCTGTAATCTCTTGGGAGGTAATCTGATACAGGCCAAGGTCACCTGCTGCCTGTCTGGCCTGGAACCACATGGTAAGGACTACAGAGAACTTTGTGGTTGCCAGCTGCCAGTAGTAGGCTGGGAGGTGCCTGAGAGAGGTTATGCTATGAACTGAACCTGGCTGCCATTAGTGTTGGGCTTAGGGTAGCTTAACAAGAGATATGGGGTACACCAAGGCCAGCTGATGCATGTATGGGGTTTGTGAACCTTTGTGAGATTTTAGGCAGGTATATAGGGAGTGCTCAGGACTGTACCTTATGTGCATTGTCCTCTGAAATAGGTTCAGGCTGAGTGGGGTCTCAGAGCATCACCAGGGTGGGGTGAGAGCAGTGTTATCATGTTTAATGGAGACTCAGACTTGCTTTCTGCCTGCTCCTATAGACTAGGTGAGAGGAAGACTTAACAAAGGAATGATGGAGCCTGCAGACACTTTAGTCCCAGAGACAGCTGTCCCTCCATCCCTCTCCCTGAAGCCAGACAGTTAAGTTCCTCCCCATATGTCTCTGGCACTTTTCAAACTGCTGTCCCAATGCTGGAGCTTACGGTTTGTGAGTGAGTTTATGCTTGGGCCCTTTAAGTGGGCTCCTGGATGTCCAGCAGCCCCCTGTCTCACCTGGACTGAGTCCCTGCTGATTTTCCTAGGCAGCTGTTGTGGATACTCCTCTTGCTGACACTGGCTTTCCTTAGTTATAGGGGTTTTGTTCAACTAGTCTTCAGGTGGTTGTCAAGAGTTATTGGTCTATAATTAGTTGTAATTTTGATGTTGTCATGGGAGGAGGTGAGCAAAGCATTTTCCTACTCTCCCATCTTGACCAGCAGTCTCAAAATCTTAATTTATGTTACATCTTTAGAGTAGCTTTGGGTGGAAAATAGGTAGCACTCTATAGTTATAATTAAAAGATATTACATGTAGCTTCCTGAGTATAACTATGTGTTCACTGAGCCTACCTCCTCCATCCTCAAACTGTACTCCTGGTGTCTTTTGGAAGGTGTGATGGGATCTCTGTCTTTGTACCTTCTTGATACTATCCTTTGAGGTATAAACATTTTTAATTTTAATGAAGTCCAATTTAGCAATCTTATCTTTTATTGATTGTGATTTTGGTGTTGTAGCAAAAAAAATATTGCCTAGTCCAGGGTCACAAAGATTTATTCCTGTACTTCCTTCCAATTTTTCAGTTTTAGCTTTTACTTTTAGGTCTATGCTCTACTTTGAATCAGTTTTGGTTTATGTGTGAGGTAAGAGTATAAATTAATTATTTTGTATGTGGACATGTAGTTGTCCCAGCATCATTTGTTGATATTTACTTTTTATTTCTTTTTGAATAGGCTTTGGTAGTTTTTATTATTCAAGAAATTTGTCCGTTTTATTTCAGTTGTCAAATTTGTTGGTATAAAGTATTCATAGCATTCTCTCCTTATCCTTTTATTTTTCTGATCTGTAATGATGATCCTCTTTTATTCTTGTCATTGATAATTTATGCTTTATTTCTTTTTTCTTCATTACTCTACATTTTTATATTTTATTGATTAAAAAGAAACTTTGTGCTTGATTTTCTTTATATTGTTTTATCACTTTTTATCTAATAATTTTCTATTCTTTTTTACTTCCTTGCTTTTACTTACTGTGGGTTTACTTTGCTTTGCTTTTCATAGCTTCTTAAGATGGATACTTAGATAATTGCTTTTGGGCTATATTACTATCCTACTACAAACATTTTAGCCATAAATTTTCCTCCAATTACTGTAATAGCTGCATACCACAAATATAGATATATTGTGTCCATTTTTATTCAATTCAAAATGTTCCCTTATATATTCTTGTTTGAACTCAAAATTAGTTCTAAGTTTATATTTATTTTCCACTTATTTGACTTTCTTCAGATATTTTTCTGTACTGGTTTTGAATTTAATTCCATTGTGGCCAGAGAACTTATGTTGTATGGTTTCAATCTTTTAAAATTTATTTAAAGTTGGTTCTGAACTAACATATGATCTATGTGGCTGAATGTTTTATTTATATATACTTGAAAATAATATACATTCTTCTGTTAATGTGTGGAGTGGTCTGTAAATGTCAGCTTTGTCAAGTTGTTTGATAGTGTATTTCATATAATCTATTGATTTCCTTTCTACTTGTGGGTTCCAGACTGTTTTGTGCTCTTCCACTTTACATTCATCTTCCCTTCCCAACTGCCAGACCAATAAATTTCAAGCTGTATTGTTAGACAAAAGACAATTTTACAGAGCCTGTTTATGCAGTTCCCATAATTGCCTAAAAATGTGTGTAGGAAAGTATTTGTAAAAATAACTTGAAGTATAGAATGTATTGATTGGTTGATTGATCTATCTGCCTATTATTTATTTGTTTGTTTGTGTTTCTGAATGGTGCTTGTGGGTATCAATACTCTAGGATCATCCTAATTCAATTCTAGAATTAAAATAATTCAAAGCTAAGTTGGAGTTCTTTATTCAAGCTGTCCATCTCCATTTTAATCTTACTCTGGGGTTGCAATCTGTCTGGGTCCTAACCGGTAGAATTCACCAACTCCCCTTGCACTTGATAGGTCCTGGACTCTAATTCTTGTTCCTGGTTCATCAAGTCTGTCAGTCTTTCTTACTCAGCCCATATCGGTGGGAAGAACAATCCACATATTTGGCTTCTATCTCTGGGCCTCTTTTCTTCCCCAGATACTGGCTGAGTAATCATGCACTATCTTATTAGTTCATCGATGCCTTCCTACAGGTTTTGAAAACATTTCCTCCCAAATATACTCGTTGCTCTTAGTCAGAAGTTTAATCCAAATTACCTAGTCCATTGTTACTGGAAGCAGAAGTCTCACTAATTTAATTCATATTATCTTCATGTATTATATGTATCTAAGTGGTCATATATCTTTTTTTTTTTTTTTAATAGGTAGCTATAAGTAAATTAGTAAGAGTATAAGCTCTGAATCCAGATTGCTTGTGTTATTTTCTTGGCTGGCATCACTAACTAGCTACGTGACATTGCCCAAGCTACTTAAATCTCTATTCTTTATTTTCTTTATTTAATTCTTTTGAGGATTAAATAAGTTCATACATTAAGTTGAGCCCTGAGTTATTGACTACTACATTTTAAGTACACGATAAATATTACGTATTATTATTTGATGCAAGTTTATGTTAAATGTAGTGTAGCTGAAAGTAAAATCAATAGATGGGTCCAAAGTAGAGGCAAGGAAATGCATTTTAGTTTCACTTATTGAGATAGCTTAGAGATGAGTAAATTTTCAGGTTTTACTAATTCACATGTTAATCCTAACTATGCACCACCAAAAATGTCCAGATACTAATAGTATATGTTCTCTGTTCTTTTAATTTCCCTTGGGAACTGAATACATTACAGACACGTTTTTCATTTGTTCCAACTACATCTATTCCCATGGCTTGTAATAATGCCTTCACTCCAGATGTCTATATATCTGTTAGCATCACTTGATGGATAGTAATTGCTTAAGGTTAAAGACATACCTTTATGATAGAACTCTTATATGCCTTGCATAGTATTTTATCAGGAAAAAAAGAAACAACCTGTCTATTGTTTCCATTTTCTATCTTCCATATAGACAATGAATATTTCCAATTTGAGCTGAGAATCATCATGGACTTCCTTTCATGATGAGGAAAATTCTTGTGCTTTATTCTGCCAACAATCACAAATATGAGAATCAGATGTGGCTTTGTCAGAACATGTATCAGGACATGTCCCAAAATGTAGCATGATGGATCATAAAGAACAGAAAATAGAGATTAATACCAATTTTTCTTTCATTTTTTTCTGGTAGATTCTGTGAAGACCAGATTCTGCAAAGGAAATATAATCATGTTGCTTTTGTGTTCTTATTTGCAAATATAATTAAGAGGCTGAATTTTGCATAATAGTTTCATGTTGAATAAACTCCCAAGTCAACAGAAATTTTCAGTCAGACTGATCATCTGAAAATTTCTGAATACTTTTCAAGCAATGAACATTTACCAAAATTATAGAGATAAATTCCAGTATGGATCCTATATGGATTCCCAAGTTAATTTCACAAAACAACACTAGGCTCTATATCAAATTGTATATAAAATGCATCTCTTGAGAAATGCTAGCTGAATGATTATGGATGGAAAATATTTTTGCAGTCAGGTGAAAAGCATAGGCATATATGACATTACAAAGAAATGAATGATCTAGCGTTTTCTACAGGTTATACAATTTTTCTTCAAAACCAGTTTTCTTATACCGACCTGGGTTTTCTATATCATGCATCTGCAATGGCAATATTGAATAATGCCACTTAGAACAACAGGTCCTATTTAGGTCCTCTCACCTTTATGTCTCTTCAAATACAGAGAAAACACTTTATTTTTCATGAAATCAGCATTGATGATGATAGTGAAGAAACTCTATTTTGCCTCTAAAATCTTTGTTTTTGTCATAAAAGTTCCTAATACTGGGAGTAGTTATTTAGGGGCTACTTGTTTTCCTTCTGAAATTTGACAACATATTGTTCCAATGAGTGTTCTTCCAATTGCATGTAACTGACACACACTTAGAGGAAGAGGGGCAGTGTTTTTTGTTTTGATTTTTGTTCTTTTAACAAAGCTACAGAAAAATCATAGCTGCAGATGTGCCTGAAGAGTGATTGGGAAGGGAATGAGGAAAACACCAAGATGCTCTTCTTCAATATTTTATCCTGCACTTTATTTTATCTTTTTATACTTTATTTATTTATTTTGACATTCAATATTATTTTATATTAATTTCAGGTGTACAGCATAATGGTTAGACATTTATATAATTTAAAAAGTGATTTTCCTGACTAGCCTAGTACCCATCTGGCACTATAGATAGTTATTACCATATTATTGACTCTATTCCCTATGCTTTACTTTACCATGACTACTTTGTGACTACCAATTTGTACTTCTTAATCCCTTCACCTATTTCTCCCTGCCCCACAACCCCCTCCCATCTATCACCCTGATAAATCTAGTACCCATCTAACACCTACACTCTTTCTTGAAATACTTATTTTCTTCCTCTGCAAACTAGCATCCAAGTATGGTAACTTTGAGCTCCAGACTCCCAGCTCTTAGTTTTGCCTCTCAGCAGACACTGAGAATTGCTTTCCCTGGTTTCACAATCAAAAATCTAAAGGGAATGCTGCTTTACCCAGTCTTTGTCAGGGCCCCAGCCTTAGGCAATCACAATTGCCTTGGTGGAGGGATCCACCTCCCCGGCCTCCACCCAGGGACATGTTTCTGTTGTCATCATTCAACAAAAGAGATGTGCACTGTGACTAAGGGATTTTCTGGTTTTTATTTAAATTACCTTTATTAAATATGTCTGCATTTCTTTTCATTAACCAGCTCTTGTATATTTTTACATGTTCACATGTTCTCAGTTTCCAAAAAAAAAAAAAAAAAATGCTTAAGAGCTTTGCATGAGTTTAATTTTGAATTTTCAAGTGAAAATGTGATGATCTACCTTTATCAGGATATCAAATTAGAGAACTGCTAAAAATAAAGTAAGGAGAGGGTGACTGTGAACTCAGACTCACATCTACAACTTTAGGATGGGAAGCAGTCTGACTCATGGACTATCTGTGAATTTCTGGGCTTTCCACTCTCAGAAGAAATATCAAGACTTTGCTTGTCGCTTCAGGCAGTGTTCCTAAACTTCCCAGATCATAAATAGAAACTGAAAAGCTTATTAGAAATATAGGTTCACTGGTCCTACCTCAGATCTACTGAAAAAATAATCTGAATGCAGGCAAATATGGGGAACACTACGGAAGAAATACTACCGTGTTTCCCCGAAAATAAGACCTAGCTGGACCATCAGCTCTAATGCGTCTTTTGGAGCAAAAATTAATTTAAGACCCGGTATTATATTATATTATATTATATTATATTATATTATATTATATTAGACACGTTCTTATAGTAAAATAAGACCCAGTCATATTATATTATGTTATTGTATTATATTATTATATTATATTATATTATATTATATTATATTATATTATATTATATAAGACCCTGTCTTATTTCGCTATATTAGTTTTTGCTCCAAAAGACACACTAGAGCTGATTATCCAGCTAGGTCTTATTTTCGGGGAAACACAGTACTCACTTACTTTGCCATTTTCTTCCTTAATGGGGGAACCTTGCTTATTGGTATATGCAGGACACAGGGGGCTTGAAGTGGACACAAAACATAAGTACAGTTCTTAAAACTTAGAAAATGATAAAAAGGAATGGAGTTATGAATGGATGGATGGATGGTCTCAAAGATCTATGAAAGCTCTTAGGTGCTACTTAATATAAGAACTTAACATTGATTTTCAGGTTCACATTAATAGTAATACAGTGTGTGTAACAGCTGTCATTGGGAGAGTTGTACATTAATTTTTTTCCATATTAATATTTTGTTTACACTATATACTTTTACCTTCAATAATCACTATCATCAATTCATTATTTTCTCTTGGGGAAATATATATATATATATATATATATATATATATATATATATATATATAGTTTCTCCAATCATAACTTTTCTACTTGAATGTCAATTTTTTTCACGCGTGCTTTCCTGTATTTGGGAGTTAATATTAGATGAAATAGAGCAGAATGGAAAGAGGAGGATCTGACTTTTCAAATAATATTGTTTCGTGAAATATACACAGGCAATATAAAGGGATAAAATGATTTGGTGCAAAAATTTACAGCACACTGTTGAAAACTTGACTTTTTGTTTCTGGTAGCATTTGTCTTAAATAATTTAAAACAATATGGATAGAACTAAAATTATAGACTTTAAGCCATAAAATTACATGCTAAATTGAACCCGATAACTAGTGATAGAAGTCCTCAGAGTTCAAGAAACACAAAGTGAAATCACTAGCCCAGAAAGTAAGCTAACATCAAGCATGACAGCTGCCTGAGGTCATACACTAGTGCCTAGAGACCTTGAGTTTGGTATAGTAGCCTAACACAGTGACAAGAGGGACTCTGAGCCCACTCCAGGTGGGTTTTCTGGTCAGAGACTGCAAATATGGGCTTTCCAAAAGCTTTGCATGCAAACTTATGAAAAATTGTAAACATGGGGAGAGGAAAGGAAAGCATACCACAAAGGGCGATAGCAAGGAAACATACAAATCTTGGCCGTAGCACTAAGTAATATGATAAAAACTAGATCCTAAAATGTTTAATCACAAGCTAGTCCTTATGCAAACTTGAGACTTGAAAGAATCAGAGGAAAAAAAAAAAAAAAAAAAAGAAAACTAGAATGAGATTTACAAACACTTGAGATATTGGTATTATTAATATAGACTATATAATCTTATGTTTAATGTCTTAAACAAAGGAGAAAATTAAGAGCATGTGTAAGACAACTAGAGGCATAATAATTAACCAGGAAAAATGTTAAAACATAAACAAATATAACTTATGGAAATAGAAAGTATAATGAGGTGATAAAAATGTGGGCAATAAAAGTGCTCTAAAATTGATAGCGGTGATGGTACACAACTCTATGAATTAATTTAAAAACACTGAATTGTATTCTTTAAATGAGTGAATTGTATGATATATGAATTATATCTCAATCAAACTGTTGTGTTTCTTTCTGTAGTTTTGTAGAATTTATTCTTCTATTGCCCACTGTGACAATCTGTTTGCTAGAAGAAAAACCTTGAACAGAGCGAGAGAGACAGAGAGAGAGAGAGAGAGAGAGACAGAGAGAGAGAGAGAGAGAGAGAGAGAGAGAGAGAGAGAGAGAGAGAGTTTCAGCTGCTCCACATACTTGCCATCACTTGGTGTTATTAGTCTTTTTAATTTTAACCATTCTAGTTGGGTAGATAGTAGTATCACATTGTTGTTTTAATTGGCAATTCTCTGATGACTAATGGTGTTGAATACCCTTTCATGGGCTTATTAGTCATTGGTATGTAAACCCTGATGAAATGCCCATATTTAATTTGGGCTGTTTTTCTTTTTTATTATTCAGTTGTAGAAGTTGTTTATTCTGATTGAATTTTTTTGTAAATTATATTTATTACATATTTTGCCCTACGTAGTTTGTATGTTCATATTTTTACAACATAAGCAAAATGTTTTAATTTTGGTGACATTATTATTATTATTATTATTATTTTGGTTTCTGCTTTCTGTGTCCTGTTTATGAACTTTTTTATCCACCCTCAATGTCAGCCAAAGTCATGAAGGTAATCTACATTAAAAAATTAAACTTACAATGTTAGGTTTTACGTTTAGGTTTTTGATCTCTCTTAAATTATTTTTTTATTAAAATTAATAAAAATTATTGATTTTTTATCAATAAGATATGGTTTAAGATTCATTTTTTCTCATATGTAGCCAGTTGTTCTAGTGTAATTAATTTAAAATAAATTTCTTTCCCCATTTTACTATTTTGACAACTTATTGAAAATAAATGGATTGCATGTGTGTTAGTCTTGTTTTAAAAAAAATACTTTTAATCTGTTAATTGGTCTATTTGTCTATCTTTATGCTTATGAAAACACTACATTGGATTGATTAATGTAGTACTATAGTTAGTCTTGAAATGAAATAATGTATGACCTCCTCTCTTTTTTTTTTGCTTTTCAAGATTGTTTTGGCTGCTCTAGGCCCTTTGCTTTTTCTATAGGAAAAATTACTTTGTCTACGAGGTGTGACAATTAAGTTCGCGAACTTAATTGTCAGACCTCGTATAGCTATTAGAAAGAAATTATCTTGAAACAATATTTATTATAATCTATTGACGTGGTATATTTCTTTATTGGTGTTTTGGGATTTCTCTATTTCTTGATTACTCTAGTTAGTTTGTCAATCTAGATTTAATTGATTTTTCTCAATTGTTTATCTATTTTTATCCATTATTATGTCCACTATTATCTCTTTTCTTTCCTTAACTCTGCTTACTTAGTGTTTTTTGTTGTTGTTGTTGTTGTTCTTCTGTTTTGAGTTATCTTAAGATAGAATCTGAGATCACTGATATTAAGCCATTATTCTTTTTCTAATAAAAGCATTGTATTAGTTTTCTAGGGCTTCCATAAAAAAGTACCACAAATTGTGTAGTCCAAACAACTAACCAGAAATTTTTTGATTCACAGTTAGTTCTGAGGTCTAGAAGTTTGAGATCAAAGTGTTGGCAGAACTGATTTTTTCTGAGATCAGTAAGGTAGAATCTGTTCCAGGTCTCTCAGCTTTTTGTGGCTTCCTGGTAATCTTGGCATTCCTTTTCTTGTATACACATCATACCAATCTCCGCCTCATCTGCACATGGCATTATTCTTCCTGGGTACATGCTTGTGTCCAAAATTCCACTTTTTGTAAGGACACAGTTATAGGCCCACTCTACTCCAGTGTGATCTTATTTTAACTGTTTCGTCTGCAGAGATCTTATTTCATTTTAAATAAGGTCACATTCTGAGTACTGTAGCTTAGAACTTCAGCAAATGAATTTAGGGGGAGCACAATTCAATCCATAGCATGCATTAATTTCCTTCTATGCAGTGTTATATACTGTATCTGAAAGATTTGGATACGTTGTATTGTCATTATCATTCAGTTTGAAATATTTTCTGATTTCTGTTATTACTTCATTAACTCACGGATTTTTAAAATGTTTGATGTTAACTTTGAAATTATTTAGAGTTTTCTTAGCTATATTATTTTTATTGATTTCTAGTTTATTTATACAGATACCAGAGAATATACCATGTGTGATCTGTTTTTAATGACTTTATTCAGGTCTCATTAGCATATGATACTGTACAGATATTGAAAGTGTACTATTTGGTAAGTTTTAAACATGGGCACATCTGTAAATCTTTACTAAAACCAAGATAATGAACATATCGGTCAATCCCCAAAGAGGTGTTCCTTTGTGATTCCTTCCTTGCCTCTAACCACCAGGTAAACAATGACCTATTTTCTATAACTATAGATTAGCTGTTTTCTCCTAGAATTGATATAAACTTTATAATACAGAATGCACTTTTTTGGGGGGTAGGGCGCTGGCTTTTCTCCCTCTCCATAATTATTTTGAGATTCATCCATAGTGCAGCATGAACAATAATTGATTCTTTTTTATTATTGACTAGTTAATCTATTCACCTGTAGACATACATTTAAGTTGTTTCTAGTTTTTGGTTATTAAAAATAAAGCTGCTATGAAAATCTGTGCACAAATTTTTATATGGGCATATACTTTGAATTATCTTGGATAAATATCTTGAAGTGGAATGACTAGAACATTTGGTACATAACTACAACATGCTAGGTACATGTTCAAGTTTACAAAAAATTGCCAAACTGTTTTGCAAAATGTTTGCAAAACTGATATTCCAACCAGTGGTGGATGAGAATTAAAGTTGCTCCACATTCTTGCTAACACTTGATATGATTAAACCTTTTAATTTTAGGCTATCATAACGATAGTCATGTAGTGGTATCTCATTTGGGGGCTTTAATTTGCTTTTCTGTAATAACTAACCATGGTGAGCATGTTTTGTTTTGCTTATTTGCAAGTGACTTTAATATCTTTATCCCATTTTTAATGGGTGGCTTGTTTTTTAAAATTGAGTTTTAAGATATCTTTATCTATTGTGGGTACAAATAATTTATGAGATATGTAATTTACAAATAATTATTCTCAGTGTATGCTTATTTATTTATTTATTTAATGGTGTCTTTGAACAGCAGAATTTCTTAATTTTAATGAATCACAATTCATCATTTTTTGTCGTATGGATCATGATTTTCCTGTTATAGTTAAGAAATTTGTTTAACCTTAGGTCACAAAGATTTCTCCTATATTTCATTCTAAAATATTAATGTTACATAACAATACAACTAATTTAAATTTTAAGTTTTATATTTAAATCTATAGTCAACCTTTCATTACTTTTTATTTTTCTTTTCTTTCTTTTTTTTTAATTGGGGATTATTGGGGAACAGTGTGTTCTTCCAGGAACCCGCAGCTCCAGGTCAAGTTGGTGTTTTCAATCTAGTTGTGGAGGGTGCAGCTCACTGGCCCATGTGGGACTCAAACTGGCGACCTTGGTATTATGAGCACCGCACTCTAACCACTGAGCAAACCAGTGCCCACTGAGGGCTCAGCTCCAAGCTCAAGCCATTGTTTTCAATCTAGTTGTGGAAGGTGAAGTTCACTGGCCCACGTGGGACTCAAACCGGCAACCTTGCTGTTAAGAGCTCAGGCTGTAACCAACTGAGCCATCTGGCTGCCCTTCATTACTTTTTCTACCCAGTGTGAAGTACAAATTGAAGTTCATTTTTTAACATAAGGATATATAATTTTTTTTATTATTTTAAATATATTTATCTTGACATATTTTAATATGTCTTTTTAAAGCTGCCTGATTTCTACTTTTAGATTTTGTTGTGTTCTTTAACAGGGTGTTGGCTTTGGTTCAGGTAAACAGGCCATTTATTTGCTGATAAGTTTGATCTTTTTTGAGATTATTTTTAACCTTTAGTTGGATGGGTCTATAGTGGCATTTACTTAAGTCTAGATTAGCTCTTCCCTCAAGGTGGGTTTTTCTGATCTTTACTAAATACTTGGATTGTTCAATGAAATCTTTTTCTGACGGTTTGGATCTCAAATGTCTCCCTGACCTATGCAACTCCAGTAGTAATTTATAGCTCCTTTTATGTTATTTTCCTAGTAGTTGTTTCTTACCTATCTTCACTGAGTCCTGCCCTAAGCATGTGTATTTTAGTGTTTGGCTAAAAACTCAAGGTGACATCCTATGAAGATTCTGGAACTCATTTTTTGCACAGTTCTCTTTTTTCTGGTACTCAGCCCCATAAATTCCCGTTCCTCCAGAAGCCCACAACTCTGATTTCTGTCTACTGAACACCATGAGATCACTGTAGTATATTTCCTTCCATTTCAGTCTAGAAAGTGGCTGTAGGAAAAAATCAGAAGCTATCATGGAACTGAATTTTCTCCCCCTTTTTTCTCCAGGTTTGCCATTTTGCACTCCATGCTGCAAAACTTCTGAAAACATTTACTTCATATGCTTGGTGCAGTTTTGTAGTTGTTTATGGTTGGGGAGATATTAGGTTGGTGTAAAAGTAATTGTGGTTTTTGCAATTATTTTAAACCTTTTAAACCACAATTACTTTTGCACCAACCTAATAGCTACTTCATCGTGACTAAAAGCAGACAATCATGAGTAAGTTTTAAAATAATCAAATTGTTCACAGTTTCTGTAGAGTCAGGACTCATTTTGTGCTTCCAGTCCTTTCTATTTCTATTTTTCACTCCCTTCTTACAGCCTCTTTCATCTTTAAGATAGTATGGATCTGACTTTTCCCCTCCATTGCTCTTTAATCAAGATGCACTGCTCAGCTATGTTGCCGACAGCTACCCTGAATAAACATTTTGTTCGCTCAAGCAATTTGTGCAGACTCACTCAGGTGACGCCTTCTTCAGGCTTGGGCCTAGATAATAATAAATGAACACTATAATGTTAGATGCAATTGTCTAGTTAGATATTGCTTTGAAAGATATTTGTCTTTGCAGGCCTTCCTTTTTAGATAGATAAGGGCTTGTCAAGGGAAGAGATAATAAGCTGCCCAATACTCTTAATAACTAATAACTGAATACATTTATAGTACTTGCAGGAAGGGACACCAAAGAGGGGCGAGGTGAGCTAGAGTTAGGCAGTGACTGATAGGAAATTGTAAACCACAAAGTGGCTGGAACTTTTCATGGTTTTATTTTTTGAAATTTATGGATCGGCATGGAGTTAATGCTAGATCAGTTTGCCTATGGTATTATCTTGGGCCCTACGGGTTCGACTTAACTGGTATGAAACGAGTTTGCACGTAGCCTGCAATGTCCATCTTGATGTTGAATGGTACTGTTTAAGTGTTTTGAGAGTCAGGATACACTTTGTAAGTTCATGTCTCCATCTCCATTCCTTATAGCTTAGTGGCCAACAGAGCCTTTTTCATTTCATCGACATGTAAGAATTACTGACTGTATTCTAGGTATCGCATAATGGGATTTAATTGCAAAGCTGAGAAAGAAATGAAGTAGAACCAAATTCAGAATCTCAAGAAAATGTCTTTGTGATTAATAATATTAATTTTCTGAAAGCAATTCAGAATTATATGAGTAGTACCAGATGTTTATTGAATGGATGAATAAATGCAATTTTTAAAAGGTTGTGAGACAAGGGACAGATATGGGTAATGTGCATAATCTTTTATTCTTATAAAGATGATTAACTAAAACATAATATAGGCACCTTAAATCCACTATGTAAGACTACATAAAATTAAGATACCTTAAAGATAGCTTCGCAGGTAGGAGGTTTGAATCATTGGAAATGGTTTATATCTTGATTATAGATCTGATAGGAGTAGTGGAGAAGAGCACGGGATAGGGAACAATGTACATACTGGCCATTAGCCTGAGAGTTGTATTATTAGTTTTGAGACCTGTGGGGGGTAATGATCTCTTTAGTCTCAGTTCCTTCATCTGAAAAATGGGAACATTATTATGGATGGAAGAGAACTAAATGATTTACTGTGTATGCTAAACATATTGTAGTTGCTCATAAAATAGTACTCAGCTTCCCCTTCCCTTTCCAACATTGCGATCAATATATAAGTAACACTATACCTGTTGATAATAATTATTTTTGTGTTACTCTGTTTAAATGCTGATTCCCATGCAGAAAGCTAAACTTTTGAGGAAAAGTAGAAAAGAAAGAAGGGCGAAAGGGAAAGCAGAGCGGGGAAAGGCAGTGCCACACAAACGGGTAGTTTCACCCCAAATTTTAGCCACATGTCATGCCCCAAATCTTGAGCTCCGTGGAAATGAAAATCACTGGAGAGGTAAAGTATGCTAGTTAGATTGTTTCTTTTGTATATGTGCTATTCTTTCATTCGGTTTATTCAACCATCATTTGCTAATAACCTATCAAGTGCCAGACACTTTGCAAAATGCCAATAATACAGGAAGTAATTGGGAAGAAATAGTGCTTGACCTCATAAATCTAACAGTACAGCTGGAGAGATACACATGATTAATGAAGATTCATGTTATCAATAAGAGGAACTGTGACTATGGGGACATACAAGGTCTGACAATTAAGTTCGCGAACTTGGTGCACCAATATTGATAACCTTTTTTTGGTATCAGATGGATTGTTCATTATGGATTTGTACTAACTGAACAAGCAATTAACCATGTTTAATATTTGGAAGTGCTGAAAAGGCTGCGTGAGAGAGTTAGATGACCTGAACTTTTTGCCAATAATTCATGGCTCTTGCATCACAACAATGCACCAGCTCACACAGCACTGTCTGTGAGGGAGTTTTTAGCCAGTAAACACATAACTATTGGACCACCCTCCCTACTCACCTGATCTGGCCCCCAATGACGTCTTTCTTTACTCAAAGATAAAGGAAGTATTGAAAGGAAGAAGACATTTTGATGACATTTAGGACATCAAGGGTAATACAATGACAGCTCTGATGGCCATTCCAAAATTGTTTTGAAGAGTGGACTAGGCACTGGCATTGGTGCATAGCTTCCCAAGTAGAGTACTTCAAGGGTAGGTGACTGTGGTGATATTCAGCAAT
Source organism: Rhinolophus sinicus (assembly GCF_036562045.2). Taxonomy (NCBI): domain Eukaryota; kingdom Metazoa; phylum Chordata; class Mammalia; order Chiroptera; family Rhinolophidae; genus Rhinolophus; species Rhinolophus sinicus. The sequence continues at coordinate 94,857,622 of NC_133756.1, read as the reverse complement.
GAGGTATGTAGCACTTTTTCTAGGATGAGTTCACGAACTTAATTGTCTGACATTGTATAATAGGGGCCCTTAAGTTGGGAGAGGACATCTGGGAAAACTTCTGTGTGGAAGAGATATTTAAGCAGGGACTTAAGCATTAGTAGAGTTTTCTAGGTCACAGGGTGGACCGAGATGCAATGTGGGGATAGCATTCTGAGAGGATTAATCATCTTTGCAAAGATCCTGAGAAAGGCGAAAGCTTGGTTCCACAGGGATTGAAGCAGATCTGCATGAATGGAACACTTGGTCCACAAGGACAGAATGGGCCAGGAGACCTAAGGTGAGGCTGAAAGAAGTCCAGTACTAAGTAATACAGGGTCTTATCTGTATGTTAAATAATTTGGATTTTATGAATAATGTGAAGCCACTGAAAGGTTTGAATCAGGGCAATGCAACTGATTTGTGTTGTAAGACAACCTTTTTTGTTGCTGTGGGATGAATATGTTTGAAGAAGAAAGAGTGTTTATGCAGAAAAAGCTAGAAAACTGGTAGATTCATGAAAGGCACATATGATGATGATCTGTATTAGGGTGGTGGAAGCAGAGGAGAGCAGACCTGGATAAATTAGGGAGCTAGTTAAAAATTAGCAGCAACGTAATTTTGTCTAGCAGTTTAATCCTGTTTCAACCCCGCTCCCACCCAACCTCCTGCACCCTCTTACCCCCTTCCTTACCTGGAGAAGTTCTATGCATTGTTTAGGTTTAAACTCAAGTGCTACTTGCATTTTGATGACCCCCTACCCCCTCCCCTCCACACACACACACACACACACACACACACACACACACTCACTCACAAAGGTAGAGTTACTGGATTACCACTATAGTACAATGCATCCTTTAAGGCAGTGGATTTCAACCCTGGGTACACATTAAAGTCATCTGGGGAATGTTTAAACACTTCTAATAACTCCCTCCCACTCCATGCCAACTCTTTAGGAGTTGGGACAGAGCAAGAAGATTGCTTAAAAGCTCTCCCAGTGGTTCTAACATGTATTCAGGGATGGGAAACAGCACTTAAAGGCATTTACCATGCTGGTATTTTTAGTTATCATTTCCATTAGGGTGTGGACAAGGAGAGTTAGCTCATCTTTCCATCCTGAGCACTTAGCACAGCTTAGCACAGCAATGATACATCTTAATTTACTGCTATGTGCTAATTAAATTAAAATATGTCAATTGAATTACTTTTGCCAACTGAGGCTCTTCTGCCCATGAAAATGGGAATAATTCAGGGGAGATTCATGGAGAATCTGCACTAGAAATGCCTTACTGAGGTGGAAGCAGGTATTTAAAATCCTATTGGAAGTAAAGGCATAAAAAGAGTGTAACTGTTGCCAAAGTGTAAACATTGTTGCCCATTATATTTCAATAAACGTACATTGCTGTAAAAATTATTTTGACCCTAGTATCCAATCCATTCCCATGTAATCTCTAGTCTTGTGGGAATAGGAAAGTATGACTAATACCTTTTACCTATCCCCACTTCATCTAGTTTTGGGGGACAAGCACAGCCTGATTTCTCTGAAAAGCTATATCATATCACTAATTTTGTGATGACATTGCAGCTTGTCTATTACCACAATTCTGGGATTTCACTGGCTTGTAATATATATCTATTCAGTTTTTCCAAAAGCCACTTTATCCCATCATAAAGTGACTGCCCAATTTAATATAAAACCAAATCAGCTTTCAAGAAGGTCTGGACAAGGCCTGGAAGGACCCTTTCCATGCTGACTATAAGACTGTGAGCCCACAGGGAACAATCTATCTGAACACCTGGTACTGAATGAATTAGTGCTGTCATTTTCCCCCCTTCATGTTAACAAAATACGTGCTCTTAGAAAATGAGAGCTCTATCAAGGAGATAAAAAGGACCATATCAGAAACTATACCTTTGCTGGTTGTTCTGTCCAGGAAGGCAGAATTTAGGTAAAGACTCCTACAGTGAGTGCTGAGTGTTGATGAAGACACAGAGTGGAGAATGTGTGTGTCTGGGGGAGGGAGGTGGGGGTGTTGAGGAGGGGTGTGGGGTGGTGGTGGTTATAGAGCTGAGGCCAAATCCAAAGCAGAGCATCTGAGACAGAGGATAGACAAAGGCTGACAGTGAAACCTGCAGGCAAAACCTTGAGGGAGTGCCTGAAGTCAGATCCTTACAGAGGCTGAGCCTCTGATAGGTAACCGCCCCTGCTACTGCAAGTCAGAAGAAAAGTGTTTTCAGTGATTTTTTTTTTTTTTTTTTAATTTCATGGCTCTTCTAGCTCTCGTATCGGATTTCTAACCCTGTTAGTATTGCTTAGATCCAAATTTATGTCCTATCTCTGCAGGACTTCATGCCATGAAATTTGTGCACTAATCTCATTATTGATTTCTGTATTAGTTTTCTATCGCCATGTAAGAAATGACCACAATTTTAGTGGCTGAAAACCAGACACATTTATTATCTCACATTTCTTTGGGTCAGAATTCTGGGTGTGGGTTAGCTAGATATTACACACTGCACTGCAATTAAGCTTGGCTGCATTCTCATCTGGAGGCTGTCTTGGGGAAGAACCTAGTTTAAGCTCATTCAGGTTGTTGGCAGTTTAGTTCCTTGAGGTTGTAGGACTCTGCTCCTTAGTTTCTACAGGCCACCTGCAGCTCCTCTGTCGTATGGTCCTTTCGGTAAGCAGTTCATAATATGATTGTTTGATATTTCAGGCCAGTAGGAGAATCTCTACCACCTCCAATCTTTCTGATCTCTTTTAAGAGCTCACTTGGGTAGGTCAGGCCTTCCCATGATAATCTTCCCAAGTTAAAGTCAACTGACTAAAACTTTGATTGTATCTGAAAAATTCCTTCACAGAAATGCTTCGATGTTTCGCTCCCACATGTGGGAGAAGTGCCTTCACAAAGGGCTTACAATTGTTTCTATCTTAAATTCATTTTATGTTCATACCTTTAATTTATCTTTGACTCATTTTCTTTCTTATCTGAAATATCTTTATGTCGCTATATTGCACACATCATTTTAAGTTAATCAATTATATTACAACAAGTTGTACAAAAGGACAAGTTGTAAATAAATATATTGTATTAATGCGTTTTTTATGGAAACATATATTGGATTTCAACTTTAGGAAGACCTGGATCTATGCAGTTTCAGAAAGAAAAAAAGAAAAAAAAAAGTAAACTTTGGTTAAATGTCCTTAAAATTTTATTAGAGGAAAATAAATGTATGCACAGTTACATGAAGATATGGCAGTGCAGAAATAGAGGCATATGCAAAGTATTAGAGGAGTTCATTTCTTATGGAAGAAAAGGCTTCATTCATGTAAGAGGTGGTATTAAATTAGACTTCAGGTGATGAGGATATAGATAGATGCAGAAGAAGATATAGGAAAGAATAAGTGTTCTAGAAAAGGTATAAGAACAAGTAAATGCACATTGGAGAGAAAGTTTGGAAGATGTAAGACAAGATTTTGATTTTTTTTTTAATTAAAATTTGCTGGGGTGACAATGGTTAGTAAAGTTACACAGATTTTAAGTGTACAATTCTATAATACATCATCACATTGTGTTTCACCACCCAGAGTCAGGTTTCCTTCCATCATGGTGACGGAAGATTTTGATTTTGACTTGAGTCTCTGGGTTTGAGTAGAATAAATGAAATGAAGGTAAATCCAGCTAAGGATCTGACTGAAATGTAGTCTAAGAATTATTATTATTATTATTATTATTATTATTATATTATTATTATTAGATAAAAGAAATTGTCATTAAAAATTTCTAGAAAGAGACAGTACAATTGTAGGTGGTAGATAGTACGGAGTGCAAGTGGGAGAGCCTGGAGGCATGATGGCTAGCTAGCAGGCATCACTAACAGTCAATAACCAGATGTTCTGATTAATACTGTTGCTTAATAAATCACTTCAAAAGTTATTGACTCAAACAACAATTATTTTATTATCTTTCATAGTTTATGTGAACAGGAGTTTGAGCAGGGAGTAGGTTGGGTGGTTCTGGCTTGGGGTCTCCCATCAGATTGCATTCTGAAGGTGGCAGGAAATAAATTACAGGGAGCTGGAGCAGCTGGGCCTCTCTGTTTCTATTTTTCTCACTTCCTTTTTCTCTCTCTTCCTCTCTCTTCTCCCTGTAGTCTTAGTTTACACAGGTTTTTTGAGCTTCCTCTCAGAATGGCAGCTTTAGGACAGTTGACTGCTTACATATGGTCGAGGGCTCCACGAAGAACATTTGAGTAAGTGAGAATCTGTCACCTTTTTTAACGTAGGCTAAAGTGTCATTTATGATGACTTTTCCTGCATTCTATTGATTATAAGTGAGTTCCAGACTTTTCCAGATTCAAGCAGAAAGGAATTATACTCCATATCTATGAGCACGACAACATTATTAAAGAACATGCAGATGGAAGATGACATCATGACCATTTTTATATAATGCACTATGCTTTAAGAGGGAAGAGTCAGATTTGGCAGTGAAATGTTACATGTTTATTAAGGAGTGAATATTTATTTAACTATTTAACTAAAGTAGAAAAGTCATGATAAATGCCACTTTTAAGGCTTTTGGTATTTCTGTGAACATCGTATTCAAGGTAGTTTGTTTAAATATATCACTCCTTCAATATAATGATGCATACCGAACCGGAAACAATGTTTATAGCCTAAGATGATTAACTAATAAATCCTGTTAAGAACTGTGACTTTAGAATATTCAGATGGAAACATCTAGAAGGAAGTTAAAAAAAAAAGGTCTAAAATTCAGGAGAGGCAGTAGAATTAGAGACTTAGCTTTGGGAAGTACATATTCACAGGTCATTGACTGCCACGAGAAGGCCAGCTCTCTTGTCTGGGCTTTCATTTACACAGGAGTGTTTGAATCAGTTTATCTACATGAATGTGATACAATTTATAGTCCTTTTTGTCTGTTATGAGGATGCTGTCTGATCCATTCAGTTTACTTTTCTTCTTTCCATCCAGGGTCACAATGATTCTATAGGGAACTGTTCTGGTATTGAGTAAGAGGTCAAACCCAGGCTCAAGGTCAGCTCCTCTATGGATTCAACCACGTTTTGAGGCCAGGGATGTGGCCATCATATTGCTGCTGCTATAAAAGGAAGATTTTGCTTAAGAGCAAGCTTTATCTTGAATCCTGGCCCTGTTAGATATTAGCTATGTGACCTTGGTCTAGTTATTTAAGCATTATGAGCCTGTGTTCTCATCTGTAAAATTGGGAAAATAATTCCTGGCAGAAATTTTATGAGATTGTGAATATAAAATGTAGGACTGTACTTGGTACATAGAAGTTCATCAATAAATAAAACTGTAGTTTTCTGGCTCTGTCTGATTATTAGGATGACTAGAGGAAAAAAACACACAGATGTCTGATGTGAACATTCTTGCCTATTGTAAAAGTGGTTTCTGGTCAACTGTGAGTTAACTTATGAATTATGAAGCTTCACCTATAGCAATGCAAAGACACTTCCCAGATTTTACAACGAATATTAGATTTCCTGCCTCTGTGTAGGTACCACCCAAGTGAAATACTGAACGCCTTTTAAAAAATTAGTTGGGCATTTTGTTTCACTGGAGTTAATGCAGATTGGGTAAAATACATGATATAGTCTTTAGTTATATAACTGTTTTGTGTCCTTAAAATTAATGTAGTGGTGTTTTTAAAGTCTTCCTTGGATTTACCTCATCTTTTTTTACAATCTATAATTCCTCATGATTAATATTACATGTGCAGAATATTAATTAGCTATGCCTTCTTGTGATAAGATGCTGAGCGGGACTTAGGAAGCCCTTTGCATCCATTTGACAATAAGGTGTAACTGTGTCTTCTTGTTATGTCTTAAGTCCGTTTATTAATATTTAGTGCGTTCACTGGTATGTATTAGTTTCCCAGACATTTTTATAAAATATTCACTGAAATCATGTTTTCTGCCACTAAGCAAACCTCAGAATAATATTCTATCACTTGAGGCCTCAGCTTACTCATTAAAAAAAAAAGGAAGAAGAAAAAAAAAGTTCTTCAAGTCTTTAGTCTTTAAAGAGTTATGCTTTCTATTGTTCTAAGATCCCCGTTTACAGGGATGACAAGATTATAAGCAATAACATTTTCTTTCTAAATAGACTCATAAAATAAATTAAAGGGTGACATAGTACCTTCTCATAATGCCTTCAATGGAATTTCCCTAGGACATATGTCCTCTGGCTTTACTGAGCAGACACTGTCTCACTCCTTTTGTTGCTCCTGGGTTTCCTGGCTCCCTGAAGCTGGATTCGTTGCAAGTTTCACTGACGACTGAGTCAAGCTTGATTCTAGCCAGATCTAGAGGCATCGTGCTCCCATCCTATCCTTGTCTTATGAGGTTATAAAACTAAATATTTAGCATAAAAAATAAATTACAAACTTAAAAAAGTGATAAATACTGAAACCATCACAATCCAATCAAATAAAATAATTTTTGTACTAATCAACTACCTGAAAACAATTTTATAATATTTTTATACATTGTTTGGTTTATATTCTTTGAATGACTATTCACAATTATATTGTAATATTTTCTATAGATAATAGATAATTCAGTTTTTCCTCTATCAGAGATGATTGAAATGTGTTTTTTATTACTAATAGTTTAGAAGCATTTCTTTCCTCTTCACAACTTATTATTGGTAACGTGATCTAAATCTTAGGATTATTGTCAAGGTTTGAAAACATGTACTCAGGTATGGTCTCTGAACCTTTACATTTTTATCAGAACTCCAAGTGGATTGGCCCTCAGGTAGTAAGAGTATCCCAAGAAGCTATGCCAACAAGAACTTCATGAAAGTGAATGAAAACCATACATCATCTCGTTAAATCCTAATTAGATATATTCCTAACTTAACTTTCTCTTAGCCAGGTTCCAAAATTACCCACAGCCACTAAAGTGGCTGGATATAATTCATGTTATTACATTTCTGAATACTCCCCATCTGTACTGTCTCTTAGAAAGTTATATTTTACTTGAGTGCTCCATCATTTAATATAAAAATTATATAGCTATGTAATTGGATCTGTAAAAGTCAATTATTTTTCTCTTTATGTGACCTCTTCAAATGTTATATATTTTATATATATTTTTGGTTCAGAATAGGCACACAATTTCTTTCTCTCTTTTCTGAACTAAGAACTCACTCTTTTATTTGCCTGGTTATTACTATGCTACTTAATTAGTAATTGTTCCTTTTATGTTCATTTTTCTCAGCTTAATTATGATCCCATCATTAACACCATCCCCACCATTAGCACCATCGTTACTAACATTTATTAAACCTTTGTAAATGTTTTACATGTATACATCATTGAGTCTTACAGAACTTTTAAAAATGTAGATATAAGTGAAATTCAAAATATTTTAACAACTTAAAGTCATGGCGCTGACCAAGCTGAATGGATGCTGAAACATTACTGGTACAACCATACTGATGGGCACAGGTGGCATATCAGCCAGGACATCATTACTATTATTATTTTAATTTTATAAATCTGTTTCTTAAAAAAAAATCTAGAGTGGCTGAGGGAAGGTTCTGAAAATAGAGAGATAAATGAGAAAATCATGATCCTTACTCTCATGGAGTCTATATACTAGTTAGGAGGATGTAACTAACATCTACTACCTTCATTTTTATCTTACTTTCAGAACTTGGTATAAAGACTTTGGAATACTAGACAATTAAAAATGGTTGTGATTGCTAGTAGTAATGAGAATAATGGCATTGTTAGGAGTTAAACAGTTTCTGAAGCAGCCAGTTCCCATATTAATAAGTGTTTTGAAAATTCACATCTCCATTGAATACCTCTGTCCATTTATAAAAATAAACTGAGAGAACAGCAAAGAGAAGGACCCATTGGTATGATTTATTTTCTGTTTAAGTGGCTAATTTTTGATGAACTAGCAAAAAAAGATAACTTGCATTAGAAATAGCATGAAACCCTGTTTTTCCAAATGGATTTTATTTACCGCCCACATTATTAGATATGAATGCCTGCTGAGAAATAGTGTAACTTCTGCAGCTTCTACTCATATTTGTAAAGATAATGAAGCTGTTTCAAATATTTATGTAAACCCATTAGAAAGCTCATTTTAAAAATATTGCCATAAATACTCATTAAATAGTATTAGTAGGCATCTTCATTCAGATCCAAACTGAAGTGCTTTAAGTATTAATTAGGTGTTCAGTACCTCATTGAACTAAATTAAAAATCCATTTCAAATTAAAACCTAGAGCTACTAAAAGTATTGCAGAAGCAAAAATACTACTGTGAACATAGGACAGTGAACTGCTTTCCAGCACAGGGGCTTCAATGTGGCAGATGCATTTTCTGACACATCTTTATTTTTTCATTCAATAAGCCTTTTTTTAAAATTTTTCCCGATGGAGACTCTATTGTGCTAGGCTTAATGCTAGACATTTCTAATGACAGGTCTTGTGTTACACATAACCCTCACCCCCAACCCTACACATGCGTACCATTGTTCAGTGTAGATGCTTGAAGATCTGGAGTCTTAGTCCCATATTATAAACATTGTTGTATCATCACAGAATATTACAAGGATTATATTTTAGGAAGAGTTTCTTCTTTCTTTCTATATGGAGAAAGTTATATCCCAGACTTTATGGGGAGAGATCATGGGATTTGGAGTCAGAAGATCTTGATTCAAGTCCTTCTTTTTTCATTTGTTAACTTTGAGACAAAACCTTCTCTTGAACTTCAGTTTTTTTTTACTTGTTCAGCTTCTTTATTTGGTCATAGGATTTTACTTTACATAGGAAAATCCTGTGGTGTGGAAAATGAAATTTAGAGGCTGAAAATATGTTTGTAATCAGATGACTTTCTAAGGTGAGATGGCCAGGGGCTTTTAAGAGGCTATTTTATCTTCTATAAAATTATATGCACCTGTAAACATGGCCTCCATACTCTAATTCTTCGTATGTACCGCACCACCATGAGGCTTTGGCAAGTGAATTGATTTCACTATTGTGCACTAGTTCATCTATACCCTTCCTGAGTAGGGAAGATATTCTCAAAGTAGATCATACCTATTGTTTTCTCAGATCTGGGTACGGGGTGGTGAGGAAAATATGAAAAGGTGGTTGTGTTTTCTATTGTTGATATAACAAATTACTACAAATGTAGTGGCAAAAAACAATGCAGCTTTATTCTTTTATACTTCTGAATGTCAGAAGTCCAAATTCAGTCTCATTGGTCTAAAGACATGGTATTATCAGGGCTGGTTCCTCTTGGAGGATCTAGGGGAGAACCTGTTGCCTTGCCTTTTCCACTTTCCAGAGGCCACCTGCATCCCTTGGCTCATGGCTCCACCCTTAATCTTCAATGCCGGCAACATAGCATCTTCATATTCTATCTTTTTTTCCAATAATTCCTTTGTAATTTCATCTTTGCCTTTGACCCTCTGGCCTCCATCTTATAAGGACCCATGTGATTACTACATTAGGCCCACCTGGAAATACCTGGTTAATCTTTCCATCTCAAGATTCTTAATCACAGCTGTAAATTCCTTTTTTCCAGAAAGGTAAAATATTCACGGGTTCTGGTGATTAGGATGTGGACTCTTATTTTTTTTTTCCTTTTTTCATGTGTGTGGGGGGGACATCTTCAGCCCACCATAGTAATTGATATATCTTTTTCCTGGCATTTGTTCTTTTTTTTTTAAATTAATGTTTATTGGGGTGACAATTGTTAGTAAAGGTACATAGATTTCAGGTGTACAATTCTGTATTACAAAATCTATAAATCCCATTGTGTGTTCACCACCCAGAGTCAGTTCTCCTTCCATCACCATATATTTGATCTCCCTTACCCTCATCTACCACCCACCTCCCCCCTTACCTTTTGGTAACCACTAAACTATTGTCTGTGTCTATGAGCTTTTGTTTCTCATTTGTTTGTCTTGTTCTTTTGTTGTTTTTGGTTTATATACCACATATCAGTGAAATCACATGGTTCTCTGCTTTTTCTGTCTGACTTATTTCTCTTAGCATTATAATCTCAAGACCCATCCATGTTGTCAAAAATGGTCCTATTTCATCTTTTCTTACTACCGAATAGTATTCCACTGTGTATATATACCACACTTCTTTATCCATTCATCTATCGCAGGACATTTTGGTTCCATGTCTTGGTCCTGTAAATAAAGCTGCAATGAACATTGGAGCACAGTGTCTTTATGGATAAATATTTTCAGATTTTTTTGGTAGATACCCAGGAGAGGGATCACTGGGTCATATGGTAACTCTATTCGTAATTTTTTCAGGAACCTCCACACTGCCTTCCATAGCGGCTACACCAGTCTGCATTCCCACTAACAGTGTATGAGGGTTCCTTTTTCTCCACAGCCTCTCCAACACTTGTTACTATTTGTCTTGTTGATGATAGCCATTCTAACTGGGGTGACATGATATCTCATTGTGGTTTTTATCTGCATCTGTCTGATGATTAGTGATGTTGAGGATTTTTTCATATGTCTATTTGCCATTTGTATGTCCTCTTTGGAGAAATGTCTCTTCAGGTCGTTGCCTATTTCTCAATTGAGTTGTTTCTTTTTGTTGTTGTTGTTGTTGAGTTGCATGAGTTACTTGTATATTTCGGATATTAGCCCCTTATCAGAGGCACTGTTTGCCAAAATCTTCTCTCATTCAATTGGTTGCCTCTTTATTTTGTCGATGGTTTCTTTTGCTGTGCAGAAGCTTTTAAGTTTCATATAGTCCCATTTATTTATTTTAACTTTTACTTTCCTTGCCTTTGGAATCAAATTCATAAAATGCTCTTTGAACCCAAGGTCCATAAGTTTAGTAGCTATGTTTTATTCTATGCAGTTTATTGTGTCAAGTCTTATGCTTAAGTCTTTGATCCATTTTGAATTAATTTTGGTACATGGTAACAGATAGCATTCCAGTTTCATTCTTTTGCATGTGGCTTTCAAATTCTCCCAGCACCATTTATTGAAGAGGCTGTCTTTCCTCCATTGTATGTTTTTAGCTTCTTTGTCAAAAATTATCTGTCCATATTTATGTGGTTTTATTTCTGGGTTCTCAATTCTATTCCATTGGTCTATGTGTCTGTTTTTCTGACAATACCATGCTGTTTTGATTATTGTTGCCCTGTAGTACACGCTATAGTCAGGGAGTGTGATACCACCAGCATTGTTCTTTTTTCTTAAGATTGCTTTGGCTATTCGGGGCCTTTAGGGTTCCAAATAAATCTGATGATTTTTGTCCTAGTTCTTTAAAAATGCCATTAGGATTTTGATAGGGATTGCATTAAATCTGTATATTGCTTTGGGTAATATGGCCATTTTAACTATGTTGATTCTTCCAATCCATGAGCATGGAATGTTTTTCCATTTTTTTGTGTCTGTTTCCATTTCTTTTAAAAATGTCTTTTAGTTTTCAGCATGTAGGTCTTTCACATCCTTGGTTAAGTTTATCCTAGGTATTTTATTCTTTTTGCTGCAATTGCAAAAGGAATTTTTTTTATTTTTTTATTTTTCTGAGATTTCAGAGATGTCATCAAAATGGCGGCATAAGGTGAGCCTCTAGAAATCTCCTCTGGAATTTACAACAAATTGAAAAACTGTAACTCCACAAAGGACTCCCTGCACAGCAGACAGGCAAGATAAAGAGTCTCACTACTGAATACACCTAAAGGTGGGCAAATTGCGTGAGCACGGGAGGAGGGAAGGGAGAAGTGTGGAGATTGGAGCCATGTGGATGCAGGATGGAGACCTAGCTCAGTGCTCTAAGCTCACTGCATCCCGGAACTACTGCAGTTGTAGGAGAGGGAAGAACTCGGACTGCTAGGGCTCTGTTTATGGCCCACAGGGCTGAGGGGACAGCATAGACCACGGCTGAACCCAATGCTCATGGCAGAGACCTCAGAGCAAAGACTGAGGGAAAAAGGCTGAAAATGGTGGTTTAAGCCCTCACTGCCACAGAGAACGGAAGCCTTAGGCACTGAAACTAGCTGCCCCCTTCTTACCCTCCAAGAGCTCGCCCCACCCTAACCTGCCCAGTGCTAGAAGTGGAAAAGTAGCAGTGTCAGATCAAAAGAACAGAATATTTGCAGTCCTGACAACTGTGGTCCACAGACACACATTCGCAGCCCAACTAGTTCCGGCAAGGGAGATGGAGCTGTGGAAGCAGGACTGGCTGTGGTGGTGATCACTAAAATTGCTCTGGGCCAATTCTCACAACTAACCCTGTCCCTGTCCCCACCTATCTGGGCAGATCCCTGCAGGAATAAACAGAACTGCTAAAACACACGGGCTCTGAATCTGGTGCAGGAAGAGCTTTGGAACTTCAAAATCTCTCTGCATACCCACATGGATGTGATGCACTATGAACCAGGAGACCTATTAACAGAGGAGAAGCCCACCTTCGAGGGAATCCCCCCATTGTGTGAGAAGCTGGAATAGTGCAGAGAAAAGGTAACAGTACAGTGTGAGAGAGAAAAAAAAAAAAGCTGCAGTCGGAGAGAAAATAAAACATTCTACAAACACATACTGGAAAACAAAAGAAAGACTTCTTCCTATCAACCTGTTGCAGAACCCACTCCTGTAGATGTCTAGGAAGAGAAATAATAAATCATTAATTGCGATGAATAACCAAGACAACAAGACAGCTCAGAAAGAAAGTGAAAAGTCTCCAGAAAATGAACTTAAAGATATGGAAATCTGTACTTATTTTTGTTTCACAATTTCCTTCAAAATATTTTAATTTGTGTGTAGAATTTGAATTTTCCACCAGGTAAAGATGTGTAGTATAAAAATGCTTAATTATAAATTTTATCTACTGGTAAAAAGAGGACTCAAGATTATACCTCTCTAAAGGCAAAAGACAAGCCTTTGTCCCATTGAGTCACAGTATAGACACTGATGAGTTTGGTATAGTCATTTATGTATAATGAGATCTGTGCTATTATTGAGTTTGGGCTAATTAAATTTATTATTTCTAAATATACTCTACAAGTAAAGTTTCCATTCATGATGGAGTTTTAATCATTTTAATGAATAAAATAAAGTTTTTTTGTCATTGTTGTTTGTTTGTTTGCTTTTTGTTATGATCAAAATTCACTACACTATCCAGGGCCTTTTCAACCATTGTCAAAGTTAAAAATTATTAAGAATTTTTAATCTATTTTTGTTGTAATAAGATAAATAGAAAATATAATTTAAAATAAAAATGATACCACTTTACAGTTATATAATTGTTTATATTTTCAATTTTTCCTTGTCCTTTAATTTAGTTTATCTCAAGTGCAGTACATTTTTTCAATTTTTGGTAAGACTGTTCCAAATAAGAAAAAGGCGTAAGAATAGCCTGACTTTAAAGGTATGTTGAGAACTTGTTTCCTATTGGAATTTGTATTTTACAGGGTGTATATGTTTTAAGCCTTAATTTACAAAGTACAACTTTCTATCTGTGCTTTCATTTCTGTTAATAACAAAGCTCATGTGTCTCCCAGTATAGGGACATTTGTTCCTCTCTTGTCTCTGCAATCTGGCTGGAGACAACAGCTGAGGCATACCCTTCTTATATAATCCTGAGTACTTAGAGAGTAGATGCTCCTATAAAAGGAGATACATTTACATTTCCTGGAATTTTTCTAACTCAGATACTGGGATACACATATTCCTCAATTCAGGTTATTTCCCCTTAGGGCTTCAACCATAATCTATACATGCAGTTAATTATCTTTCACAAGAATTAAGCCAATATATCTGTATTATTCCTCCTGTATATTCATCAACTTCAAATATACTCTTAATGGCAAACAATTTGTTTCTCCTACCCTAGTCAGCACTCTTCACCTTTTACAAAACAAGACAAAAAAACAAAAGCCATAATGGCTGGTCTCAGTTCACACCACATTCGTTCCCAATGCCCTTAAGCCCAGCACAAGTGGTGGCTGACCTCAGTTCATAACACAGCCTTACCCAAGTGCCCTCAGTCCAGCACAATAGGTAGCTGGCCTCAGTCTGCATTGTAGCTCCTACTGAGTGGCTCCTAGCCCGGTAAAAGTGGCAGCCAGCCTTGTCTCTCATTGTAGCACAAACCAAGTAGCCCTAAATCTGACACAACTGGCAGCTAGCCTTGCACCAAATGGGCACAAGCCTAGCATAAGCAATGGCCAGCCTCAGCTCATGATGCAGCCTTACCTAAGGACACTCAAGCCAACCACAAAAAGTACCTCACCTCAGCTTATAAGTGGTGGCTGGCAACAGCAGCCAGAACCCCTTCCAAGAGGCTCCAGACCCAACATAGCAAGTGTCCTGGCTCTGCTGAGACCACAGCCCCACCAATGTGACTCAACTTAGTGGGGCCAGTGCCTACACAATATCTTGACTATAGCAGTCTCAGAGGAGCCCCAAAACCAGTAATTCTGAAGTCAACCATAGTCACTGATGTGCCTACAGCAATTGCAGCTCAACTGCACCAGGAGGGCACATGTAACTCACACAGGGGAAACCTCTGGAGCACCTGTCTTTGGTGACCAATGGGGAATGCTTCACTGGGTTCAATAAGACACCTTTTACATAAGTTATTCTTTCAAGACTGGGAGACATAAAACATCTACATAGAAACAAACACAGAGAGACAGCCAAAATGAGGAGATAAAAAAATATATTTCACATGACGGAATAGGTCAAAACTCTAGAAAAAGAACTAAACAAAATGGAAAAAAGCAATCTACCATAAAAAAAGAGTTCAAAAAATTGATTATAAGGATGTTCAACAAACTCAGGAGAAGAATAGATGAGCTCAGTGAGAATTTTGACAAAGAGATAGAATACATAAAAAGAAACCAATCAGTATTGAAGAATACAAACCACAATGGAAAAAAAAATACACTAGAGAGAATCAACTACAGATGAGATGATGCAGAAGAATGAATCAGTGACCTGAAAGACAAGAAGACAAGGCAGTGGAAATCACCCAATTGGAACATCACAAAGAAAAAGAATATATATATATATTAAAAATGAGGCTACTTTAAGAGACCTCAGGTACAACATCAAGTGTATCAATATTTGCATCATAGAGGTCCCAGAAGAATAAGAAAGGGAAAAGGTTAGAAAATCTATTTGAAGAAATAATAGCTCAAAATTCCATAATCTGGTGAAGGAAATAGATATTTAAGTCCAGGAAACACAGCAAGTCTCAAACAAGATGACTCCAAAGAGGCCCACACTAAGACACATCAAAGTTAAAATGCAAAAAGTTAAAGATAAAGAGAGAATCTTAAAAGTAGAAAGAGAAAAGCAGCAAGTTACATACAAGGGAGCCCCCATCACACTAAGAGCTGATTTTTCAGCAGAATCTTTGCAGGCCAGAGGGTATAGTACGATATATTCAAATAAATGAAAAAGAAAACCTACATCCAAGAATACTCTACATAGCAAGTTTATTTAGAATTGAAGGTGAGTTATAGAGTTTTCCAGAAAGCTAAAGCTAAAGGACTCTATCACCACTAAACCAGCACTACAGGAAATGTTAAAGAGGCTCCTTTAAGCAGAAAAGAAAAGGCTAAACATAAGAAAATATGTGAATAATAATAAAAAAAACTCACTAAATGCAAACATTTAGTAAATGTAGTAGATCAACCAATTATAAACCTAGTATAAAGGTTAAAAGACAAAAGTAATAAGATCATGTGTAAATACAATAATAAATTAAAGGATGCACAAACACACATGCACAAACGATGTAAAATATAATATCAAAAACAAAGTTATGGGAGAGAGTGAAAAATGTAGTGCTTTTAGAATGTGTTGTAAGTTAAGGGATCATTAACTTAATAAATAGACTGCTATAAACATAGCTTGTAAATTATGAATCTCGTAACTGTAATACAAACTGAAAGCTCATAATAGATACACACATAAAAAAGAGAAGCAATAAAAAATTAAAAAAATTAAAAATAAACCAAACAATAACAACAAAACAACCATTGTAGGGAGTCATCAATGTACAAGAGGAGAGCAAGAGAATAAGGTAGGAACAGAAAGACGAACCATAAAAACAATCAGAAAACAACTAAAAAAATGACAATAATCACATACCTATTAATAATTACTTTAAATGTAAATGGATTAAATCCTCCAATAATAAGGCAGAGAATGAATGAATGTATCAAAACACAACACAACACAACACAACACAAAACCAATACATATGTAGCCTACAAGAAACTCAAGTCAAATCAAAAGAAACACACAGACTGAAAGTGAAGGGGTAGTAAAAGGTATTTCATGCACATAGAAATTTTTAAAAATGAGGTAATAATAATTAAATCAGACAAAACAGATGTTGAAACAAATAATGTAACAAGAGACAAAGAATATCATTACATAATGATAAAAAGGATGAATCCAACAAGAGGCTATATGGGGGTCTGACAATTAAGTTTGCAAACTCATCCTAGAAAAAGTGCTACATACCTCATTGCTGAATATCACTGTGGTTACCTTCAAAGTACTCCCCTTGGGAAGCTATGCACTTACGCCAGCGCCTAGTCCACCCTTCAAAACAATTTTGGAACTCTTTTTCCTGAATGGCCATCAGAGCTGTCATTGTATTACCCTTGATGTGCTGAATGTCATCAAAACGTCTTCCTATCAGTATTTCCTTTATCTTTGGGTAAAGAAAGAAGTCATTGAGGGCCAGAGCAGGTGAGTAGGGAGGGTGTTCCAATACAGTTATTTGTTTACTGGCAAAAACTCCCTGACAGACAGTGCTGTGTGAGATGCTGCATTGTCGTGATGCAAGAGCCATGTATTGTTGGTGAAAAGTTCAGGTCATTTTTGTCTAACTTTTTTCATGCAGCCTTTTCAGCTTTTCTAAATAGTAACCTTAGTTAACTGTTTGTCCAGTTAGTACAAATTCGTGTCTAATTCCTCTGATATCAAAAAAGGTTAGCAACATCATTTTGAGTCTTGATTTGGACTGATGGAACTTTTTTGGTTGTAGAGAATTGGCTGATTTCCATTGTGCACTTTGATGCTTTGTTTTAGGTTGTAGTGGTACACACATGTTTTATCACCAATGATAACACAGCCCAAAACATCATCTTGCCTCTCCAAAAGGTCTTGGCAAACTTTGATGCTCCTTTGGTTTTGTTCATTGGTGAGCTCCTTCATGACTATTCTTGCAAACACCTTTCTCGTGCCAAGATTTTCAGTTAATTTCCTAACTGTTTCTCTATCGATATTTACTTGGTCTTCTGTGCTTTCACAGTCAACCGAGGATTTTGATGCACAATTTAATTAATTTTTGGAATGTTTTCATCAGTTCTGCTCATTACTGGCCTCTCTTCATCAATAAGGCATCTCTCTGCTCAGAAAAATGTTTGATTTAATTTTACACTTCCATTTTCTTCATGGTATGATCACCATAGACTTGGACTAACATGTCCCTCATTTCACTTCCACTCTTGCCAAGTTTAACAAGAAATTTAATGTTTGTTCATTGTTTTAATTCAAACTCAGATGTTCTTGCAACAGCACACAAAAACAGCAACAATAATAATGAATGTCACTCAGCAAGACACCACCACACGTCAACATGAACAAAGCTGTGAGACATTGACATACCAAGGTTATGAAACCTTACCAAGCTGTTTTTACAGTGCTGCCAATGTAAGCATACAGTAGCAAGTTCACAAACATAATTGTCAGACTTCATAACTCTTGTAAACATCTATGTACCCAACTTAGGAGCACCTAAATATATAAAGTAAATATTAAAAGTCATAAAGGAAGAGATCAGCAGTATTACTATAATAGTAGGAAAATTTAACATCCTATTTAGATCAACACATAGATCATCCAGACAGAAAATCAACAAGGAAACAGAGGCCTTAAAGGACGCATTAAATAAGATGTACTTAGTAGATATTTAAAGAACATTTCACCCCAAACCAGAAGAATACGCATTCTTTTCAAGTGTATACAAAACATTTTCCAGGACAGACCACATGTATGGCCATAAAACAAGTCTCAATAAATTTAAGAAGATTAAAATCATATTAAGAATCTTCTCTAATAACAAAGATATGAAACTACACATCAATTATAAAAAAAACTAAAACCTGTGGGAGATAAACAAAATGCTACTAAACAATCAATGGGTTATCAAAGAAATCAAGGAGAAAATGAAAAGTTATTTTGAGACAAATGAAAGTGGAAATATAATTAGCTGAAATGTATGGGGGGACAGCAAAGTAATTCTAAGGGTGAAATTCATAGCAATACAAACAAACAAAAAACTCAAACTATCTAATATTACACCTAAATTAACTAGAAAAAGAAGAAAAAAAATTAAGCCTAACATGAATATATGGAAGGAAATAATAAAAATCAGAGTGGAAATAAATAAAATAGAGACTAAGAAGACTAGAAAAGATTGATAAAACTAACAGCTGGTTCTTTGGAAAGATAAACACAATTGATAAACCACTAGCCAGATTCATCAAATAAAAAAGAAAAATAGTCGGTAACCACAAGATGGTCATGGGGGTTTGAAAATTAATTTGGGGAACGTACAGAGGGATAGTGGATGGGGGGAGGGGGGTTCACACAGTGTGAGGGATATAAATGATAAACATCTAAGTTTTGCTTTGTCTTGTGCACCTGAAACTAATTTTAAAAAATAAATTAATTAAAATGAAAAAAAAAAAAAAGAGAGGAAGCCCAAATTAAAAAAAAAAAAAAATGAAAGAGGAAAAGTGACAATCAACACCACAGAAATATGAAGGATTATGAGAATACTGTGAACAATTACACAGTAACAAATTGGACAACCTAGAAGAAATGGATAAATTCCTAGAAGTATACAATTTTTCAAAACAGAATCAAGAAGAAACAGAAATTGAACAGACTAATTACTAGTAACAAAATTGAATCAGTAATCTAAAACTCCCAACAAACAAAAATCCTGGAGCAGATGGTTTCACAACTTAAATCTACCAAATATCCAAAGAAAAATTAACACCTATCCTTCTCCAAATATTCCAAAAAACGAAGAGGAGTGAAAGATTCCAAACTCATTCTATAAGGCCAGAATACCCTCATAACAAGACCAGATCGAGACACTACAAAACAGAAAATTACAGGCCAGTATCCCTAAAGAACATAGATGCAAAAAATCTCAATAAAATATCAGAAGCTGAATTCAGCAATATATTAAAAAGATCATACACCAAGAGTGAATGGGATTTATTCCAGGGATGCAAGGTGAGTTCCATATCTGCAAATCAATCAACATGATATACCACATAAACAAAATGAAGGACAAAAATCATATGATCATCTCAATAGGTGGAGAAAAGGCATTTGACAAAATTCAACATACATTTATGATAAAAACTCTCAACAAAGTAGGTATAGAGGAAATATACCTCAACAAAATTAAGGCTTATATGACAAACCCACAGCTAACAGCATACTTAATGATGAAAAGCTTTTTCTCTAAGATCAGGAAAAGACAAGGCTGCCCACTATCACCACTTTTATTCAACACAGTACTAGAAGTCCCAGCCACTGCAATGAGATAAGAAAAGAAACAAAAGACATCCAAATTGGAAAGAAAGAAGGAAAAACTGTCACTCTTTGCAGGTGATACGATTTTATCCATAGAAAGCTCCAAAGATTCCCCATGAAACTATTAGAACTAATAAATAAATTCAGTAAAGTTACAGGATACAAAATTTAAAGTGTAGACTGTGATGATCTGATATATGTATATATTGTGAAATGGTTGCCACAATAAGATTAGTTAATGCATCCACCTCACACAGTTACTTTTGTTACTTCTGTGCCTGGTTCACCCCAGTCTCCTTCATTTGCCTGATTTACTGAATTACTACTTATCCCTCAGAATTTGACTCAGATGTGAGCTCCTACCTGGAAGCCTTCCTTCTCTGTCTTCCAATAGCTGGGAGATAGCACTGTAAGTGAACCTGTATCATCCAATGTTAAACTCCATTAAAGCATATATCAAATCATATTGCATCTGGATGTTTCCCTTATTAGAAATTAGCAGACTGAAAGGAAAAAAAACAAAAACAAAAAAACTGGTTTTTTCTCGTCTTTGCATCCCCCTGCTCATAGAATAGTGTCTGACTCTTTGTATTTCCTATACAAATATTTATAGAATAAACTAAGTAATAATTCAGAATTATGATGGATGCATAAATGAATTGCTTGTGGTTTGGAAAGAACCCCCAAAGAGGCAGAATATAGAGCAGGAACTAAAGAGAACAGGAGTTCTTCCATTTTCAAAGTTTCCATTCACCTTTTATTCTGAACCATCCTGTGCCTGACAGAGTCTCACAGTGGCCACCAGGCATCCCAGTCAAATTAATTTCCCATTAAGCCACTCAACAGTGTTTATGAAGGTTACTCCTGACTTCTCAGAACTTAGAAGTGGTAAAAAGTATTTATTCCCAATAGCAGCAAATGCTCTCTTTCCAGTGTAATAACCTCACTTCGTGGTTTGCCACTAGGATTTTATGCTGCTATGCGAATTCTTCATTATCTTTGTTTGGCTTAAAGGCTCATAAGAACACCTATTTGTTGGCAAACATGAAATTGAGTAGAGTATAATTACTTCCTCATTCCGCCGGATTCTCTCCAGGATCTTAAAACAGATCTATAATATTAACCTGAGGTAGAGAAGGGAAGCAATTATTTTGATAGTTCAGATTAAGAAAGAATAGCAGAAAACAAAGCCAGCTGTGCATTCTGAATGAATTCAATTTACACTGAAGAATTCAAAATTAGCAATTATGAGGCAAAATTTCATAAGTGTGTTTTTATAGTTCCTATCTATTCTAATTGAGAAAATCTAGTCCTATGAGGACCTGTAGGATTGGGTTATAGTTGGGAAGCCAAAAATGCCTTTCTCCTTTCCCTTGATAACGCATTTTCTAAGGAATATTTTCTCCTCATCTTCCTCCCCTTTCTTCTGCTTTTTCTTTCTTCTCCTTTAAATTTATAAACCCAAAGGAATACTCATTCAAGGAATAAAATATGAACATGGAATCTTAGAAATTATTTCCAGTGATCATCCCTTCACCTATATCATGCAAAGATTCCTGCTGTCCTCAGTTACACAGTGAGATCTCTGGTGATACTTGAGTAATTCTGACTTTGATGGACTCTTCTGGGGGAAAAAAAGTTGTTTTTTTCCTCCTTAAACTTAAACTTTGAGTTAAAAAATGATGATGTAGTGAAGGAAGACTTTTGTATGTGTGTGTGTGGTAACTCTTTTACAGTTGTGTTAAAGAAACACAAGGAAAGAAAATGACAATAGACAATGGATCTGTATGGTAAAGGAATAAAGTATTTCTCCCTTTATTACCTTGGGATAGGTAAGTGCCTAGAAGCATATGTCACTTAGACAGTGAACTTCTGAAGAATAAGCTCATCCTTTATTGACGGTGAACTTTGAGCTACCTTTTATGGCTGAAGAACTCCCTTCCTGTTGTTGTCTTCCTACTTGTCCTAGATTCTTGCTGTGGTATTCTTTTCATTGGGAAATGTTTGTCTTGAACTAAGGAAAAACAGTAGATGTAGTTAAGTCTGACATTTAACCTTTATATCAATAATTCTGTGACTATCATTGGGTAGAATCTCATATGGCTCATAAATGTGTCATTTTATTTTACAAATTCTTTTAAATTTCACTGTTGATAGAACTATGTTCATATATTTATTTCTTGCTGGGAGAGGTGGTAGTTTTGAAATAGGGTAACTAAATAATAGATACAATAATTTTGTATGTATGATGGTAAAACATGGATAAAATGTTAATATGCAACTTATTCTGCTACTCTGTTTCAAGCAATGTAAAACTGATTTTCAATATATGTATTAGTAAAAATTTCATTGTATTAGATTTTTAATTTAAAAAAGCTAAAGTAATTGTCATTTATTATTTAAAATAAACAATGTGGTATATCAGAAATACATAACCTTGACTACAAACACTTGGATTAACTGGTGTTAATCCAGTTCTTTCAGGTGACCAGTAGTAGCAAGGGACTCTTCTCTCTGAGCCCCTCATTTTTCTCAATGTAAAATGCAAATAATACCTATCATGCCTCAGCCTGTTTCACAGGGCCGTGGTGTGAACTATAGGCAACTGTGTGTGGCAAAAGCAAATATGCATGAGGTTATTACTATTATTTCAAATAATAAAGATAAAATAGATATCTGAATGAAAAATTGCAATTATATTTTCAGAACACAAACTTAAGCAGCAGCAAGATTGGATCCTAAAACATGGCCTGAGATAACCTGATATCCTAAATTGTGAATCAACTGCTGGTTCAATTTGTCATAACATACTGTAGAAATTCACTTGAAATTATTTTTACATAAGACACTATGGATATTAGAATCCCTTTTCTCAAATAGTTTGTGACATAGATGTTGCTAGGGAATAATTTATTTCCATAAAATAATAAAAAATGTAAGAAGGTAAAATGTAATAATAATAATAATAATAATAGGGCACCTAAAGGTTTCAAACATCTTAATTGTTTAGTCTATGCTTGAAACTGCAGTGCAATAAATACCAGTGCAGCAAATAAAAATAATTGAAAAATACCTCAAAACTGTATTAAAAATCTTTGTAGAATGTCAGAGGGGATCCAATTAGCAACTCTTCACAAAAGTTCTACAATCTTTCATTGTCTATCCCTCTCTTAATTTCCCATAAACCCTAATCGTCCTCCTTCACTCACAAATCCTCAAAACTGTCTCTGACATAAAGCACCAAGAGTTCTCTTCTGGTTTCTTTTTTTATTTGTCTCCAACTCTCATATTTTTATTATAAACATCCATTTCATATCTATTTCTTTAGTTTCCTCTTTCCCATCATCTTTTTCTAGTTCTATTTCCACTCTCATATTCATTCATTAACTTTCTCTCTCTCTCTCTCTCTCTCTCTCTCTCTCTCTCTCTCTTAAAGCTACTTCTTGCTGAATCAAATTGATACTGAACAAACAAATGTTCTCAGTGTCCTCTTAAGGATTCCTGAAGTTTTATACTTCTCTAATGATGGCATTAACTTACAGAATACATCTAAACCAAAGTGGTTGTATGATTTTTCTTTTCCCCAAATTGCCATGAGTCACTGATTAACTTCCTGTCTGGTATATTTGGAATTGCCTTGAAAGAAATATAAGGATAGATGAAGATACAGTCAGACTTAATCAAGTTATAAGGTCTTCCTAAATGGCTTTTTAGGTGACTGGTGATAAATCAAATTATTGTAAAGAATGAAGATGAAACATAAGCTCTCCAACCATGTTTACTACCTAAGGGAGGCATCCTTGTCCAGTTCAGTATAGAAACTTATCGGAAGAGCTGAGAGAGTTTCATTCCCCACTGGTATTTGTTTTTGAAATTGCTGCATAAAATCATAAATATTCTGTTTGCAAAACAAGTATGCTATATTTGCATAGTAAAACCAAACAATCTGGTTTAATTATATAAAGGTAAATAAAACAACAAAAATATGTCTTTTTTCTTTTACTTACCTACATGAACCAGGCTAAAATTATTTTAACCTACCTAACATTAGATAGTGTTTTGAGTGATTTCTATTTTTACCTTTAAAAAAATGTCTTTTCACTCTTAGAGACATGAAAGGAAAACTCACAAATTTATACATATATATGTATATATTTATCAAAAATATATCTATTAAAATATGTATATTCCATGACAAATATGGTAATAATATATTAGCTAGAGGAGCCACTTCCTGTGTTGCTATATGGGCATACATAGCAACACAAGTTGTAATAGAAGACAACTAGTCCCCTAATGGCAGTCACCGTAAAGGAATGGAGAGATCAGTAATCATGCTAGCTGGTGTAATACCTAGTTGTTTTAAAGCCAACTCATAATTGAGGCCAGATAAAAACACCGTGCATCCCAGTAAATTATGGCATGATTGAAGAAACAAAGTACACTAGAATCTTTCCAAAAAAAATACACACAAAAAACTACCTAATTTTAAGACTTACTATAAAACTCATTAATTAAGACAGTGTGTCTGGTGAAAGGATAGATAAATAGATGAATGAAACAGAATGTTGGGTCCAGAAATGGATTCCTACAAATGCAGTCAATTGATTTTTGGTAAAGTTGTCAAGCCTATTAAGTGGAGAATAGACAGTCTTTTAAAAAATGGTGCTGGGACAATTGAAAGTCTAATTACAAACACATAAACCTTGGCCTATACTTCATATTTCATGAAGACATAAACTCACAATGGATCATAGACCTAAATATAAAACATTCAACTTACAGAAGAAAACAATAGAAAATGTTCATGACCTTAGAATACAGAAAGAGGTTTTAGGTATAATATTAAAAGCATAATCTATAAAATAAAACATTGATAAATGGGACTTTACAGAAATTTAATTTTTTGCTTTTTAAAAGTAATTGATAAGAGAATAAAAAGAACATATCACATATATTTACAAATCATATTTTTCACAAACGATTTTTATGCAGAGTATGAAAAGAATATTCTCCATAATAAAACAACAACCCAATTTTGTAAATGGATAAAGATAGCCATTTCAATAAAAAAGATATATGAGTGGCAAGTAATGATATGAAAAGATTCTCAATATTGTTAGTCATTAGGAAAATTAAAATTAAAACCATAATGAGATTCTACTACACACCTTTTAGAATGACTAATTATAAACAAAAACAAAGGAAAAAAACTTGACAACTCCAAGTGCTAGCACGTATGTGAAGCTACTTAAATTCTTATACTTTGTCGGTGGAGATGCAAAATGATACAGCCATTTTGGAAAATAGCTTTCAGTTTCGTATAAAGTTAAGCATGCACCTACCATATGACACAGAAATATCACTCATATCCAAAAGAAATGAAAACTTACATTTGCACAAAATTTGTGGCTGAATATTTACAGCAGTTTTATTCATAACTTCAGAGAAGTGGGGACAAGTCAGGTTTTATTCAATTGGTTAATGGATAAACAAATTGTGGTACATACAGAAATGAACTATAACTCAGTAATTAAAAAAAAAAAAAAAAAAAAAAAAAAATTCTGGAGACACTTGTAGTGCCAGAAAGTGAGAAAGTGCTTGAATAACCGCATAAAAAAAAATGTAGATATGTTAAAAGTGCACAAAAGCAGCACCTAATGGCTAAATTTGGAATAATTTCTGCAACAAAATAATCATACTGGATTATAACCAAAGAATAATATAAATATCTTTGAGTCCAAACTGATATAAAAATAACTGAAACAGTAAATTAGTGGAAGAGAACGGGCAATTCTTCCCTACAGAAGAAATCAAATGAATAAATGTAGAAGGAGTGAAGGAAATAGGAAAATCTGCATTAGGACACCATGGTAATTATTGTAGCAGGCAAGATCAACAAATGGATGCTAAACTTAATAGACAAAACTTTATGGATAAAGAGTATATTTATATAGTTTCAAAGCATTTTCCACAAAACAAATATTAATCACATTGGAAGAATATGGCAGACACTATCTTCACCAAGTTATCAAATTTAATGTCAGTAGAATGTAACATGCCAACATCGTGCACCTCCAGAAACGATTACTAACAGAGGGACTTCACCTCCGTGGTGCTCTTTCCAGTCATGCATAGGCTTAATCTAATTATGAGAAAATATAAGACAAACCCAAATTAAAAGAGCTTTTGTAAAGTAATTGCCCAGTACTCTTCAGAAGTCTCAAGATTATGAAGACAAGGAAAAACTGAGGAACTGTCACAGTTTGGAAGAAACAAAGGAAAGATGATGACTAATTCACTGGGGATCCTGGATTAGATCCTGATGCAGGAAAAGCTGGTGAAAAATGGAAAAATTGGTAAAATCCAGCTTTTAATGGAAAAGCTGGTGAAATCCAAATAGAGTCTGTAGCTTAGTTTGTAGTAATATACCACTATTAATTTCTTAGTTTTGATAATTTTGTTGTGGTTATTAACACATGCTATTATTGGGAAAGGCTGTATCATCATTCAAACTCTGTATTACTTCTGTAACCCTTCAGTAAGTCTAAATCTTTTTTTTTTTTTCAATTTAAAAGAGGGTGGAAATGTTTATTGTCTTTAACTTAGTATTTCTTTTTCTAGGAGTCTTTTCAAAATAAATAGCCTGAAGAATTATAATCTAAAAGGAGAGTTATTGGAAAATAATACAATCAATCACATAACACGGCAATTCATGAAAATGCTTTAGAAATCAGAAGAAAAGCGAAGTAAAAAATGTGAGAGAAATCATTACACCTTATGGTGCCAAATAGAAGTAAGGGCCACCCCTCCACCAAGATTTTGTCCAGGATTTCATCAGCTGTTACTTTATAAATCAGGCAGCTGCCTTTAACAATGCAATATACAGTTAAATTAGAATTGATTTTGCAAATAAACCAATAGGAGGTCCTGAAAAGAATTGTAAGGAGGTCTCAAAAAGAAAGCATCTCTTGGAAGAAGGATCTACAGATGCAAGTAGAACAAGTAACAAACCCTTTTGAGAGGGAACGTATCCAGTTATGGGTTCTAGAATTTTTTATTAGGCCATAGTTCTTGACATTTGACCTTATTTTTCTTCATATTTACTCTCCTTTTTTAGATTTGTTAAATGTAAAAATAGTGTCCTAATATGTCATTAGATCAAATTATAAAGAGACACATTAAAACAGAAATACTATATAGAATAATAATGATGGCTTCCATCTTGTGTACTGGTGATAATATCGCCTGATCTTATTTTTTTTTTTATGCTATTATTTCTATTCCTGGACCAAGGAAGTACAGCCAAGAAAGGGTACTCTGAAAATCTTGAGATCATGAAATTTGGATCATGTTTTCCAAGAAAGATGCCCCCAAATGCCTTTGCATGGTTCTATTGTACAGTTTTTTTTTTTTGTAACGAGAATGCTGCTACTCAAAATTAAAATAAACCAGCTTAGAACAATAAACAAGTGGTAGAAAGAATTGGGAGGAAAAATGGCCAAAGGGAGGACAATGCATCTTTGGAGACTTTCCCCCCAATTTCTGTCACAGATCTCTTAAAATCTTTGAAATCTGTTCAGTAATAAGGATGCTAATGAGATGACTGGTGATTGGGGCGTTTAGATAGGTTCTAGATGGAGGCTGGTGACCAGAAAGACTAAGCCATGATTAGAGGGTTGAAACTTTCAACTCATCACTCTACATCCCTGACCTTTGGAGAGGGGGGGAGGGGAAAAAGACTGGAGATTGAGCTCAATCACCAGATTTGATCAATCATGCCTACATAATGAAATCTTACAAAAATGCCTAAGCAATGAGGTACAAGGATCATCCTAGTTGGTGAACACATCACTGTGCTGGGAGGGCAGCATTCTCTGAGAGGGAATGGAAACTAGGCACCACCCTCCCCTACCCAACTCCTTGACCTGTGTTTCTGTTCCATTTGGCTGTTCCTGGTTTATATCTTTACAATAAATTGGTAAACATAAGTAAAGTGTTTTTCCTGAGTTCTATGAATCATTCCAGCAAATTATTGAACCTGATGTGGGATTATAGGATCCCCAATTTATGGTTATTTGATCAGAAGTACAATGGCCCTCCCTGCCAGAATTTAATGACTAGTGCCTGAAGTGGAAGCAGCCTTGTGAAACTGAGTCCATCACCTGAGGGGTCTGCACTAACTCCAGGAATTGATGTCAGAATTTAATTGAATTGTTGAACACCCAATTGATGGTGGAGAATCTGAGAAAGAACCTATCCCTTTCTTAATCTGACTACCTGGAATTTAGACTGTTCTGTTAAGGAGAAGGGGCAGAAAGATTTACTATATAAAGGAATCAATAGGTTCATTATTCACAGTTGTGGGGATATCAGAGGGAACTTGAATTGGAATGTCCACCATCATCAGAAGAACCAGGGCTCATCTTGTCCCACTCCACACCTTCCATTTCCTCTTGCTGCATGGTTTAGGTAATAAGAGACCAGTACCAATTTGCTGAACACTTATAATGCTAGTCAAAGTTGCAAGATGTAGACTTCAGTAATCTGTGAAAGGAAAGAGGAGAGAATTTAAGGAAACGGGGTTTTTCTCTGGGAGAACTGACATTTTTCTCTTGCATGGAGGTAAAGATTCAGAATAAGACATGAATGTGGAAGGCATGTGAGCTTGAGTACGGGCTAATGTAGGATCAAACAAGCACTGTAGAGGAACCCCCTATTATGAAAGTCCAAGGTCTTCAAATGTCTTCTTTTTTGATATTCAAAAAAGTTCATATTAGAGCCTTAATTTTCTTTCTTCTTTATTGCAAATCCCCTTCAAGACTTTTTCAGATACAGGCTCTGTCCTGGGGAGACAGGGTGACTTTTTAATTTTCTCTTGAGCTCTCTGTGGAGAGGGACTATGACCAATTAATGGAATTATAAATTGGAATCACAGTTGAGAAAAACTGTGGATGGTAAAGCCTGGAGGGGACAAACAGACCCAAAATGTTCAAGATAGGTAATCTGCAAAAGACAAAAAAAAAGGATTTCTAGTGGCTCATAGGCTATTGGCTGTGGTCCTCTCAAAAGGGAAGAAAGAGGACTCAGTGAATTTCTGTGTTATTTGTTCGTTATGTTTTTCTGACTTTATCATGTTTATTCAGAGGTTTATTCAGGGTTATTTCTCTGGTTACAAACGAACAGTCCTAAATGGGAATAATTTGAGAGTGGAATCATAGTTGGAATATTTGAATATATCTGTTAAGTGCATGAATCAGATTTTCTTGAATATATTTGGGGGCCATTGAAGGGGTAGGAGGGTTTAAGTATATGAAGTAAGTTTGGAGGGGGAAGTGGAGCAGACCAGACAATGCCACCCCAAATTATGCAATTTTAAATATTGATTATTTTGAAAGTTAATTAAGAAACACCCAGTGCAAGATGGACACTCTGACTCTCCTTTGGCTTCCTGAAAGTAGGAAATGAATCTCCCATGGGAAACGTACCTTCCCTGTACCAGGAGGGGAGAAGGCATCTGCATCACCAGAGATGGGGGATTTAGGGCTGAGACGGCTGTGCTAACAAACCTTGTTACTTCTTCACTAATTTACTACCCCAAGCCCTACCCCCTTTGTCAATTCTTCACAAATTTATTGTTTCTTTGTCTGAAAGGTATAAAAGCTGCCTGCTTTGGTAATTTCTTTGAGTCTCATATTTTTATAAGTTTCTGTACATATGAAATTAGTTTTTCTCATATTAAGCTGTTCTATGTCAATTTAATTATTAGACTAGCCAAAGAATCCAGAAGGAAAGAAAGGTTTTTCTCCCATACAAGGGGGATGCATATATGTGTATTTGTGTTATGTGCCCCTGTGTGTGTGTGTTCTCAGCCGTGTAACTCTGACTTTCAACCCTAGATTACATAAATTTTACTTCAAAAGTTGAGAAAGGGATATAGGACAGATTGTAATAAACAAATTGACTTCTAATTAGTTCAGTTTTAAACTATGGAATATTGAAATGATCTTGTTCCTGGTGGGGAAGTGGGAAAATTATTACAAGCTGAGAAATTCACAAAAATTAATTTTGATGTGAATGTCTTATTTTCTTAAACTTTTACAGGTTATGAGGTCCAAGGCTACATCTTACATACTTGTTTTATGTTTGTTACCTACAATACTAAACACATAATAAGTCCACATTTAATTAATTAATAAGTTGCCTGAATTAATAATTGAGAAGTATTATATAAATAGAAGACTCAGGTGTTCAATATTTTACCAATGATAGATGAGGGTTTCAAAAGAGTGTGGAGAACATTTCTTAGAAAATCTAGGTTTACAACTAATTGAAAGCATAAATTTGTGTTTGTATAAAATTGATATTAAGCTAATAAAAGTAGGACAATTCATGTACAAATTCATATTCCGAAATTTGCGTCATCTGAAAAGCAATAGAAATTTAGAGTCTAAATTAAATATGAAAAAAGAGATTTATAACTTAATTTTAACAGAGGATTCAATATTATCTGAAGGAGCCTAGACTATCATTTCCTGGAAAATCGTCCTCACTGAGCTGCTGTTCCTCAGGAGTCAGAGCATAGAATCTAGAGACCCATGAGTTGCATTTGAATTTTAGCTCTGCCACTTACTAGCTATATGAGTATGACCCTGGGCACGTTTTCCACACTCTCTGTGCCTCAGTTTTCAATACACAAATGGGTATAATGACAGCACCTACCTCTTAGTATAGTTGTGAAGATTAATGGATTAATTAATGAATGAATACATGTACATGCTAAGTGTGGAGAGATGAGGCTGGCACATATTAAGTGATCAAAAATGTTATTTGTAAAGATAATGATTGTACTCATTTCTTGTTGCTCCTGTAAAGAATGATCAAATAAGATGTTTAAAACCAGACAATTTGATTATCTTACTATTTTACTTTAATACCTTATAATATTATTATTATTTTTTATCTATCTGCATGCTAGAATTTTGATATACATTTCATTAGGATGAAGTTAAGGTGTTGTTAGACAATATTCCTTTCTGTAGGTTCTGGAGGAGGATCCATCTGTTGCTTTGCTCATTTGTGCTGTTGGCAGAATCCACTTCCTTGTGGTTGGAGAATTTAGGTCTCTGTTCTTCTTGGCTATAGGCAACTATAGGCAAAGGGCCATTTCCAGTTTCAGAGAGCTACAGCATTCCTTGGCTCATGGTCCCCTTTCTCCATCTGCAAAGTCAATGTAGGCAGATCAAGTCCCTCTCATGTGGCATCGCTCTGATCCTTCTTTCATGGTTGTGTATCTCAGCCAGGAAGGAGTCTTTAATTTTAAGGATTCATGAGATAATCCAGGATCATCTCTCCATCTCAGAGTACTTACTCTTAATCACTTGAAACATGCAATTATTGCTGACTCTTAAACTTTGCCCTCAACTGTAAGGTCATCATCATTGTAGTAAGCAGAATAATGACCCCTGTGCCCTAGAAATGTTTCCAAGTAACAGTCCCCAGAACCTGTGAATATGTTACCTTAAATAACAAATGGAACTTTACAGATGTGATTAAGAATTATAGCAAATTCAATCTAATTTTTAAATTATTTACTACCCTTAAGATGCTAATGTACATCGTGATTTTTCAAAAGGGCTGGGTAGTATTTCCTAATCTAATTTGACTGTGGAAACACTATTTTTTTTTATTTTATTTCCTGAGGGCCTCTGTTTTAACCTTGGAACATAATGATCCAGGCACTTGGCACTCTAGCAATGTACTTGGCCTGCAGTGTGGACAAAGTCTCTCATTGCTTTGGAGGCACATTTACAAGGAGACTTCAGTCTGATCCTAGCCAAATGTTGTCTCATCTGTAACATCCTCTTTGGAACTTATTTTTCTTTCAAAAGACAGGAAACATTTTATACTACTCAGTGTATTTGGAAGCATTTGTAATACTGGACATAGTCAAAGCCTTATCTCAATGGTTAAATAATAATAATTACTATTAATGTCTAATATTTCTATATTTAATATGTGTCAGACACTGTGGTAAGGACTTCATGGATATTATTCCATTTAGTCCTCATGACACTGCTTATGAATAGATACAATAATTATGAAGAAACTCAGACCGAACAAAGTGAAGATAGTAAATATGGGGTTTGGAAATCAAACCTAGGCTACGTTACTTTATAGCATTTCTTTTCATTTACTATGCTGTACTGCCACTATAATGGAGTTGTAAATGTAAACCAAAATGCTACTGTCAAAGTAAAGGCAATTTTTATTTGGAAGTGGACAATGGAGACAAAGTGGACAATCTAAGGGTAAAGGGGCATGTCTACATGTACCCTACATATGGCCATCTTTGTTTCTCTGCACATACAACTTTTCCATGAGAAACAGCCTCCCTTCCCAAAGCCTCAGCTGATTTCTTGTACAATTGTTTGTCTGCCTCTACATTCTGACCTCCACATAAATAATAGACTGGGTATAAAAATCGTGACTCCAAAATAACCAATCTATGAACTTGTCTGAGCCAATTAGATTATACTTTGAGACTCTGAATTGAGTCACTTGGAAATTGAGTTACCTTAAAGGGTCACCAGGAAAGGATTTAGTGTGAGGACCCAGACAGACTGGAGGTGAGTGCCTCCTGGAAATGGCTTTTGAAGTAGGTTTCTTCTCTAAAACTGTAGGGACTAAAAAAGAAAAATACAAAAAGGTCTTGAGGTCAGCTGGAGAACAAAGCTTTTTAGAGAGTTGGAGAGTGAGAATGCACAGTCTTTGTGAAAGAATAAGACTCCCTGTTGACTGGAAAATCTGGCCTATTGATGAGAATTGCCTGGTAGCTGGGAAGAGTGATTTTTGTAGACCTGCCATTGCTTGATTAAAATATATTGCAAAGTCTTCAGATTCCCTTTGCTTTGATTTTACATTTGATGAACAACCTCCTGATCTTAATTTTCTTTCCCACAGAGACATCTGTAAGAGGTGATGAATGTGCTTTCTGGCAGACAGGAATATTCCTTGCAATGAATTAATAAATTGTCATCTGATTTATAAATCAGTCTGTCCTCAGGTGAGTCAGGGGGAATCATCAGGTTTAATCACCTCTAGATAAACTAATGGTTAAGGACTCTGAACTCCTTAAGATGCATGGTCAGACCCAATTCACCACCTTGGAGGCCTAAACTGACAACCAGGAAGATACACCTTCATTTGATTGTTAACTAATTCTTCACAAGTATTTGCTGGGTGCGTTTTACATGCCAGGGACTACTCTAGATTTCAGATATCTTGCTATAGACAAAACAGATATGAATTTTGGCCTCAGAGAATCTACATTTTAGAAAAAGAAGACACAATAATTTGTAAAAGTAAGGAAATAGGTATGTAGATAAATAAATAGATATGAACAGTATCAGGTATGATAGGTGCTATTAGGAGAATTAAAGTAGGGTGATATGATAGAGGGCAACTGGGTTGCAATTTTCTGAGAGACAGAATAGTGAAGCAGTTAAAATAATGAACTTCAGATATGGAATCACATTTATTTCCATTACTTACTAATGCCTGATCTTAGGTAGTTTTCTCAGCCGCTCTGCCTTAGTTTCTTCATCTGAAAATAAGGTTGATAACTAAAGGCTCTATTTGTAAGTTTGTTATTAATATTAAATGAGTTAATGTATGTAAAGCATTTAGAATGGTGCTAGACACATGAAAAATGCTGTAAAAGTGTTGGTTGCTGTTGATATTCCTATTTTTATTTGAAGGCATTTAGTTGAATGAGCAGAAGGGCCAGCCACATGAATCAGGCAGGATATTGCAAGCAGAGAATGCTGTACACAAAGGCTGAAAACCAAACATGCAATTGGCCATGATAAGGATTGGATTGAGTTCTGGGGTGGCTGAAGTAGAGTAAAAGATGGAGGAGTGGTCAGAGAGGAAGTCATAGGGTAAGCAGGGCTGGGTCATAAAGGCCTCCTAAGCAGTGGAAGGGATTTGCTTTGAAAAAAAAAAAATTACACTGTGTTGATTGGAGACTAGATAGGAGGTTATGGAGTGAGAATAAGAGCAAGAGACCAGTCAGGAGACTATGCCAATAGCCAGGTGGGAAGATGTATTATATCCACTTCAAAACTAACTAGCGTAGGGAACTTTGCCATGAAGCACCTCCACATATTTAGCAATGAGAAGGAAAAACAGAAACAGAAAAAAATCTCTGTAATGAGCATTCGTTACCTTATAAATCTTAATTTTGGGCAAGAAATCCCCACCCCTTTCCTGAGGTCCACCCGAAAACAAATAAGTGATAGTTGTGGCACACCCAGGGGTATAATTTATATAACTTTCTAAGATGCTTATAACATATCAATGCCATTCTTCCTATTTGGAAAGATCTTCCATCATTTCTTCAATCTGTAGAACAATTAATTGCATAAGTAGATATCGGTTCTGTATTTTGTCACCACAGTGATCCCTCTGGTAATGTATTAAAACGCATGAATATATGTTTGGATCAAGATTTGGCTATGTGTATACAATATGTTGTTATTAATATAGGACAGGAATCGATAGGCTTTCTACTCTGTGGCTCATCTGTCCTTCTTGTGGGTGCTAGCTACAATATACATAGTTTAGTTGGAAAGACTTCTAACTAAACAAGGTCAAGTTGGCATAGGTTTCTTTAGTTATGTTTAACAGGGAGTCAAGGTGATTTTCCTTTGAATTATTAAATGATCAAACCTGGAACCTAATCTCATTCTACTTACTATTCTAATATTGTTCTGACACCCAAAGCCAGAGTTTTCAAACTCTTGGCCTGATCTGTTTAGATCCCATTAAGTCATAACCCAGCTCTCAAACTGTTTCTTCAACTCTAGTGGTTTTCTTTCTGCTAAAACCAGGAAAAAAAAAAAGGAGGGAGATTTTGATTTACTCTTTTCCCTCTTAATAATAAATAACAATTAATACAATAATTTCAAAGTAGTTTATTTTTCATACCTTTATTTATTTGTGGGGATTGTTTTCCTGTTAGATGTAACTTTTCGAGAGTCTAAACATTTCCTGAAAGACTGTTTAAATATATTTTACATAAGAAGAGAATGTTTCTTAAACATAATACTTTTCTCTCTGGGGAAATGTGGCAGAAGCTAGAGAATGCTGAGACTGCCTTGTCCACCTGAATTCTCTTCTTCACACAGATCTCACAGGTTTTAAAATACACAATTAAAAATTAATTTATTTAGTTGTCTCTCTTTTGAAGTTTCTTTAAAACATAATTAGTGCTGTGAAGAGCTAACTTTTATTGATGTAACCTATGAATTTATTTTTACAAGTAAAGGCAGGCATTATAAAGAATACTTATTAGAGCATGAAGCTAGGTAAGTAGGATTCAAAGGGAAAAAATGGCAAAATAAAGTGAGGACAAGAGAAAGAAACCCTCGCCTTCTTTATCACGACAACGGTTTTCATTTCCCCAAGCGGCTGCCATCATGTACTCACTCAATCTGTGCAATTCACAGCCTTGGGCTGAGCAATGCCTATGAGTTTCTTTGTTATTGAACTAGGATTCCAATATAGTTGACGAAGTTTGGCTCGTACCCTGTGTCTGTCATTGCCACTGCTCTCACCAAAATGTAGTTGATTCTTCAGAAAAGCCAAAACTAAAACCTTGGTATATATTTTCACTATTCTGGGCAGCTAAGGAAACAAACAAGCAGAAAATTCAGGTAAAATGGACAGCATGTGAAGCAGAAAGGCAATTGGATCCTATAAATATTTAAGTGAGAGTACCCTTTGTGACTTGCCAGCAGGAATTATCTAAGTGGACCCCTGACACCTGTACTAAATGCTGTCGAGCAATGAGGGAAGCTCTGAAATGTTTTGATCAAAGCATGCAAAACTCTGGGCAATGGCTTTGCCCATAAGTCAAATTAACCCTGTAATCCGTATGCTTTAAGCCTCTGTAGACTGTTTACTGCTCTCAGAGCAGATGGATAAGAGGATACAAATGTAGTTCATTGTTTTAAGGCAGGCAGGCCTGTGTGCATGTGCACACACTCAGGCACACACACATACACACACACATCATGGCACCGTATGGCACTGCCTATTGACCTTTGAAACATCAAGCTAGTAAAATGCTATATGCTTATTTTAGGTTTAAGATTCATCTGCTTGACTCCTAATGAGAACAACCAGCATACTCAAAAGTCTGTTTTAATTTTTGGTTTGATGCTGAGCCCAGTTTTACATGTTTACTATAACCTGAATGTCGTAAATACCCTGAAAACTTTCCTCCTGGAAGGTATTCTGCTTATACCCAGAGAGGCAGTAAAATATGGCTCCAATTCTGTTTGTTTGTTTTTTGCCATTTTTCTAAAACACATACATTAAGCTAGATAGATTGAACCTTTGGATTTATATTAAGCTCTGAGATGACCACAGTACAGCTGTGATGTGTTGGCTCTCCAACAGTCAGGGAAAGAAGATTTATTGAATCCTACAGGTGATAGGCAGGAACTTTGTTGGACTAGTGTAGTTGGGCCAAAGAAATATGATATTCTGATACTTTGCAGCTATGTTTAGGTCAGCATTGACAACATGGCAGCGGTGATAGAACTGTACATTATATTGTCATAAAATCCTTGGCCTGCCTTTACACAAATTCTTTCTGTGTCATCAGAAGCATCCATTTATTACTGCTGTCTTCTAGCCAAGCTTGCGGAATTAGGAAAATGATTTCTATTATCCTGGCTTTCATGCACAGTCTAGAATTCTGTGTTCTGAAGAGTATCTTTGTGGATAACAACTCCCAATGACTAGGAAGACTCCAGAGATCGGATTCCTCTCTCTACATACACCAATGCTAGGTAGAAACAGGAGCATTGAGCAATTAGTTTCAGTAGATATTTTAGTAAATAAGAAACATGAATTAGTCTGGTTTGGGCTATGCCTAAGACTTTGCAGATGAAGTTCAAAGAAAACGTGAGTCCAGGCAACTTCATATACTTTGAAAACATTCCAAATGAGCTACCTTTGAAATCTTAGGGTTTAGAACAAAAGGGAAATTTACTTATGTCCTATACCACCGTTCTATATTGTCTAATTCAGTTTATTTCTAGTCTGCTTCATTTTTAACTCCTATGTTTCCTGCTTTCCCTCTGACCATTCTTCCCCTTGAAAGGAGACACATGTAGTGGTAGAAAACTCCACTTTAGAACTAAGACTAGAGTCATGACACTGAGCCAACATAAATCTCAGAGTCAAAAGAAAAATAAAGGCTCATGCCATTCATTAATGATAAGTAATTCCAAAGCTTGAATTCTGTTACTCAGCAAATATTTACAGAATATTTAATAAGAACTGGGAATAACAAAAGAGTAAAACCCTAACTTATTTGCCATTAATAGTTGTGGAGTGCATATGGTATGCAAGGACTCTGACAGGTGCTGTAAGACAGGCACTGCTCTGGCCATGGCAGGGCTTACAGGAACACAGGGCACTTGATTTCAAGAAGCTCGTGGTCTGGAGGAGATAGGACTTACATATAAGTGCCCATGAGGCTGTGTGGTATACGTACCACAAGAGCTCACAGAAACTAGAGAGAGTAGTAGGCGCACCGGGGGTGAGGAGTGGTGGTGGTGGTAGTACCATTAGGCCTGAGCTCTGAAGAGCAGGCAGAACTGTAACATATTGGGATGGGAAAGGGAAAACTCTCAGTGAGGGGATGAGTATGCATAAAATTCTAAATCGAGGACACTACAGAAAATATCTTCTCATTTTAGTGAGAACAGAAGACCTAAGCAAGAAAGCAAAGGATTAACAAGTAAATGTTGACTGACTGCTATATAGTCAGTCATTGTTCTATACTCTGGGATATGGTGGTAAGCATTACATAAAACCTATATTCTAGGAAGGTATGTGGTAGACAGCCTGTAAATGGCCCCCAATGAGCCCGACCTCCTGGAAGTTATAAACTTATGTAATCTCTTCACCCTTGATTATTGGTTGGACCTAGTGATTTGTTTCTAATGATAGAATATTACAAAAATGATTGGATGCTACCTCAGAGATTAGGTTACCGAAAGACTGTGGTTTTTGTTTTTCTCTATCTCTCTCATCCTCTTTCTTGATCACTGCGAGGGAAGCCAGTTGCCAGCAGTGACTGAACTTAGAAGTGGCTCTTCCTTCAGTTAAGCTTTGGGTTGACTATAGTCCTGGCTGAAAATGTGATTATTGTCTTGTGAGGAACCTTGAGCCAGAGACACCCAAATCAATGCCTGGATTCCTAGCCCACAGAACCTATGAGGTAGTAAATGTTTGTTATTTCAAGCTGCAAAATTTTGGTATAATTTGTTATATAGACATAGATAACTAATGTAAGGGAGAAAAAGTAATGTCTCTTTGTTCTAAACCTACATATAATGACTTAGAAAAAAATTATAGAGGATAAAGGGGGGCAACTGGAAGCTGGGATTACAGGGAACAGGCTGGAGGAGGTGGTGTTGCAATTTTGTAGAGTCATCAGGGAAGGCCACTAGGGTAATGTGATATCTGAGCCAAAGCCTGAAGGAAGGAGGGGTTTGGCTATGTGGAGTTCTGCGGAAAGATGAACTAGGTAAAGAAAGCCTCAGGGACTAATACCCTGAGACTGGGGTGTGTGGGGTTTATTTGAGTAAGATCAAGAAGACCAGTGTGGCTATAGGGGACTAATGCGTGAGGCAGGGGTGGTTTTCTGTAACATCAGAGAAGTGGTAGGGTGACAGAATATATAGGGATTTAGAGGGTGTGTTAAGGCTATTGGATTTCAAACTAATAAACTGGAGAGCTTTTGAAGGGTTTTGAGCAAAGGCGTGATATTACTTGACATTATATGTATATATTATATATATATATAATATGTATATATATATATATATAATATATATACAAATGAATGTTTTATAAAATTCATTATAGGAAGGCAAGATAGGAAGCAAAAGGATTAGTTGGGAAGCTGTTATCTAATAATTTTGGCGAGAAATAAAGATGGGTGGTTCAGACCAGGGTGGTAGCACGTGGTATGGTGAGAAGCAAATATATGTTGAAGGTAGTGAAAATATAACTTATGGATGTCTTATATATGAGGTGGGTGGGAGAGAAAGAGAACAGTCAAGAATGATTCCAATGTTCTGACCTGAACATCTGTAAATGGACTTCCCATTTACTCCGATGAAGAGGACTCTTTAAAGACTACGATTTTTTGGGGGGGAAGGGGGAGTCCATGCCATCAATCTTTTTATCTATAGAGTTTGAATTACTACTTAGATATCCACGTGAAGATGGAAAATAGACTTTGGGGTATATAAGTTCAAAGGTCAGAGAATCCAGGCTGAAGTGATACATTTGGGAACTGTCAAGGTACAGATGATATTATGAGGCCAGTTCGTCCACTCTGTATAATTTTAAGAGGTACCACTTATTTTTGGTCCCTCAGAATAGTATTCAGATGAACCATCAATGAGAATTAGGGTCACTGGAATTATGAAAGACAATAGCTCTGTATGAGATTGGATGATATAACTCAGGCATTAGTGGAAGAAAAGAAGGAGAGAGGTCTATTGGCTGGACCCTGGGAAGCCTAACATTTGGATATCAGGAACTTTATGGAGGACTAGCAAGGAAGGCATAAAAGAGAAAGCCAGCAATGCAGGCAGAAACTATCAAGGGAGCCAAGTAAAGAAGTTATATCAAGAAGCATAGTAATGTTTAGAGACCTTTCAAAGAAAAGAACTGGGAACATCAGTGCTATTCTAATTGAGATGTACTAATAATGTTCCATAAACACGTGCTAAAATAAAATTTGCTATAAATTTCCACAAAATAATAATAGCTAACATTTATTGAAAGCCAGGGACTGTAGCAAGCTCTCTATGAGCATCAGCACATTTCTCCTTATGTTTTCAGTATTAGTGCAACTACATCACTGAAACCACAAAGCCTGTAAAATTCGGCTTAACAATATGAAAAATGATAGAGTAATTAACTGTGCCAAATGCTGCTGAAAGATTCAATATGATCAATATAATCATTTGACTAATTGGACAATGTGAAGCTCCTTGAAGACTTGGTAAAAGCTGGTTTGTAGAGTAGTATAATAATAGCTTAATTGGAGTAGATTCAACAAAGAATGGAAGTGAAGTCAGTACAGACTACTCATTCAAGGAATTTTACTGTAAAGGGTATAAAGGAGTTAAGTGTTAATTGCAGAGGAAGTGAGGTAAAAAAATGTGTTTGTGTGTGTATAATTTCAATTTTTTAAGATGGAAGAAGTAACAGTGTACATGCATACAGATGGAATAAACCAGGAAAGAGAGGAGAAATAGAATATACAGGAGAGAAAGAGAGTAGAACTGTCGGAGTGATAGCCTCGATTATGTGAAGAGTGATGTTTTAAATCAGTTGCATACATACAGTGTTTTTCATTAGATTAGAAAATGAAGTATTTATCTACAGGAAGAAGAGTGATTACATAGTAGGTATAAATCCTTTTGGGTGGCTATGTGGTTGTGGGGAGCTTGTGGAATTTCTCTTTTGATTGCAAGTGTTTTCCCAGTGAAATAGCAAACATGATTATTATCTGAAAGTTACTCTGGGGTAGGAGATACTTGAAGTGTTTGCAGGCATAAGAAGATATTTGTCATACTGGAAAGGGAAAGAGTGACTGGACTACAAGCATGATTACTAAACAGCATTAAGTGAACACTTGGTGTTCATCCAGTCTCATGCAGGGTTCACATTTGAAGTGAGACCTCAGCGTAATTATGCGCTTTTTTGTAATGTTTCTGCTGCCCTGGAGCTAACATAGATTAGATGGGAAATTGGATTTATCCAGAGATTGGGCTTTTGCCAAGTTAATATAACAACATAGAGAGGAAAAGAGATAGAATCTAAGCTGTATAAGGACAGAAACAAGGACAGGAAAATAATGAAGGATAGTAAAAGAATAGTAATGTCAGTGGATTTAATTCCTTGTGAAATGCTGGGGGTAAGGTCAAAACTTGCTGGTGTAGTGGCACTACAAGGGAAAAGCAGAAGAGTGGAAATATGGTATTATATTTTGAGTGAGGATTCATGAAACTGAGAGAGAACACATGATAGCAAAAACATAGCCTGGGCCTAGTCTATAAAGCCAGGATGCCCATTCTCCATAAAACTCTTCCCTGAGGAAGAATGTGTCCAAACTAGTGTTCTTTTAAGAACAATTTGATAGTAAAATGCACGAAGATGTAAGTGGGGAATAACAAGAAGCAGAGGGATGTGTGTAAAGCCCATTATAATAGGAAAGGTCATTTGTTTTTTGGCAAAATGTTTGTTAACTTGCATTGTATTATTATACCTACATCGTCATCAGAGAAAGACGACTCTTTCTTAATAGTTACTCTCTGGAAAAGGCTAAGATAGATTTCTTTCTGTAGAGCACCTGCGGCTTGTCTCTCTTGTCAGTTGTTCAAACATCATGTGCCAGCTGGCCATGAGACAAAGACAGCACAGCCTGGGTGTGCAATGACATCTTATACCTGTAGGTTGTGTGTTCAACCCAATCAGTGGACCTGCACGTTCTTGGGACTGCGCACTCCTTTCCCAGCTCTGGTATCATCAGGCCGGTTTACCCCACTACACCAACAGAAGTTTTTGGAAAGCTGTATAAATCAGGCCATCTAGTTCACGCCCATAGGAAAATATGATGGAAAGAAAATTTAAAAGCCATCCTTTTATTAAGTAAAATACTTATATTTTACAAATGGTTGTGCTGTGGTATAATTTATAACTTTAATTTCAATGTTAGCATTAGAGTACAATGGTTAGAAAATCATAAAGTTAGAAGAAAACTTAGATAATTTCTCATCCCATGGAGATAAGGGTGTACCTTGCTATCTAATCTCAATAGCCCAGTAGTTATAGATATTATTTTTGAGATAAGGTTGTTTGGAGGAAAAGACTCCCCAATTTTTCGTCACTGGCTCTCTGAAATTTAGAAAAGTAAACACAGGGAAATACAGTCTTCCTCATAATCCACATTTGCTCCATGTAGATTCAGAAGCATGTAGATTTAAATAGTAAGAGATACCTATATTTTCTCTGAAGTAACCTAAGAGAGCTTTCTTTTTTTTTTTTTTAAGTCTGAATAGTAATCAAATTTAGGTCATTGAAGGTTCATAAGCGATAATGCTTCCAACTGCTATGGGACCTTGGAAAAGACTTCCTATGTGTACATTTTTTTTTTTTTTTTGACAAAATGTATTTTGGCTTCTCTGTGAAACAATGGGCATCAGATTAAAAAAAATAACTTCACTAGATGTGATATATCTCTCAACGGCAACAGAACATCTGGCTAACCTCAGTGTGAAGGTTCCAAGGACTGAATAAAACTGAGTTTGTGCTGTCCTATTCCTCAGAATAGTAGTGAAGAACTGCAAATAAAAACCTCTGTCAAGAAAGTGTAATCGTCTTCTTTAGCCCATAATTCCACAAGAATAAAGGGATGTAGTAGAAAAAGAAAGAACTTGAAAGAAGCAAAGGAGAAGCTGAGAACATTCATGGCCTAGTTATCAGGAGAACCTTAGCAGTCTGATTTTTGGTGTCTGGAATAAAAGAGAATAAAAGTACTAGTGCTAACAAATGCTATAGTATCCTTGAGCCACTCCAATCAACTAAAGTTTGTTTAATTATATTTCATTTTAAGAAGGGAAATTCACTAATTTATTTCATCTTAGATCAGATTCAGGAAGTTATTCTTTTCAGCAAAAGGGAAAAAAAAATAATTGTCCATCACTGAAAACGAATATGAGGAAAAACTGGGATAACATCATGAGACTGCATATTTGCGATCTGAATATGTAAAGGAAAACCATTTCCAGGGTAAGGAATAATTAGCAGCATTTGTTTTGTAGGATGTTTTGGGAAGAAGGGCAAACATTAATAAATGATCAAAGTTAAAAGGAACTTTGATTAATTCTATGTGGAGATTGAAAATATATGCAAATAGTCTTAGAACCTTGGCTGATGAAAGAGACCAATCCCAGTGTGGTCAAAAGTAGTATAGAAGAAAAGATCAACAGAATTTGAGCAATACAGTACAAATACCAATATTGCTGTCACAACTATGATTGCTGCCATTGCTAATGCCTACAGATACTTAAGCACGTATCATGAGTCAAGAACTATATAAATATTTTACATGCATAATTATTTAAATGAAAAAGACTATGAACTATATAGAGACAAAACCTTATTCAACTTTGTAATTAGAGCTATCAAATACAATACTTGACATATAGTAAGTACTCAGTAAACGCTCTTGAACCAAACTAAAGAATAATCCAAGCCAGATTAAAGCTTCATTTATGCTGCCTAAAGGTTTTCCTAAATTATTTCATAAGGATGAACATGATAGCATTATTAGAGTATTAATAGTATATACCAGTTCTTCAGGGTAGATGAGCCCACTGAAAAACATGGCTGAAAGTGTTCCATGTTCGATCTTCTAATCCTATAGCAATTCATACTCATATATTTTAAATGCTTTCTCAGTTATCTCCCCAAATGACAACTGGTTCCAAGAGAGACATGTTATCCCTGACTCTA
This sequence comes from Rhinolophus sinicus, assembly GCF_036562045.2. Taxonomy (NCBI): domain Eukaryota; kingdom Metazoa; phylum Chordata; class Mammalia; order Chiroptera; family Rhinolophidae; genus Rhinolophus; species Rhinolophus sinicus. The sequence goes on along the minus strand of NC_133756.1, from coordinate 94,814,356 downwards.
TTATCTGTTCTAAGACCCAGAAGGGGAAACAAAACAAAATAAAACAAAAAAATCTTGTAGTACACAGGATATCAAATAGAATACATAGAAGATACTGCCTTAGTAGTGAAACAAAATTAGCTCTGGAATAAAGGCTGTTTTAGTTTAGTCTAACAACTCTTAAAAGAAAGCCGTGAAAAACCAAAGTGTTCCTACATAACTGCATTCCATAACAAAGCCCAAGAAAGTTTAAAGGAATACAAAAAAATGTCCAGCATCCACAAAGTAAAATTTACAAGATCTAACATCTAGTTAAAAATTACCAGGTGTGCAGAGAGAGAAAAATACATTAATAATGAGGAAATCAAGAAATGATACAGATTCACCTCACACATGTTAGAATGGCTCTCATAAAAAAAGACAGAGATAACAAATGCTGGAGAGGATGTGGAAAAAAGGAAACTTGTGTACTGTTGATGGAATTGTAAACTGGTACAATCACTATGGATAATAGTATGGACATTCCTCAAAAAATTAAGAAACAGAATAGCTATAGAATCCAGCAATTCTACTTCTGAGTATATAACTAAAGGACACAAAAACACTATGTTTAAGAGACATCTGCACCCTTATGTACATAGCAACATTATTTACAATAGTCAAGATAGGGAAACAACCTAAGTGTCCATTGACAGACGAATGGATAAAGAAGATGCAATACACACACACACACACACACACACACACACACACAATAGAATACTATTCAGTCGTACAAAAGAAAAAAAATATTGTCATTTGTGACAGCCTGGATAGACTTTGAGGGCATTATGCTATGTGAAATGAATCAAAGACAAATACTGTATGGTCTCACTTAAATGTGTAACCTAAAAAACAAACAAACAAACAAAAAAAACATAGTCAAACAAACAAACTCATTAAAAAAGAGATCAGATTTGTGAATACCCAAGGCAGGAGTTGGGGGATGGAGGAGATGGATGAAAGTGGACAAAAGGTACAAACTTCCAGTTATAAGGTAATTAAGTACTAGAGATGTAATGTAGAATATGACTAAAATTAACACTGTGGTGTGGTATGTTTGAAACTTGTTAGGAGAGAAACCTAAGAGTTCTCATCACAAGAAAAATATATTTTTTTCTTTTTTTTGAATCTATATGAGATGATGAATATTAACTAAACATTGTGATAATTGTTTCAAAATATATACAGGTCAATTCATTATATTGTACACCTTAAACTTTTACAGTACAGTATGTCAATTATATCTCAATAAACTGGAAAAAATAATCATATTTAAAATAAAAAAAGTGACATGGTAGAAATAGTTGACAAGGATAATAAAACAATTATAAATATATTCCAGGTGCTTAAGAAGGTAGAAGAAAGCACAGGTTTGTTAAGGAGAATGATAGAAGATTTTAAAAAACATCAAAAGATTTGTGAGTTTGGATGCAATAGGTATGATTCAAAATTAAACAAAGGAGCAAAAATGCTGAAAGAAAGGAGAATTCCTCATTGAGCTCCACAGTAACCTCAAGCAGTTTAATGTACATGATTGGAGTCCCTGTAGCAAAAAGCAAGAAACAATACTTGAAGAAATAGTAGCTGGAAATTTTACAAGTTTGATTCACCGTATAATCTCATGGATCCAAGATGTACAAACAAACTCAAGCACAAGAAAAATGAAAAATATCTTAATCAAATTACTCCACACCAATGATAAGCAAAAAATCTTAAAATCAGCTCCATGAAGAAAGACACACTGCATAGCGTATAGAGAAATAAAGATAAGAATGTGAGTAGATACTCAGTACCAGATGTTTATATGTGGTGGAAGAGAAACAAGGTCTGAAATACTTGTGCCAGAAACTGGCCTATGGGAAATTCTTCCAATCACCAGATGGGTAAAATATAAATGAAGGATAAACAGTGCAATCCTGAAGGTAGAGGAGTCACATGCTGAAAAGGAAAACAAAAACAAAACAAAACAAAACATAAAACCTCTCAACCCGGAATTCTTTACTCAGTGACCATATTACCATATGACCCAGCAATCCCTCTCCTGGGTATCTACCCAAAAAATATGAAAACATTTATACATAAAGACATGTGTGCTCCAATGTTCATTGCAGCTTTGTTTATGGTGGCCAAGACATGGAAACAACCAAAATGTCTTTCGATAGATGAATGGATAAAGAAGTTGTGGTATATATACACAATGGAATACTATTCGGTGGTAAGAAAAGATGATATAGGAACATTTGTGACAACATGGATGGATCTTGAGAGAGTAATGCTGAGCGAAATAAGTCAGACAGAAAAAGCAGAGAACCATGTGATTTCACTGATATGTGGTATATAAACCAAAAATAACAAAAGAACAAGACAAACAAATGAGAAACAAAAACTCATAGACACAGACAATAGTTTAGTGGTTACCAGAGGATAAGGGGGTTGGGAGGTGGTAGATAAGGGTAAAGGGGATCAAATATATGGTGATGGAAGGAGAACTGACTCTGGGTGGTGAACACACAATGGGATTTATAGATGATGTAATACAGAATTGTACACCTGAAATCTACGTAATTTTACTAACAATTGTCACCCCAATTAATATATATATATATATATATATATATAATAAAAAATAAAGGTAAAATGAAGACTTTTCCAGACATCCAAGGGTAAAAGAATTTATCCCTAGCAGAGTTGCACTATGAGAAATGTTAACGGAGGTCCTTCCAGCAGAAGGAAAATGATATTGGATAGAAATCTAGATCTACAGAGGAAAGAAATTAGTCTAGAAATGATAAATTGTCAGCAAGTTGTGATTGGTTTTCCATTGTAGGAATAGTTCCACTCTGATATCATATATGGATTAATGATAAAAAGCATAGGGTTAGATGCTATGTCTTGATATAAATACTTTTAGTACCAGAAGCTTATTGGTAGTGAAAGAGAAACAAGGTTTAAAAATATATGTGTCAAAATGTGGCTTATGGTTATTTTTTCCAATCATCTGATGTATAAAATATAAACAGAGGGTTCAATTTTTATTCGAAACCACTCAAATGGAAATCACATACTTTTAGTTATGTACTCAACAGAGCAGTGTTTACAATTATAAATGTAACATACATTTTATATGGACATAGTTTGAAAATGTTTTATCATAATTGCGTTTGTAGGGCACGCATGTGTAACAATTCTATAAATATTCCATATACCTTTGTGTGAAGCTGCTAATTTTATATATCCCAACATATCAAATTGCATCTCAGTATATCTCACACATTTTTTTTTTTCCCGTTGAAGTCTGGTACTTCCAGGAAAAAAAAATAGTGAAAATCACCATTGATGCAATTGAATTATCTGAAGCAAGCGTTCCAGTAACAAAACTCCTATATATACTTATCAATAAATTAATGTATGTGGCATAAGAATAATTTGATTACGCATTATGTAGTTCAATACAACACAGCAGCAATTTAAAATTCTTTTGAATTACTCTTGTGTATGCCTTAATTTCACATTAATTTTCTAAATTATCAATAATTAAGAACAAATGACAATTTACCACACTGAGGAACAGGGGAATTTTCTTTGTATTTTCTCCATAAAAACTATATTACAATAGTATCATCAGATAAAGAGAAGATTGAAAGTATTTAGTCAGAAAACTGTAGGAAAGAAAGAGTACTATAGAAGGTATTAAAGAATTGATTAATAAATATTACATTATTCCCTGGGATATATGATGATACATATGCCAACTTTTAAAATAGGTAATTTGCTGTTATCATTTTTTATAAATGTACATTTACTTTTGTATCATGTTACATGTGTTATTTGCTTATATTTCTTAGTACTCCACCCCAGTTAGATAAGCTTTTAGCCCCGCAAACCTGTCTTTGTATGGCAGCGTAACCTTGGTGGACATTAAACGTTTCTGTATCTCCCTGTACATACGAGTATATATTAAAATGCAGCTCTTATTTTAAACACTCTTGATGGAGATTTTATTGTTTCTCTTCTTTAGGTGATTATACTGGGGATAGTATAATGTAATATATACAAAAGGAAGTTACAGATGGAAAGAAGAATCTATTCGAGAAAAGAAAATGAATTAAAAAGGGATCCTGGGTCTTATTAAACTAAAAGGTAATTATTGGAACAACTGATCATATACGATTAAATTTAACATGTACATACTCAGGAGTAAAAGCAGAACTCTGTGATACAAAGTCTGTTTTTATTTTTCTGCCAGCCATCAATCATGTTCTCCTTGGATAATCCAGGTGTCATCCTGAATCTCTGTATCCTTTGGGAGTGTAGGTTTTCTCCAACCACCCTTTCCTCCTTACCTATGGTTTCTCCGACTTGGTAAATTTGTGCTTGGGCAAGTAGTCTCAGTTTATCTCACATTACTCAGGTAAAGTCCTGCCCCTTTACAGCTTTCCACAAAATGTTCATTCATCACCTAAGTTTAATAAATTACCTTGGGAAAAGTTGGGACATTCATCACCTGAAATTCTAGTCCCGTCTTTTACCTGAGCATTGATAAATACAATTTCTTTTACAGGTTCTACTCAGAAGCATAGCTAAATGGAGAATTAATGGAAACTACTGTTCTAATGCTCTACTGTGAATGTCTACTTTCCCCCCTTACACCAGGTGTAGTGGGAGGAAATCTGCTTCTGTTTCACTCAGGGACATTGTTCTGGAATAACACCTTCTTAGGTGTACTTCCGTTGGGCCACCAGGAAGGTAGTCCTAAATCCTCATTAAAAAATTCTCTTGCCTATACCTCACCTAGTACCAGTCTTCACCGTGCTAATTTCCTAGTCAAGTCAATAACTTGACTCGAAGCACTAATTTGTTTTAGGTAGATAAAGTGATCCATCACCAGATATGAATGGAAGCAGACATTTCTTTCCTTATAAATTAGTGAAGGTGGACCAGAAACAGGGCCTGTTTGGCTGGTTCCACAGTTCAGAGCAATGGAAGGCTTTCTTTCTGCTGTGGGATCCAGAAAAAAGGCAGTGAATTAGGAAGGCAACTACTGAACCTAAAAGTTCAATCTCCTTTAAAAAAATAAAAAAGATAAAATTTGATGTTGATAATTTTTCACCTTCTACAAACACAATGGGTACTCTAAATGATCACTTTAATCTATTCTTTTTCTGTGTAAAAATGTTATTCATGGAAACGTTTGTAGTTATGGTGTAATACAGGAAGAGAATATAATAGGACTTGTCCAGAGATTTCCTTTCTCTTCACATTTAGAGCAAACTAGACCCCTTTAACTCATGGAATATATAGTATTTTTGAAACAAGCTAATACTTATATGAGTTAGTCCCATTTTATAATCTTAAGTACCTTCAGGTGAGCCAGTTATAAAGGTCCAAAGAGAAAATATGTCAAGAGTTAAGTATACTGAAGCTACTACACAGGGCATCTTATACAATGGGTAAGTTGTGCATGCATTTCTCATGAACACACATCTGCAGAAATGAATAGTATAATCATTTTTTTAAGCAGATATACAATTTTGAGGTTATTTCTCAATACTCTTGAAATGTGTTGTTTCAAAGCAACACTTTAGTTTATTTGAACATACAAACAAATGCAACATCAAAGAGAACACATTTATATTTCATTTATCTAGAGTTAGGAATTTATATAGGTGGCATACTGCTGTATAGATTAGTTTGTTATTAATGTAAGTAGGATCATTTCTCCTGCTGCCCACTGTCAATTGAATGTGTTTTTGTTGTTGTTGTTGTTTTTGTTTTTCTTTTTGGCGGGGGAGGGAATGAAGCAACACTTGGTCAGGTGGGAAAAAAAAGAAAACAGAATGAGAAGAGAAAACATTTTTCATGTGTTTTATGTAGACTCTTGATCTTCTTTTGGTAATTAATTTATTTAGTGTGTTTTTAAATGAACATTGGATAATGTTGACTACATAACTCTACTTCCCCACCCCTCCACTTCTCCCATCCCAACCTACATGGATTGAATGGCTGTTGGGGAATTTGACACCCAGGATAATGACCATTTTCCAACTTTTGATAATGTAGATATGATTTGTAAGGCTGGGAAAGTTATCGTTTACCCCCAAATCACTTCACTATCTACTTGCCTTCATGCATGAAATTATTGCAATACACATTATATAGACAATAAGCATTTCAACATATATTTATTTCTACCATGTTTCCCCCAAAATAAGACCTACCTCAAAAATAAGCCCCAGGTAAGATCGTCAGCCAGACGGACCCATTCAGTATGTTATGACGATGTCCCAGAAGATGACATGACTGTATTTGAACACATGTAGATTGTTGTACATGAAAAAATAAGACATCCCCAGAAAATAAGCCCTAATGGAGCAAATATTAATAAAAGACCCAGTCTTATTTTTGGGGAAACACGGTAAGCAAAATATCCATCAATGAAACCGTTTATGAGATTAGTTATACTTCCTAAACTCAGAATGATTCCATATTTCCTAAACTCAATGTCTTATATCTGTGTGAAGAAGGAAGTTGGAAAGATATGGTGCTTTTAAAAGGTCATGATTTAGCATGGCCTAACCTTATATACACTTGTGCTCTTTCTTCTGATTAAATGCTTTTCTATCAGTACTGTCTGTCTTCGGCATTGATTACTCTAATCCATCTGGCTTTGGATCCTGTCTTGGCCCATTTTGGCTAATATCTATAACAAAGACTGTTTCATTTTCTCATATCTTCTAGAGTTTTAAAAGGTTGCTGAGGCCATGAGAAATAAAGAGAGTAATTTCAATTCAAAAGAAGTCAGGGAAAAATGCATGGCTGGAATACTACTATTGATACGAAGATGGAGAAAGAGCATTAATCCTTGGTTGGGAGGAAGATAGGAACCCCAGAATACATTTTGTCAGTTTCATTATTGCCAGAGAGAGACCCTCACCTAAGTGGGTACTGAACCTGCATAATCAGAACTCTCTCATGTGCTTAGCCCATTGCACATGGGCGCGTTGGCCAGGCTTAGGAGATTTCCAGAGGGTTCACCCATATTTCCAACCAGTAGATTAGACCTACCAGTAGATCTCTCAGCTTTGCCTGCATTACTTATAAGGCAGTCACCACCACTCAATTGCTAAAAGACTCTAACCTCCCTAAAGCACTCCTCAATCACTGGTGGTCTCCGGGCTTTGGAGTCTCTGGAGCATCTCCAGTCTTCTTAATTTTGAAGAAAGAGTGAGAGACTTTGCTCTTTCCTCTGTCAGCTCAAGTATCTTCGATTTTGTAAGAATCTCACTTGACCTTTTTTGAGGCACAATTAGGGACTTTCTTCCCTTTGCTCCCAGGACTCATTGTCCATGTCTGTATATGTTTCTAGCCACACTGTACACTTGATCTTGGTTTACATATGTGCCCACTCTCCTACCATGCTACAAGAAGTGAGTGCTGTATCACCATATCCCAAAAGCCACCCTGGCCCAATGACCTGATGAATAATAGATGCTCAATAATACTCGTTGAGTGGATTCACAACAGTTTTACGAACTTGTATAACATGTTTTCCAAAGTTTCTATGGTGAACATTTAACTTATTTAGTAATATTGCTATTCTTTAGAGGTGATATATAGTAAAATGTAGCCACTGAAAATTGTTTCAAAAAACATTTTAGTTTTTTGAATTTGGTTATGTTTCTTTGTTTGCCTTCATTTTCATTGTAGAAAAAGCTAGAAATTTCAAGGAAGCTCCTAGAATAACACCTTTGTCTGTTGGGATTATTCAATAGAATATTCTGAAAAAACAAAACAAAACCAAAAACCTTTATGGTTACAATATACTTTTTCAACTATAATCACACACAATCGTTGGTAGTTACACGAAGAAATGATTGGCACAGATAGTAGCATTTCCTATCTTATTCTACAACTGAATTTCTTGATTTTTATAAGACTAGATGTGCTATTGTAATTACGTTTAGAATGAAACCTGATATTTATTGCATAGTATTCTGAGTACACTCATGTTTTGATTTTAAGACTTCTCATTCTGGGCTTTTTCACACTTGCAAATGGAGATTGCAATGGATGCCTTAAATACTAGAAATTGACTAAACAAAATAAGGATACTGAGCAGCTGCCTGAACTTGCACTTTTTCCAAGGGCAAATTCTTCTAAGTTGTTGTATTGATTTAATTTGCATTCAAATTGTTCAGAATTTTGGCGGTGTATTTTCACTTGAATGATTTGCTATCAAGTGGAGAATGAATAGATGAAATGTGCAGACTCAAGTGTGGAGCAGAATTTTAAAATATTTACTAATTTTAATAGAGCCATAGTAATAGCAAAATCAAAAAACTATGAGAGCAAATTGTGGGTTAGCATTATTTCCTAAACAAATACAGAAAATTGCATTGATTATGAATTTTCCCTATGAATTTAGTTTCATTTAGCATAAAAATTTATATTATACTTTTGTCGATTGTATTCTGCTAAGTTTAAATTAATTTTTAATTGAAATAAAGTTATAATTTAACTCAGAAGTAGTTGGTTTTGATGCATATTAACCACAGGATGCAATAACTATCATTTAAAAGTTCATTTTGTAATCTGTGTTACATATTTAATTTGTGATATTTTTATTATTTTAACCATCTGACTGATTTCATACAAATAAGAAAAACCTCTAATTATGAGTTTTGGCATTGACAACAGTTAAGCTTGGGACCTTCTGAAATTTTAATAGTCAGTAATATTTGCCGTGTCATCTGTCAGCATATTGTGCCAAATAATGTACATGTAGCAATTGATTTTGGCTTTTCTGAGGTACAAGAATGTAAGCATTTCCTAGAGCAAATGCACTTAGATTGAATATAGATTTGAGTGGATTATATTCTGTATTCACTCTAAGGTAAACATTGTCCACAGTAGTGCATGTGTTTGTAAGTGAAATGGATAATGGGTTTGTCTTTTCAGGAAACTGTTTCATTTTCCAAGTGAGGCAATATACTAGAAAAAAAAAGTCTTTTTTTTATGGTATGGCAGATGGCAACAAGCATAGTGTTAACTTTTTAACTGGCGCACACATATTTTACAAATGAATGAAAAGAGGAAACATGAACAAATGAAGTAAGCAGAGACATACAGTGGCAATATACTGGATCCCTGGCCCTATGGTAGAGAGATACAAATCAGCCTTTTCTTTTTTCTTCAAAGAGATTAGAATTAAAGCAAAAATGAAGAAAAGAGGCTATTAAATCATTAACAGTTAAATGGAATAAAGAAAATCACAAGTAAGTATTCTTTATTTGGGAATCTACAGTGTGATTGGAATTACGTATTTAATCTTCAAAAACCTCTTTGTGGTAGTCACCAATATTGCCATTTTACTGAATTTTGGAAGGTTTAAGTGATTTTCCCCGGTTCACATCCATTTCTATTAAGTCTGGAATCACACCCAGGTCTGTAAGACAGACATACTCCTAAGAACATTGCTTTTCTTCACACAACATTTGGGTCAATATTTATGATTTAATTTGTTATTTATAATGAATATACTCCTAAGAGAATGTTACTTTTGACTTGATCCATTTCCTTATTCTTTTGACTCTTCAGAATTGGAGGTAAATATTAACCATTTATCTGTTCTGAGACTACAAGGGGAAAATAGATTAAGTTGTTACTTAGAGGAATCATGGGACATCATACAAGTTTCAAGAAATGACTGGATTCAAAGAGTGCATGAGGACAGTAAGAGCTCAAGTGTTCATAGAATTATAAGCATCATATAATTAATTTAGTAGAGCATTTTGCATCACAGATGTTTTATAAATTAAACTCAGTCTTTATAGAATTAAAAAAAGTTGAGAAACACCAAGGTTAATGTTATTTTATGAACTCCTTAAAATTTGCAGATTTATAACATAAATTATATTTCTGAAATAATTCTCAAATCCTTAAGTAACTTGATTTGATTAAATAAATATCTTCCTTTTCTAATGACTATATATAAAACAAGAAGATGGTTATTACAAATGCTGGATAAAATTCATTAAAATGAAAGAAGCCTTTTGAAGAGACGAGAGATAGTGAAAGGTGTTGTTAGTACCAAACAAAAAATTTACTCTTTCAACCACTTTTAATGTACATTTCAGTGGCATTAAGTACATTCACATTATTATGTAACCATCATCACTGTCCTTCTCCAGAACTATTGCTTTTCCCAAACTAAAATTCTCTACTGATTAAACAATAAATCTTCATTCTCTCCTGTCCCTAGGCCCTGACACCCATACTGTCTCTAATTCATTAGTTTTTAGTATTTTTAATTTGTTATTATATGCACTTAAGCTATAAATTTTCCTAAGTATATTTATATTGCTGTATGTTTTGATATGTAGTGCTTTCACAGTTATCTAAATATTCCATTGTTTCTATCACAATTTCTTCTTAGATTTATAAATTTAGAAGTAGGTTTTATAGATTCCAAAATGTAAAGTTTTTTAAACTCTCTCATAATATTCATTTTACAATATAATATAAAACATCACTCATGTGTTATATTATATATTATATTATATAATGGAAGGTAAGGTGGGTTATGGTGGCACTGAAAATATTGGGTATGTTAAGTATCTATGGATTTTCTGGGTAGGAGAGAACTTTATTTAAGTGTGTTTACAAATTATTGGATCTTGTCCATGCAACTAGTTTAATTTTAAGAAAACATAGCTCTTAAAATATCATATAAAAATATGACTTACATGACTTCATTTGTATAAAATACTTCAGGGATTTTATTTGCTTTCTGTTTTTTTACAAGTTAATATATGCCAAGAATAAAGTTACTCAAATGATTGGATGGGTGAATCTGGTAGGAGTGGGAATGGGAACTAATGTTTCAGGATGAACTATATAGATTAGTTGTGAACCCTCTCAGGAAAAGTTTTTATGGTAAATTATCTCCCATATAGTCTTAATACAAGACACTCTTCATTATTTCTTACCTAGACTAATTGTTCTCAAAGCTGGATTGATTTTCTGAATAATACCTCTGATCAAGGAAGTCCTCTCTCAAGAAACTTCAGTTATTTCCATTTTATACTGAACAATGGTAAGGAGGGTGATTAGATTTATTGAAGTTCTGGACATTTACACTTAATATAATCTCACTTAACCTCCATCAAAACTCTATAAAGTAGGTAAGATTGTGTGGAGGAGACACCTGAGGTTCAAGGAAAGCAAGCAACTCGATAAGCTTATATCGCTCTCTCAGCAGGAACTTCTATGAAGGTAGATACTGGTGTATCTTGCTCCCAATGTGTCTCCAGCATCCAAATGTTTGGGATATTTTCCAGACACATTTGGTGAATGAATAAATTATACAGGACTGCATTTATACTTTTTTTCATTGGCTCATACTCTGTACTGTCTCTACTTAGCAATTGTTTACTTACTGCCTACTATGTATGTATAAAAATTATATAAGCAAGATTGGGAAAATATTTGACTGTTTTTTCCTAAAGGGCTTCTGAGACCTGGCCCCGCTAATGCTTTACTTAAGCTATGCTGATGAAATTTGTTCACCAATATTTCTATTTAGGTCAAAGAGTTTCCAGATGTGTTTCCTGCAACACTGATGATTTCCTGCTTTGATATATTTTAAATAATGTGTGGACTTACAGTTACTTATGAAGCAATCGAAATTCAGAATCCCTACAGATTTCATAGTTTTCCCTTGTTCTTTAATAGTTGTTTTGCCTAAAAATAACCAAATGACAATTACAGTAGCAATTACCATTTACTGAATCTTGACAAAGTAATTCAACTTAGTTCATAAAAGCAATAACCACCTTTCTTTTTGTAGTCATTTCACCATTTTGCATTGCAAGAACACACAAACACACAAATTGGTGTAAACACCTGTGTATATGGGAAAAATACAACTGACATTTGTTAAGCATACAACCCAGCTAGAGAAAACAGAAGTGAGTGGATATACTAACGCAGTGGTTCTTATATTTCAACATGCCTATGATGTACCTGAGGATATTGTTACAATGCATATTCTGATTCAGTCTGCAGTGGTGGCCTGAGACTCTGCATTTGTAACATGTTTTCTCCTGTGGCTGATGCTATTGGTTGTTGGATCACAATTTGAATAGCAAAGATAGATACTTGCAGGCAATACATCTTGAAACACGCACTACTTTATACACAGAAAAGAATGTGAAATGAATAACAAACGGTAATGTCTAGACACATATGAACAGATTTTACGGTGCTAATCAGTCTATTAACTACGACTTTTCAATGTCATAAACATTAGTAGTTGTGTTTTAAGACAACAGAATTAGCTTGTGAAGTATAGGTTTAGGGAATTTATACTGTATAGTTATGTTTGGTAAAGTACTAGAAAGTAGAAAATGAGTCTGTCATCTATGTTTCTTACTGAGCATACAACAAAGGCACTATAAAATGTGCGGCTAATCAATCACTTGTTACCATAAACCTCATCTATGTTATCAGTAAATACATTTAATAATAAAATATTTTAATGAATATATTCAGAACATATGAATATTGATGTGTCCTCTGTAATAGTAGTCAGGACAACCTTTAGTGTAAAGCATTAATAATTTTTTTTTAATTGTAGAAGTAAAATAAATTCTGAAGAAACATTGAAATTTCTCCGCAAAATTTACACCAAATCTCTAGTACCTAACTCTAATACAACTAATTGTTTTCCTAATGTGTGGAATTTCCTAGCAAACAAATGTGGGCACTGAAGAATGAGAATACTATTCTGGGGCAGGCAATACATCTTGAAACACGCACTACTTTATAAGCAGAAAAGAATGTGAAATGAATAACAAACGGTAATGTCTAGACATATGTGAACAGATTTTACGGTTCTAATAAAACAATGTTGGTTTTATATATACTTAAAGAACTGTAATATAATGCCAACAGTCATTATAATAATTCTGAGGAAGAATGGTATTGTGTGAAGAATGATAGTTAAGGAATTAAAAAACCTGAATTTTCATTCAAGACTTGTGGCTCTATGATAGGTTTATATACCTCTTGTCACCTATCAGCCTCAGTATTTGCATTTGCAAAACCAAAGGGAACAACAAGAAGCTTTCTTCTGCTTGTGACACTGTAATTCTATGGTATCCATGGCAAACTCTATGCCTACTCTGATAAAAAGTATACTTAACAATGACATACCTTTATTTGTAAAAACTTTTTTTCCAAAGACTGCATTTCCCTCCTTTTTTGGTTTGTTTTGTATATTACTCCACTTACATCCATTTATTAAAAGGAGAGTTATAAAATATCTGTTAGACACTTCTCTTCATATATGCAATGCAGTAAGAAAGTTATGTGAAAACACAAATAAAATGTTAAGATAAGGTAATGTATGAAAAGTGTTCAAAAGATAGTCCTGATTATAGACTACTCATTATTTAAATACAGGCTGAATGGCTTTTTGTTGAAGGGGTCATGGATGTTTATATGAAGGTTTTGAGATCTGCTCAGATCCTGGAAGATGTAAGAAATTTAATATGCAGAGAGGGGAGGAATACACTCTAAGCAGGGGAATAACACTTTATAGATCTGTTTAAGGAAACAATCCTTAAGTATTATTCTCTCAGGCCACATTTCCTACCTTCATTCCTCTACTCCTCAGCGTCTTTTGTTTTGTGAAATCTCACTTTTATCTTTAAAGCCAAGTTACATAAGATGTATACACATTTTAAGAAAGGAAAAAAATTGTATTAAAATTGTAATATTCAATATATACCGATAACAAAAGATGAATACAAGTCCTGTATATACATTTTTTTGGCACTCCTGGTATACTTTTTTGTTTAAAGTCTTACATAAGCTCTACACCATTGCTTCCCACAGTGTGTTTCTTCAGAAATGATTCCATCCAAGGACAACAGGCATAACATGGAGAAAATAATCATTTCGTTGTAAGGATTAGCTATGTACATACTAGTAAAATCATCAAAAAGTTAGGATAGGAGAAAAAAATCATCAAAAAAGTTAGGATAGGAAAAAAGACGGTTAACCATAGTGTCAGTATATTACTCAAATGAGCAACTTTAATCTCAAAGCAGGTGATTCAAAGTTGGGAGTTTCTAGGAAGGACAAAAGGGGACTTTTACCATTTTCCAGGTACAAGTGTAAGGAGAGAACAGTGGAGGCATTTTCTGGCCATGACAACCCAAAACAAGGATTCAGAGGTGAGAGAAATCTGAAAGAGCAGTCAATTTCTGAGAGACCTCAGAGAAACAGTACTGTCAGGCACAGATTTTGGGTTTAATTCATGCATTAAGGTGATTGAAATTTTAGAGAAAAGATTGAGAATGTAGGGGATTTTGCTGATGACTGACCACAGGGCCCAAGGAAAGGGATTCCAGGTATTGATAAGTAGAAGTTTATGAGATTAGAAAAGGGGAAATACAGAGTCATGTGGATTTGGCAATATGAAGAATATTGATGACTTGCATTTGCACAATAACTCTTAGTGACGGGAATGAAAGTACAGTTATAGGTGGGGTAATGAAAAAGATTTGGCAGTGAGAAAAAAATGACTGTGGTCCACACCTGAAAAACTTTGCTTTTGAAAGGCACAGAGAAAGCAGGCGTTAGCTCAGAGGACATGCTAGGGTTTTTTTGTTTGTTTGTTTTTTTCTTTTTCAACTGGGAGGACAGTGGTATATTTCTAGCCTGATACAAATTATCTTAAAGAAAAAGATAAACACCTTACATAGGAAAAAAAAGAATAAAATAACAAGACAGAGTTTTTTGAGTGGATGAGAGAAGTTGGACTCCAAAGCTAAAAGTGTATGGGTTAGGCTTTCGTTGAACAAGGTGTACTCTGTTCAAGTATTTTACATAGATTTATTTAATTCCAAGAAAACCCAATGATGTCGGTCCAATTATGATCCTCATTTTACAGATGAGAAACTGAGTCATGAAAAGATTCAGTGAAAATGTGCCCACTGTCACACAACTAGTAAGTGGTAATAGTGAGGATTCCAATTTAGGTCGGTTTGAATCCACATCATGATCCTTAAACACGGCAACTATCATTTGGTTAAAGGTAACAGGAAGAATGTCTACAAAACTCAAAGCTATGCTGACTAATGTGGACAAGACTATGATCATGACACATATTAAGCATTATTAACATTTTTATAAACATCCCTCTTGCCTCTAATCTGTTCAGTTATTTTATTCAACGTGTTCTTATGCACTAATAGAATAATCCACATATAAGTATATTCCTCCTGATAGAAAACGGCATTCTGTGAAACTGCAGGTTGATTATAAAATCACTCTAATTTGCTCCCTAGAGGGCAAATTGAACTAAGGGGAAACAAAAATTCCTAAACTGAATTAAATATCATGGAGTGGATACCTCAAGAATACTATTTCTTTGTTCTTCTGGAAAGAGGGGAGAGGGTACAAATTGTGAGAAAGTTGTTCTTTCAACCAATTCAGGCTTAAATGTTTACTTTGCTATAGTAGCTAAAATATTTTCATAATTCTACAGTTTGTTAATTATTTACAAATTCAGATTTGCCTTCAACAATTGAAGCTTGAGACCACTGGAGATTTAAAAGAATATAAAATAAACTCTAAAATGATTTTCAAAAGAAGTGCTGCAAATGACTAGCTACATCCGCATCTTTAGAGTAAATGCACATTACATGGAAGGAACCATATACCACACGGTTTTATAAATGTTGATGTATTATTATAGTTACTACCACAGTTATCTGATTGTTACGTGTCCATGTCTCAGAAAGTCCTACAGAACCCATCTAGTAGCATTTGTTAATCTGTAAAATTTTGGAAAGTTGGAGAGTATCGATATTCTATATTGTCTTATTAGCACCTAGTATACTGCTTCATATTAGTTACCCAGTATATACTCATGAATTACAGAACAATGAAGCACTCTCTTATTAATCTTAATTAGATTAGTAAGAATTAATTGTAATTAATTAATGTTTAATTATAGAAATTAATAATAAATCTATTTTTCTTATAAATCTATTACAATAGCTTTAGCTTTAGGGTGACTTCTGGGAATGATGTCTCATTTCATTGTACCCCAAGGAATGATACACATCTACTAAATGAATAAAATCCATCTGAGAGCAACATTAAGTATTTAGTACAGATCTTAAAAAACTTGTATAGATACCATTTTCATGGGATAAGGATTCTTTTATTTCAAAAACAAAATTTAAAATTAAAGTCCTGTGAGTTATATATGTAAATCAAAAATATTTGTGTTTTATATGTTTAGTTTCTGTTTAGATATTAGTAAAACAAATGGATACAATTCATTTTCTCATTATTCATTCATTCACATAAATATGGGACCTAGGAAAACTGAATTAGTTTTGAAATAATCAAAGCATTTTATGATTTAAGGCATAACACATAAGGAAACAGAATTATTCTTGTTTCTATACCATTATTTCCGATCATAAGCAATACACTGATAATGAAATTTAAATGAAATTTGGTATGGAATCATATTACAATAAGATATAGCATTATCAAATATCTCAAATGCTTTACATAATATTAGAATTTTAATTTCATTCACGGAAACACAGACATTACAAGAAACTCAAACTTATGCAATAGGACATTCAAACGAATCTTCAATTTACACAATCAACATAATGTGGAAATCCCAAAGATAAGAAAAAAATTCAACATTAACCTTCTTTTGAAAATATTTGACTAATCGATTTTGTTTTGTGCTTCTAAGTATCCTAAATATTTATACTAGAGGGCACTTGAGTGTGTGGTTGGCACCTTCTGGTCTTGTTTTGCCTTTTCTAGAAGAAATCATCACTATATTAGTGACTTAGGGGTCATGATAATCAGTTTTCAAGTGATTTCAGCTTGCTACACCTGGTGTAGAGCTTCAGCACTATGAGAGGAGACTGGATGGAGGAAGGAGAGCTGGTCTTCTTGGTCACATTTTCCTGGAATAGAACTTCTACAATAATGAACTGGTGGAGATGTAAGGCACTGCTGATAGCCAGCCCCTCCTGGGATAAAACCATTATCTCCAGACTGGAAGCTAGCATGAGAAGGAACTCCAGTCTTCTTGGCCATACCTCTTTGCAGTGCAGTGCCTGTGGTTGACTTTCCAAAACACAGGTGTTGTGATGGTAAAGGAGCTGGTTGTGGCTCTAATACCACAGACTCTCAGTATTCTTACTGAAATTTAGTAGACTTTTATGAATGGATGTTTCTCCTTATGCTATATGCCCTTAGGACAATTTCCACAGACTTTACTGATTGATTGTTTTATCATTTTCACTAGTTAAATTGTTGTTTTGCTGGGAGAAGTTCTGCCAAACTTTTACTCCACCAGCAACTGGTCAATTAATTTTTGACAAAAGTTGTAAGCTTGTTCAATGGGTAAAAGAATGTCCTTCAAACTGGTCTTGGAGCAATTTAATATTCATATACAAACAAATGATCAACTATTAACTCACATTCGATACAGATATTAACTTTGAAATGGTTCACAGCTTTGAATTTAAAATCTAAACTATAAATTTTCTAGAGTACTTAAAAGAAAATTATTTTGACCTTGGACTAGGCAACAATTTTTTAGGTAAGTCCCCAAATCATGACGCATAAAAGGAAAAAAAAAATAAATGCGCTGTATCAAAAATAAAAACTACTTCTGTTTGAATTCTACTGTGAAAATGACATGAAAAGCCATGGACTAGGAGAACCTCTTCAAAAAGCATAGGCCAGAGTATATAAAAAAATATTTATAACTAAATAATGAAAAGGCCAGCAGCCTAATTAAAAATGGGTGAAAAATAAACAGACACTTCACAAAATAAGATATAGGCGTGGCGAAAAAGCCTGTCGCAAGTTGTTTAACTTCATTAGTCTCGGAGAACTGAAAATTAAACCACGACGAGATACCACTAGACACATGTTATAATGGCTACCCTTACATAGTCTGACAATGTTGGAGAGGATGTAGAACAACTGAAATTCTCATGGATTACTGGTGCTACTAACTTTTAGGAAAACGCTTGGTAATTTCTTGTAAATTTAAACACTTACAAGTGTTTTGATCTAGCAGCCCCAATCCTAGATATTTACCCAAAGGAATGAAAATATTTTTCTACACAAAGACTTGCACATGAACTTAACAGTAGCTGTCTTCCTAATAGCTGAAACCTGGAAATAATCTAAATGTCCAGCAGCAGATAAGTGGATAAACCAAATATGGTATATCCATTCAGTGAAGTACTAGTTGGTGATAAATAAATGCATGCTACAACATGAATCTCAAAATCATTATTCAGAGACAAAGAAACTGTCACAAAATGACATATTGTGTAATTCCATTTATACACAATTCTAAAATAGCAAAACTAATTTATGGTGACAGGAAGCTATATCAGTGTTTACCTGTGGCTGAAAATAGGGGATTGATTGCAAAAGATTTGAGGGGACATTTTATGGTGATGGAAATGTTCTATATTTTGGTTTTGGACTGGGTTACGTTGGTGTATACATATGTCAAGACTCGTTGAACTATATACTTAAAATGGAGACATTTTAAATATAAATTTTACATAAATAGATTAAAATAAATGGTAACATGCTGTAGCTATTAAAATCACAATAGCATAATTACAAACTAATTTATTATGTTGAAGTTTGAAACATACTTTGTAAATAAATTTTCAGATGATGTTTTACAAACAATAACAAAAACGAGTTTGGGCTAGCTAGAGGCATAGAAATCTACTTCTTATCCAAAGTTAAGTTATAGTCATATGCGTAAGTAAAAATAAAATTTGAATAAAATCATTTCTCATTTGAGTGTCTCATGAGCATTTGGGGGGGGAAGATCAATAAATAAGTTAAAAGTATGTTTTTTTCTGCAGTAGGTTGTTACAAGAGAAATTTCTTGCCTGATTAGAGTTCCACAAACTCAGTTCATGGTTCAATAGTAATATGCACCTGTGACTTGGGGTTCTATTTTCATTGTGATGATAAATATCTCTATGTTTATTATGTTTTTGATTATTATATTATTTTTATTTTCACTTCAAACCTTTACAAGATGCCTAACAACTTTAAATATTTGTTTTTCTGAAGTGCATAATTAATAATTTTGCACACAACTTTGTAAAATGCAGATACTAAATGTAGACTGTCACTGGAAGATTTGATTATTTTTCCCACTATGTTAAAATGAATACTATTCCCTAATAATGGTTCTTGTTCTATTCCTTTTCTTATTATAATATCGATATAAAAAACAAACAAAAAAATAGCTGTTAGATCCCTCACTTAGAAGAACCACATGTGGAAAATTATCATTTACTCTTAATAAGAAGGAATAAGGGCAAGCTGAAACATAAATGCAGGAACTGAAAACACAGTTCTGAACCTGCGGCATAACTATTCAGATCATAGCAGTATTATGCAATATAAGTATTTAATATGCAAAGTTATTCTTGCCCTGGGAATAAATGTCTTGTCCCTGAAGCTTAAATTAGGAGTTATCTGGGTTATCATGACACCCTGTGCATAGCTTGTTCATCACACTTTGCACATTTCATTATAATTATACTTCACCGAGTCTGTCTTTTCACTAGGTTGTGAAGGTAGGGGTAAAGTTTTTTTTCATCTCTCTGCTTATACACCTACTACATGGTTTGGAGCATTGAACTGATGTATATTTCTTTCTGAATTCCTGGGAAAGGAGCCTGTAGGTTAGAGAGGCTACAGCCCAACAGTATAGTTGGTTAGAAGCTGGTTTCTGCTGAGACTTACTATCCAAATATATCATCATGGAGTTCTCAACTCTAATTTATCAATTTTTAAGCAAAACTTTCCCTCTGTACTCTCACCATCAATTCTGTATAAAGTGATCATAAGAATTTATAACTTTATTTTTACTATAATAGAAAATAGCATAAATATGATGTCTTAATTCACTTAGCAGAGGCAACATAGGGTAGTAGAATTATTATTTTCCTTTATAAGTATAATATCTAGAGCTCATTTGACCATATCATTCACAGATTATTAAAATAAAAAGCTCCTATCTCTAAAATTGCACTACTATAGCCTTTGAAGCATATTAATGAATTAATTATATGTACCAAGTTTTATGCAATGGCTTAAATTCTCAAATACTAACCACAACTGAAATAATAAACACTGGCTATGATTGGTCCAATAAGTATGGTGGTTGGTATTGCCTAATGGTTTATGAAACCAGGCAGATATAGTTATTCATTTGCAGATTAACACATACTAGCCATGTTACTTCAAATAAGTTACTTAGCCATTCTGAACCTCAGACTTTATCTATAAAATGGGAAAATCATAGATCCTATTTCTTAGAATCATTAATAAGATTGGTCGGTTAAATAGCATAGTGAATTCAGTAAAGTATTTGGCACAATACCTGAATGTAAATGTTCCATAATTCTAGTGCTTATTGTTATTATTTTAAACATGTTTAATACACAATTGATATCAAGGGAAAGGCATAAAACACAAGCAAAAGAGCATACACAAAAGTTTAATCAATTACTATAAACAGCCGTGTTGAGAAAAAGAATACTTGGGTCAAGAAAGAGAGCAATTATTGCAACCCAGCAGCCTTTGTTTATATTTACCTACCTGATCACAGCTCCCTTCCTCCCCCTCCCTAGCTTTAACAACTATCCTGACTTGCACGGAAATTATTTTCTGGATGTATTTGAGTTGTACCACCTCTGTATGCATTTCTAAATTATATTGCCTCTTTTTGACCTGTATATAGTAAATAAATCTCAAACATCAATAATGGAAAAAAATCTAATTAGAAAATGGACAAATACATGATGAGACTTTTCACTGAGGAGGACAGACAGGTGACAAATAAGCACATGAAAAGATGCTCAACATCACTAACCATTAGGGAATTGCAAATTAAGGCCATTATGAGATATCATTATATGACTATTGAAATAGCTAAAATTTAAAGAAAAAAAAAAGTGTCCATAGCAATTTCTGGTGAAGATATGGAGAAATTGGCTCTTTCATCCATTTTAGGTGCAAATATAAAATGGTACAACCACTTTGAATAATTTGGAAGTTTCTTAAAAACTAAACACATTTCCCATACCACTCAGCAACTGCACTACATTTATCCTGGAGAAATGAAAATTTATATCTACACAAAAGCCTGTACATGATTGTTCATAGCAGCTTTATTTATTATAGCCCCAAACTGGAATTGACCTAATGACCTTCAATGTACGAACACTTAAAAAAACCTGCTGTATATCCATATCATAGAATACCACCTGGCAATAAAAAGGAATGAACTATTGATACACATAACAACTTAGATGAATCTCAAGAGTATTATGCTGAGTGGAAAATCCAAGGTTGGTATTTGTATTACATTCTCAAAATAAAAAAAACGATGAAAAATAGATTAATAGTTGGCAGGGATTAGGAGCAGTAGGAGGGATTGGGGTGTGACTCTAAAGAGGTAGTACAGAGGATATTTTTATGGTGACAGAATAGTTTTGTATCTTAATTGTGGTGGTTGTTACACAATCATAAATGACATAGACATACATACACACATCAATTTCTGGATTTTGATATTGTGCTATAGTAATATAAGATGCAACAATTGGGAGAACCTAGATAAAGGTGTACAACATCTCTCTGTAGTATCTTTGTAAACTCCTGTGAACCTGTAATTATTTCATTATAGGTTTAAAGAATTTTCTTCACCCATATAAAGGTAGGCAAATGGAAACAGAAACAAAGAGAAGATGGAATAATATAAATCAAAAGTCAAAGAATAATTCCACATACATGAATAGTATGTATTATTTCATATTAAATATAAATGAAATAAACACTTTAATTCAAAAGCAACGATTGCCAGAATGGATAACAAAAGCAAGATTTAACTATAAGTTTATTTTTTAATAAGAACTATATTTTAAAGATACAAACAAAATGAAAATAAAAAAGATTTCCCTCTGATAACATTTTGTCTCAGCCTATAGAATTTATTTTAGCATTTCTTACCCTGCAGCTTTAAGGGAGATGAACTCCTTTTGAATTTGTATTTCTGAATGTTTATATGTTGCCTTGATTTTTTTTTTAAAGATTATATTGGGGAAATGGAGCAAGAAGGGGAACAGGACTTCATTGGGGAACAGTGTGTACTTCCAGGATTTTTTCCAGGTCAAGTTGTTGTCCTTTCAATCGTAGTTGTGGAGGACGCAGTTCAGCTCCAGGTCCCGTTGCCGTTGTTAGTTGCAGGGGGCGCAGCCCACCATCCCTTGCGGGAGTTGAACTGGCAACGTTGTGGTTGAGAGGACATGCTCCAACCAACTGAGACACCCAGGAGCTCAGTGGTAGCTCAGCTCAAGGTGCCATGTTCATTCTTAGTTGTAGGAGGCGGAGTCCACCATCCCTTGTGGGAGTCGAGGAGTCCAACTGGCAACCTTGTGGTTGAGAGCCCACTGGCCCATGTGGGAATCAAACAAGCAGCCTTCGGCATTAGGAGCATGGAGCTACAACTGCCTGAGCCACAGGGCCAGCCCCTTGCCTTGATTTTTGAAGAATGCTTTCACCAGTAGAGCTATGAGTATTGTTTTTTTATCAACACAAATATGTTATTCCATTGACTTCTTGATTTCATTTTTCCTGATGAGAAGTTAGGTGAAATTCTTATCAATGGTTCCCTGTATATATTTCCTTTTACTCAGATGCCTTCAGGAGTTTCTCTTTATTTTGGTTTCAACATTTATGTATGATGCACCTAGTTTTTCTTTGCATTTATCCTGTTTGGGTTTATCTAAGCTTCTTAGAACCTTGGTATTAAATTAAATTAAGAAAAGATGGGACATTATCTCTTCAAATATTAATTTGTCCCATCTTAGTTATTTATTTTTTTGGGAGGGGGCACAAAGTACATATGTATTAGACTGATCTTGTTCCAATATCTCAGATCCTCTGTTTTGTTTTGTTTTTCTTTTTATATTTCTTTTGTGAAATTTGCATTATTTTTATTGACCCATTTAATGTTTATAAATTTGGCTCTTTTTTATTGTTTGCATCTCTCTGATGCTCTCCAACTATTCACACATTATTCACCTTTTCCACTACATCCTTTAATATCTTAACCCTAGTTAAATCACCTGTCTGACCATATCCTTATGAATCAGAAATTCCAATCTGATTCTGAAAACTATATCTTAATGATGGATCAAACTTTTTATTGTTTCTTGTCTTCTAATTTTTGACTGAATGCTGGATAGTCCATGTAAAAAAAATAATGCAGAGATTAAAATCAATAACATCTTTTTTGGAAATGCACATGCTTCTTCTTCTGCCAGACTGTTATACTTTGAAGGGTTGACTCACTATATTCTGTATTTGAGCTGGGTTTGTCTTGTTGTCGCCTTAGTTGCATTAAGCACATTATAGGTGTCGAATATCTCCAGTAGTGAACTGCTGCTACCTTGTGGTATGTGTGAGGTCTGGGATGCTATAGTTTCTCGCAGTGTTCCTATTCTACCTAGAGATTTCATCGGAATCTTTTATGCCTGTGCAATGCTCATGCCGCTCCCTCCATGATATATTGTTAAAGCTTCATACTCAATTGAAGTTTCACTGTGGGTGCAGAGGTATTTCTTGGTTATTCTGCTCTTGCCTTAGTCTTAGGTGGGCTGTTTACATGTAAACTGCAGAGATAGACTTTTTTCAGCATTTCTGCCCTTCATCAAGTGCAAGCAATCTCTATCCCCTACTCAGTTGAGTCCAGAGAGCAGGCAAATTTTCTGCTTTTCCTCAGAGTAACCAATCAATATTTTGTATCAGTGCAGGGTCTAGGGTAGATGGAATTCCTGTCCTTCACGTTTCCTTCACTCCCTGGTGGCAGGACAAACCTTCCTTGTATCAACGCAGGATCTTAGGAATGAGTGTATTTCTTACCCCACCCCTAGCAGGAAGTACATGGATATATCAGTACAGGATACAGGAAAGAAGGATATTTTTGTTCCTCCTCTAGCAGCAGTCAACTTCTTGAAATCATTAGAGTCTTGGGTGTGGGAGAGTTTATGTGTCCTTCCTCCAGTGACTATGGCTTTTGTCTCACATCTGAGGGGCATCAAGCGTGCAGGCGAAAGGTATGAGTGAGTGGGTGTTGATTCTCCTTGTGTTTGGGGGAACCTAGGCATCCTAAATAGTCATGATAGTCTACATTCAAACTTTAAGAATTTGTTAAAATTTCAGCTTTGTTCTTCTTATCTTACTTAGATGGTGGCCTCTTCCACCCATGTTCTGTCAAAGGTTTACCAATCCACGTATGCTATTCTCAAGGGGCCTGTCAACTCTTGGATTTCAGTTTGCCAGATTGCCTCAGATACTTGTTTACTCCAAAAAAACCACAGTTCTGTAGATTATCTGTCTTATTCTTACATCATGAGTGATGTCTCCTTGCACTTTTCTACTTAGTAAGTGAAATAGAACACAGCCTTCACAATTAAGATAGTTGTGTATTTAAATTATAGCATAGATTAAAGCATTTTTGATCTTTGGATATGGGTTTTGTTTTGTTTTTAATGACTACATGTAACAACCACCTATTTGCATAAAACATGCTTGTTTATTTATGCTGCTGTCTGTAATTCTACATGGCAATTTTCTTTAGACTTTTGGTTGGTGGCTAATCATTCTTTCAGGAAAAAAATAGCAATAAACGCTTTTCATGAGAGTGATTATTGTTATTTCTAATATTGATGTTGCTATATTTCTTAGATTCTAAGTTTCAGAAAGGCAAGAAGGAACTGCATTTCACACAGAACTGTTTAAATTGCTTCTAGCCTAATGTCATTCAATCAATAGTTTGTGTTTGATGATTTCTTTCCCCCCAGATCAGAGTTGTCAGTCCCAGTTTGTAAACTCCTACAGGAATGGAGCCACATCTATTTATTTTGCTCAAGAAATACACATCACTCTAACAAATATTTCTTGATTTTGCTGCAGATTCAGCTGTCTTGTTTCCACTAATCCAGTTGAGGATATTTATTCCTGCATGCTCCCTCTTTTTGAACACACTGTAATTCAAAATGAAAGAAAGACCATCACGGGTTCAATTAGCTTGGCCTAACACAACCCCTGAGCTTAATTTTTGGATTAACACCGACACTTTTACCATTTCATTCTTTCTTTGGTTCCTTCTGCTATGTATTATTTCAAAATGCCAATTCCCTTTGGACTTTTGGCTAAAGGTACTTGCCACATCCAATTCATGTCACATCCAATTTTGATACTTGTTCACTGCAAAGAATCTGCCTCCATGTAAATGGCTGTGGTAGAGGATGTCCATCTTTGTAACAGCAAGAGAAATATGATGCCTGATCATAAGCACAGGAATATGAAAATGCAGGTGGGTTATTTTAAGGTTTACAAAACTTTCCATGGATATATCTTATTCATGCTGCTATTTGAGTTTCCAGCTGGTATATTGCCTATCACATATCTCTGTGGAACAGCATCAGTCATGGAAGGCAAATCTGCTCTGCAGATGTTTTATATAACATTGACTTTCTGCATCATGTGATCCCCCCGCCCCCGTAGAATCTTCCTTATATAACATGCCTACTGCACCCTACCTAAATATGTAAATCCCATCCATGAGTCAGGCAGACGTTCAAACCTCACCTACTCCAAAAATCTCTCCCATTTTGGACTATTCCAATCAATGAAGTTTGATTGAATGTATCTTCTTGCTATTTAGTTCATCTTTAATTGTTTCAGGTGTATTGGTTTTGTTTCCCAATTAGATTATAAACACCTGTAGGTCAGACATTATATCCTATATCTCTTTGGCAGATATGCAGAGCTTACCAAACAGTTAACTACACAATAGGTATATAATAAATAACAATTATAATTGCATAGTTAATAACTTTTTAGATCTCTGCATCTCAAAATGGTATATCAGAGAAATCAAGTATTTCTTTCCCAAAATAATTCAATTGAGCAACTAGTTCATCAATAATAAAAATTGATGAACTGTTATTATTTTGCTGTTCAGTAGATCAAGTATATTTTCTTATCTTTCTAAATTTAAAAAGCAACATTTACAATATTCTTCTTATGCTTACTACATAAAGAAATGAATTAACCAGACATTTTCCTTTAGCTATTGCAGCCAACTAAAAGTTGAAAGGTTTCACACTAAAAGGACCATGACGTCGTATTTCTGCCCAATGAGAAATTGTTTGCAACTTGAGCTCCAATGAGAAACTTGCCCTTTTAGTAACTTTTATTTTTAAATAAAAGCCTGCCACTAAAAAATGTTGCAGAAAAATGCACAAAGAAGGAAAGAAAAGGCCTTACAAAAGTTAACAAGCAAAGCAGGTAACAAACCTTTCCACATAACACATAAAGACATCAAAGAAGTCATTTAGAATCTCAAATTTAAAAACTGGTGCAAACCTTGACTGAGTATTAAGAGCTCGACAGTAGGAAGACAGCCCTAAAGAGATGAGTGTAGGACAGAGTGCTGTGGGACAACAGAAAGAACTTGGTCTGGCCATTCTTAACATGAAAGACTCTACATGCTGTCCCCCAGCCTGAGGCATGTTAGGGGTACAGATTTCTATTTGAGACACCTCATCTATTAAGCCTCTCACACCCAAAGTGAACAAATTCAGTTAACAGCTGTCCTCAGAGGATGTCATTTTAATAAGTCTTATTCAGTAAACAGTACATAGAATTGTACAGCTTTTACTCCAGATCATGTTATAATTTATTAGTATATTAATTATTTGACTCATTTATTAATGCATTTATATTTTGCTTTATTTCAATATTTAATTTGTAGTGGCAAAGTCAAGAAAATTGTTGTTTAATTTCTGGCTGTGCTACAAACAAGTGCCTTTGGGCAATTCAGTCAATCGTTCTTGGACATTTGACAATGAAGGAATGAAGTGAAATGATCCATGAAATCTCTTCTTGTGTTTCTTTATGTGATGCTCTGATTTTAAAAGTATACTTAGCAAAAATCACTAGAAGAGGCTTGTTGTGAATAAAACATCAGATGAAAAAGGAGGTTATATAAATGCAAGGTAATAATAATATAAATGCAAAACAATAATTATCTCTGAGATCCTGCATTTTACAGCTAGTGATGACATTGATAGCAAGGTTATTCACAACTGCCATGATTAAGGCAATAATGAAATTGACTTAAAAGTGGCAGAGATAAGTAAGACAGTATGAATAATCAATAAGTAAGTGGTGGCAAGCTCTTTAAAAGTCAAAGCTACAAGAAAAGAATGAATTGATGATATCTAAGAGTGTGGACCATAGAAAGACATAATGAATAAAAATTTGGGAGAAAAATATAGGCTAAGTATGATAAAAATCTCCATAATAATATAAAGTCCTAAATTCTAGAGATCTCAAAATTGTATAAGTTGCCTCAGAGTTTTGCAGGGTGAGACCACTGAAGAACTTGTAAGATTCCACAAATTAATTTGACGTCAGTCAGGACTCTACTTGCTAATATGCTTCCTTAGCTCCATCAGGGTTTTGTTGATCCCTAATGAGGGACCGCAGCTGTTAACCTGGGGTTGTAGTTGAGCTCTAACTGAGGCTAACAATCCCACAACGAGATGCCTTTCCTCTTCTGGGCTCTCGCAGTGACCTGGCAGCTCTGATTATTTTATTTGATTGCCCCCCTGCCATTCCTTCCAAAATCCTACCTACAAACTACAACTTTAGATTGCAACTTCCATTACTGTTTGGCATTGGGACCACTGCACGTGGCAATGGGAATTGAGAAGAATGGAGGATGTAAGGGAAAACAAACAAACAAACAAACAAACAAACAAAAAACAATGTTAAAGCTCTTTGGTTAGACCTATATTATAATTCCAGCTAATACATCAGCATGCTGATGGGAATTTTCTCCCCAGACTTCAGGGATGGCAACCATTTCAGCCTGGTCTATCCGGTAGGTTTGAATAAACCTGGTTGAAGAACTGCAGATTACAACATTTATTGGATGACCTTTGTGAGAACTCTTCTTATAGTAGGGTCTTTTTACATGTTATCAAGTTTTATATGTGCTATCATGTTAATACCTGTCATATCTCTGTGTTGTTCATTTCAGAAAACCAGAATGTGGACAATTTTATCAAAGGCAATTTAGTCAAGTCCTTGAGTCTTTATTTCAAATATGCCAAACAATAATTAATTCAAAAAAAGGCAATATAATAAAATTTGGTTACATTCCTATTTGGCAAGATTGGATTAAAAAAGACATCGTTGGTGGAAATTTTTACACTTTAGTTAATTGTTTTGGCATCTTATAAGATTCATTTTAATAGCTTAATTCAATGATTGCATTTTATAAAGTATATTATTACAACAAATAATAGTTCTAGTTTGATATTCATATTTCTTTATATTCTTGTCCAGATCTTTTGGGAAATTAGTCATATACATGGAAAGATTAGCTCCTCTTTAAAACCATCTGTTGTAAGATTTAAAACAAAGTACAGAAAACCACACAAATCAAACCAATGGTGAAACCAACAGGTCAAGAAATATAACTTAGCCAGTTGCTCTAGAAGCTTCTTTTCTGTGATTCTTTCTAGTTTTAACCCTCCTCCTCCCCATACATAACCAGTGTCCTTTTATAGCAATCAATTTTGCACATGGAGTGTATGTGTGTGTGTGTGTGTGTGTGTGTGTTTTAACCCAAGTATGTATTACTAGATACCATACTTTAGCTTTGTCATTTTAAATTTCAGTTTTAATGTGGCCTTGAAGTCTCTATTTGGTTCTTTACCTACAGTATATTTTACCTGTACAGTTTTCCACAGGCTCTGAATTTTGCAGGTTACATCTTCATGGTACAGTCCAGAATGATCTCTCTCTCTCTCTCTCTCTCTCTCTCTCTCTCTCTCTCTCTCTTCTTTTTTTCTTTTTTCTTTCTCTCACTCACTGAGGAAAGATAATGACAGCACACAAGGAGAAGATGGCCACTGGTAATGCAAGGGAAGAGACTTCACCAGACATCAACCCTGCTGGTACCTTGATTTTGGATCATTTGCTAATCTTCGTAGTATAAACGGCCAATTTCAGGCTACTTAGATGAAATCATTGAAAATAGAGTTGCAAAGAAATGTGCGCGAGTGGCTCTCATGAGATACATTATCTGTGTATATCATCATGACATGTTTAATAGGCATTTAAATCTAACTTATACTTTTAGGATATTATTGCAAAAATAATCAAACAAATACACAGAGATGGTGAGAGTTTTCATCACAGAGTTCAAAATACATAAAGATTATAAGCAACCTATATGTCCATTTGTAGATTAGTGAAAACACGTTATACAACCATTTATATTGACAATGCATAACTAAACTCAATACTGAAGAAGAGAGTTCTACAATTATGTTTTTTCAAAATTCTGAAGGCAGAATGATGTTTTTCTGGGCATCATGAATATATATATATATATATATATATATATATATATATATATACATATATACATATATACATAGAAAGACATCATTGGTTCGTGGTGATATAATTTTCATTAATTGAAAGAACATTTTGACAAATTTTATGGCTTTATTTTTCTATGTAAGAGTTAATTACTTTTATAGCCAAGAGAAAGACAGATGGAGAACCAAAAAAAAAGGTGTATTGGTGTTCAACAGATCTAATATCAAATATTGTTATCATTATATGCTGATTTTTTATTTTCAAATTTTCCTACATGCTGAAATATATATATGGAACCCCATACCAATATTTAAGGCACTTTTGCAGTCATTCACAGATACGTGCAGAGTGGTGAAAAATTTGAGTTGCCCAAAGAGCATGTTCCTAGCTGAGGCTGAACAAGGTGATGATTTGCCTTCTTGTTTCTGCTCTCAAATATAAGCAACTATCCGTTTTGTAGTCTATTTAGTGCCATGTTTTCCTCATTTTGTACTTTTTGGTAACTTCTCCATTTGGCCCTGAGCGTACTGCTGACGTGCTCCCTGGGGCCAAGCAAGGAGCTGTGCCTGACAGAGGAAATACATGTGTTAGATAAGCTGCATTCAGGCACAACTTCTTATACCATTGGCCATGAATTCAATGTTAATGAATCTACAATGTATATTAAATAGTCTTTAAACAGAAACACACATAAAACAAGGTTATGTATTGATCATTCAACAAAAATGCTGTGATCAGAGGCTTGCAGGAACCTAACCCTGTTATTTCCCCTAGGAGCGAGAGTTCCACATTGGTTAATTCACTGGTCACAGTAACTTTACAGAACATAACTATTCTGAATAATGATAATCAACTATAGTTACTTGGAAACTTCTAGTTATTTAGCCTAAGACTGCTTCCATACCTGCAAAATGGCTACAGTATTTCATAGGATTGCTCTATGAAATGTCATTGCATATGGAAAGTCCATGTTATATGGTTGTCACTGAGCTCATCTGAGACTTGATTCACCCCCTTTCTGAATTCCCTTACACTGTCATTTATATTGGCGATTTTGTAACTCTACATACTCATACTCTAAATAATTGCTACCAATAACATATTTATCTTTGTTGGAACTTCTGAAGCCTCACACATTTACAGAATTTCCCAGTTTGTAATGTCAGATACTGTAGACAAGTATCTGACTGAACTTGTAGGATTTGTTTACTCTTAATTCAATAAAGATGATGTAACGTGCATGTTGGATTTACGAAAATATTCCTGAGAGCTGTCTCTTTAGGAGAACTTCGCCAATAATATTTCCTTCTGTTTAAAATTCTGCCACATTTGCAGTCTTGCATTTGCTGAGAATGACTTGTTTCTTCTTTGTGGGCATTTTGAACCCTCGGTTTCAATGGAAACCATTCTGGCTGATGAGTAACAGATGTATCTCTGAGTCCAGAGAAGGGGAAATAATGACTCAATGTCTAACAATCCCTAAAGATGAAACTAGAACTGAAGCTAAAATAAAGATCAATTTCCTACCTACCACTTCTTTGAGAACCGATTTGTTAGAGCTTAGCATCTGGCTGAACTCTCAGCATCAACTGATTTCAGGAATTCTAGAGTCAGTGAGATTGGGATGAAAGACAATGGGAAAAGTTTAGTAAGTGGAATAAAAGAAATATGATCAAATAGTATTCCATCCCACTTAAGGATTTTTTTAGTGCCTTATAAGTTATTTCAAAAAATTTCTTTCATAAAGCAATTTTGGTCAGTGGGTCAAATGGCCACACATACACAGTATTATTTTCTTTCACACCTAGGAATTTTCCTGAATTATTGAATATTAATGTATATCTTTCCTTAGAGAAAAACATAGATCAGAAAATTTAACTATGGCGTAGGGCAGAGCATATACACAGTAAATTTGAACTCAGTACCAACACAGTGTTTGGGATTATAAGGATTCCTTTATGTACTTTTAACTTGTCAGGTATTAAATTGATCATATGATTAGCAAAAATGCCTTACTTCCTTCATCTTACTTTCAAACATAATCATACAAGTAGCAAAACATATTCTAATAGAACTTTCATTGTTTGTAAATTGTGAAAGGGATGAGTTTTATCTTTGATTGCACAAAATCTTAACTTCTGTTGAGACAATTCATTTAGATAAGTTTTCCACATGGTGAAAATAAGCATTTAAATTTGAATGTAAAGAAAGAGAATGGTTTGGTGGATGTGAATGACAGGTTGATGGGAAACAAAGGGTATTAATATATGATGTGTATGTATATGCATACGTACTGGAGTCCCCAAATAAATGGCTCAGCACTGTTAACATTGAGTGAAACCCATAATTCAAAATGCCTACACTTTTACAAAAGGTTTCAATCACCTAGAGTACAGAGCAAGGAAGCAGAAACACCTTTTTATGAAAAACAGAATAATAATCATTAATCAGAGAAATAAGAGGAGCTATTTTAACTGTAAGAACGGGATGTTATTGAAAACAATACAACAAAAAGAAATATCAGAGAGCAAAAATAAACTTTTGGAACACACACACACACACACACACACACATTGTAAGAGAAACAAAGAGCACAAGTAAAAAGTTTATGAATAAGGTTGAGGAATTTTTCCAAAAAATAGAAAAATATATGTAAAAGGATGGAAAAGACAAAGAAAATATAAGAAAGTTAGAAGCTAATTTTAGGTTGAACATCTGACTGATAGACATTTTAAAAGGAAAATGAACAGAAAACACAAAGAAGAAACTCATCCAATAAATAATTTAAGAAAAAATTCAGAGTTTCCGGATTTAAAGGGCCCATTGAGGGCTCAGTACAATGGATAAAAATATCACTAAGGCACATTAGAGAGAAATTTCAGATCACTGAGGAAAAAGAAAATATTCTCAAAACTTTCCAGAAAGGGAAAAAGAAGGCTACACATAAAGGGTCAAGAATCTGAATGGATTCAGTCTGAGGTCAACTATACACTGGAAGCTGGAACACAAAGAAACATGTTCAAACTTCTGAAGGAACATTATTTACAAAATGGTATTTTACTCAATGAAAATTAAATGTGAGTGAAGACAGACAAAGGCAACTTTCAGAGAAGCAAAGCCTCCAAACACTTCACCTCCACACATTCTTTCACGGCTAAGAGGTGCCTGAAATTCATCCCAGGAGATGTTTCTGCTTCTCCCTTACAGCGTTTGCCATGAAGAGCAGATTGAGGTCATTACTGTTTCTGACACAGCTGGAATATCAACACCCTGCGATGGGTTAGGTGGCTGGTCCTTCTCCCACTTCTCATCTTCAGGGAATATTGCCTCTTGAAGACTACGGGGGACGCCCGAGGGCTAAAGCCAGGACCAGGTGGAGGTGGGCGGCTGTGGGAACTCCCAGGAGGCAAACAGGGAGCGGTTGGAGCCTGCAGGTTTCACTGTGTGACTTCGGGTGTGTGTGGGGAATAAGTGAAGGTCCTGATAGAGTGGAAGGGGGTGGACCGGCTGGGATACGCTGAGTGTTACGGCAGCTCACAGAATGGCGATATCAGGGTAATCAAGCCCAAGGTGAGATAGCTTCCGCCCACTTCCACAGGAAACCTAAGCTCGCAGGATCTCGGGAGAACTACTGGCAGGGAAATCCAGGGATGAGAAACACCTGGGTGCCCCGGTGCCAAACGCTCCTCCTCCCAGATTCATCCTTAAGGAATTTGGCTCACAAAGCCTACTCGCCACCACCCACACCGCTCCC
This sequence comes from Rhinolophus sinicus, assembly GCF_036562045.2. Classification (NCBI taxonomy): domain Eukaryota; kingdom Metazoa; phylum Chordata; class Mammalia; order Chiroptera; family Rhinolophidae; genus Rhinolophus; species Rhinolophus sinicus. Next base: position 94,781,004 of record NC_133756.1, on the reverse strand, counting down.
ACTCAGTCACTCTGGGGCAGTCACTGCACGTAGCCCCAGAGGCCCCGCCGGGTGCAGTGAACTCCCCTGGAACAACTGCTGTGCACAGGAAGCACCACCAGAAGCCAGACCTGGGAAGGGAAGTGCACATGCGCCAGCTGCAAAACTAAAGCCATTTAGGAGCCAGAGCCGCCTGGGCGGAGTGGTGGGCTGTTGGTAGGGAACCCTGGGGCCCAATTCAACCTTGGCCAAGGTGCTAGGCAGAAACAACCTGAAAGCGGTTTTCCTCTGAGTATACAGTCTACAACTGGTTCTGAAGCACCTCGGAATCCCCATCGTGGATGCTGCTATCATTGGGACCAGTTTTCTTCCCGAGCAACTGTGAACAGTCAAAAATTCGTCCCAGTAGAATATCTCTGCCTGTCCGTGGAACATTTGCTTTGAAAAGCAGAGTAATTAACGCTCCTTGTTACAGCCATGCTCTATAGACCTCACCAAATATTCAGGGATTTTTTATTTTCTTTTGTGACTCCAGTTTATTATTCACGTGGAACTCTGCATCATCTGGTAAAATAACTTTTTTTCTTTTAACCTTTGTTGATTTGAAACCTTGTAAGATTCCCAGGTGAAAACTGAAACTGGCTCCCATTTCACAGAGAGCAAGGACATGGAAGAGGCCAACCACTACAGGTGGGTAGGTGATAAGTTTAAGAAGCACGGGAATTTACTGTATGAGGTTTGTCTTGGACATTGAAAGGGGAGATCTCCGTACCCATGGGTTGGAATCTTAAAAGTTTATATAGAGGTCTTAACTGGGTTTAGTCACATATTCAGTCCAGTTCATCTCAACAACACCTTACTCTCTCAGGGCTGCATCCTTGAAACAGCTCCTAGTGTGGGAATGGTAGGCAGAACATACACTCCAAGAACAGGAGAGGGAGTGAGGAGCCTCTGATTGCCTGGGTCTAGCTCACTAGTCAACCTGTGGTCATGACCTCCTACAATAACCTCACTCTTCTATTTGTATTTATACTATTAAAATACAGGATCAGTTATATCTGATATATAAAAGAGATTGGTTCAGAGTTTTGATGGTTAACAGTACTTACCTTTAATTTAATAGCCAATAGAGATTTACTGTATATTTTTCTTAAATTTACGAATTCATTCTCCTGTCATGTATTGAGTGACTCTTATGTGCCAGCTAATGTCACAAGAACCTAGGATGTGAGAAAATGATATCCATGTGTGGCATCTACTTAACAGTGCAGAACACAGTAGGAGAGCACACAGTATAAATGTAAACATGGCATGGTGAATACAGTAAAAAGGTATATGCAGGTTACAGTGGGGGGCATAAAGATGAAAAGGTTTATCTCAAATTCAGGAGTAGGGAGTTTTTGGAGAGTTTACAGAGCAGCACTAGCACAGGTTGAAGAATGAGCAGCAGTTTGCCAGACGGATGAAGTAGAGAATTTTAAATGGAGAGGATAAAACATGTACAAAACATGAAACAACTAGTTTCTTTAGTCAAAAGTAATGAATTTCATATAGTTCTTATATACAGTTTGTACGTTTGTGCATTTTGAGTGGGGTTAGGGACAAAGAAGCAGTGGAAGATAGATTTGGGGATATCTATGTCAACCCTTGTGGGGGCGGAGCCCCAGAGAGTGGTTTCCAGGCTCTCGGCCTCACATAGACAGGTGCTGGCTCAGGTAGTAAATGGCCAACTGTGATTGCATGGCCATCAGCTGTGGCTAGTTGGCCGTCAGCTGTAACCAGTGAGCCATTGGCCACAATATAACTGCTGTGGCTACGAGGAGGAGAGAGAGAGAGAGAGAGAGAGAGAGAGAAGAATGGGGGCTAGCAAGAAGATGGCGGCTGGGCTGGCAAGTGTGGATGGCGGTTTGCGGACAGTGTGGATCCAGCCTCCATTGAGAGTATAGTGCCGCCAGAGAGAATATAGTGGTATGACTCCCCCATCTATGGCTGCGTGGGTGTTCCTTTTTGGCCTCACCATATCCTGCGTTCTTGTATGGGGAGCGGGAGCAGAGACCCCGCAGGCCTCCCTGCATGACAGATGGCGCAGCGAGCAGGGTCTCCCGCACGACAAATGGCGCAGCGAGCAGGGTATGGTGCCGGCCAAAGCTCTCCAAAAGACGGTGGAGCAGTTTGTGCGTGTGAACACCCAGTCTGAGGAAGACCAGGAGGAGCAGCTGCCGGGGAGCTGGACCCCCGTGGAGGGGTGGCAGGATGTGGACGGTTCTCCCACCAGCACAGGAAAAGCCATGCAGCTGCTGCAGAGATGGAGCCCCGTGGAGAGGTGGAAAGATGTGGACGGTTCCCCAACCAGCACAGGCCGGAGAAAGCAAAGGTCGTTGCGGCCCTGTGGGCCAGGGAAGTTCCTGCTCAGGCAGCCCGGATGCAGGACTTATAGTCCCAGGAGGTAACGCTTGCTGAGTCCTCCGTGGGAGATAAGGGTGAGGTCAAGGTCATCCCTCACCCCCAGGACAGCCCTGGCGAATGACTATGGACTATGGGGAATTGCCTTCCATCCCTAATTTAATGGACCGCTTGACTGTTTGTTTGGGAACTGTTGTTAGTGGAACTGGGGGATATTTGCTTTTGTCTCTTGACTGGCCACCATTGAGAATATGTAAGCACCTTGATTGTGAGTCGCTGTTGTTCCAGCAGGGTACCCTGAGAGGTCTGGCTGAGCCCTGAAGATACCCTGGCTGTGCCCAGGAAGTCGGGCTGTTCCCAGAGAGAGTGGCAGTGCCCTGAGAGCCCTGGCTGTGTCCAGGAAGTTTGGCTGAGCCCTGAAGATACCCTGGCTGTGCCCAGGAAGTCGGGCTGTTCCCAGAGAGAGTGGCAGTGCCCTGAGAGCCCTGGCTGAGTCCAGGAAGTCTGGCTGAGCCCTGAAGCCCTGGCTGTGCCCAGGAAGTCGGGCTGTTCCCGAGAGTGGCAGTGCCCTGAGAGCCCTGGCTGTGTCCAGGAAGTGTGGCTGTGCCCAAGTGGCAGTGCCCTGAAAGACCTGGCTGTGTCCAGGAAGTGTGGCTGTTCCCAGAATGTGCCCTGAAAATTGCTACTGTGTTTTCATCTCATGGATGTATACCAGTAGCCTACTGGGCCATTCTACCCAAGTGTGAAATTACATTTCCAATTTTACCTATAAGACAGACGTTGATTTAGATAAGTGTTCTTGAATTTCTATGCATTGCTATTTTAAAATTTTAAAAGCATATTATGATTAGCTGGTGAGTTTTCCAAACAAAATAGAGATCAAAATCCCTCATATAATGTTAGACACAGTTCCAGTGTCAAAGCTGACATCTAAAGAACTTTATTAAGTGGTAATCTCTTTTATATTATTAAATAAAATAAGTTTCTAAAGTGCTGGCGTTTTAGCACTCCACAGAATGAGGTATACATTATTTTCCTATTAAAAGTTAAGAGGTATTATTAACTAATCAAGAAAATTTCTAGCTAATTGAGAAATACAAGAATCAAGAAATACAAATTATGACCATATGCTTGAATTCTGCATAAAGCAAATCAAGAAGTCTTTTTAAAACAATATACACTATTTTAAATGATAAAGGTTTTCATCATTTATATAATAATCCCCAATAAAGTCATTCCTGTCATTGCTATTCCTTTATTGCTATTCTAAGGAGCACATTCTTGTTTCAGGATCTGAAACCATGGGTGAAATTAGTGCAGTAGAGTACTCTGCATTTGGTGAAAACTTAATAAATAGTAATTGATTGATGACGTGCCAAAGCAGCTTTTTCTGTCCTGTATCAGGCTGTATCTATGCTAAAACACCCAATGGAAAAATGCAACTGTTCAGTTGTTACAGTATACCCCTGCAAAAAATTAAATTCAAATGAATATAAAAATCAGTCATTTTATTTCATCAAAATTGAGTCTAATTGATTTGTACACATAGACATTTCCAGCATATAGGAATACTCGTCTTTCATTAGGATGCATCTGGTTATTCGATTACTTTATTATTTCCCAAACTGATAACTTTATATCAAGGAATTACTGTTTCACATGAGTCTAACTTTTGCAGAGCTTGAGAATTTATAGGTAATGGTTATTCACAAAGGCTATGTCGAGGGAAACAAAACTTGTTACAAGGTGTTGAAAATGACTGCTTAGTACTATAATTCTTTTCGTCAAAATTTTTAAAAGCTGACTTTTTGTATAATAGCCTAGTAAATCACTTTTTTAAACCTACAGACTTATTAACATGATTTATTAGAGTCAGGACAGTATAGCAGGTAAGAGTAGTATAGTCTTTGAAGCCAGATATCTAGATTTGAATGTAGGCTCTGCCACTTTTTACATGTGTGACCTTGAACAAGGTAATTAACCTCTTTGTGGCCACAGTTTCTTCATTTATAAAAAATGGATAAAATAATATTTACTATATAGTGTAGTTTTGAAAATTGAGTTAATTTTTATAAAGCACTTAGAATAATCCTTGGAACATAATAAGCACTATATATGTCTTCTTTAAAACAAAATAAATTAATAAATTATCAATAAAAAAATTCTTACAATACTGAAGACTGTAAAAAGTGAAGCAATGAATGAATCACACACACCAAAAAAAAAAAAAAAAAATCTCATCACCAAGAAATAACCTGTGTTAACATTTTGTGAATATTATTTCAGAATTCTCTCTTTGAATATGTATTAAAAAATGGATCAATAACTAGAAAGGGAAATAATTTCACAAGAAATATTATTTTACATGCTTTTTAAAAATAAAAAAAGCATTCAATTTGATTTTATTTGAATTTAATGGATATAAGGAAGCTAAAGTATAATTGATGGAATCGATGAACTTCATAAAAATGTTTATTCAGCCCAAGTTAATATTTTATAAAGGGCCCTTCTTTTAAGAAAAGAGATGATAAAAATCATTAAAAATAAAAATTTTTATTTTTTTAATCTCATATTTTAAATACTTGCTATGAGAGGTGAAGTAATTAACATTCTCATACATTTTTTATACTTGTCTTCCTCTCTAATACTTTATTCTTGCATTTCAATGATTTAGCCAGAATTTATCTTGAAATTAACTTACATACCTTTTACTGCTATCTTGTATTTTGTTATTTTGTTATTTTGCAGGTTCAGTTCTCCCTTGTTTCAGTGAGCATCTCTGATCTTTTCCTATTAGGTGTGTTAGCGATCCTTTATTTAAAATATAATTATCTTCATGTTGAGTCATCCTCAGTCTGTATGCCCTAGCAATAGCCATCTTTCGAATCACTTCTATTTATTTATTTTTTGCCTCTGCAATCACTGAGATTATCGTTACCTATTCTCTATATTATTAATTTGATTTTTAAAAATGTCTGTTGCTTCTCCTTGTTCTAATTTATTAGGTAAGAAATAATGCTGTGTCTGTTCTCAAAAATTTCTGTTAGTCCACAACTTACCTTGTCATTCACATTTTATCTTTTACTTTCTTGAGATTTTTTTTTTTTTTAACATCCATATATTTGAGCAATTATCTAACAGGAAGTGATTGCAAAAAATCTACTTCTCTTGCTTATCTTTTTTTCCAGACTGGTTCATTTTTCCTTTGTCTGCCATTTTATTTTGATTATTTTTGCTGCAGCATATGTGTAATTGGTGTGACATTTATTTTCATCTTGCTTGTGCTTAATCTGACTGCTCTGATTCTAAACCATCTATGTGTTCTGATAAAATTATAGATAAATTCTCCTTGGCACAGCCCCCATTTGAGCTGTGGTCAATTTATCATCCTTCTTTTGAGCGATAGGAAGTAGGGCTAGCTGTTGCTTTGAAGACACTCTTCCGTAGCACGAGGACATGAGTGAGGAAAGAAAGTGCTAGGCTGACTGACTACCTGGCATCCGCTCCCTCTTCTGAGAACCTATTGGCTGTCGCTCCAGGCAGTGCTTCCTGAGGGTATACTAATACAAACATGGCTCTGGAAGCTGTCAAGTCCTGGTTATCATTCCTTTTACTGCTAAGATACTTTAGTAATATGGAGGGGCTTCTAATATTAAGGGGTTTGCCTTATTTGTTTAGCATTTTAGCATTCCCTGTGTTCTCCCTTGGCCTATATCTCTACATACTAGAGGGTAGTCATTAACACTCTCAATTTTTTCAGTTAAACCTTTATGTTCAGCATTGCATCTGGAAGTGGGGGTGAGAGTGTCAAAATATGCCATGGCCCTGTTTTACCCTTCGTCCTACAGGCACAGTTATAAACCTTTTTTCATAAGGTTTCTTGCCTTTCCTTGTTTAATTGCTGCATGTATTTTTAAAAAAAATTATATCTATGTTTTAATGAAGGGAAATTCTGTAAAACTAATTTATTTTGCCATCTTTAGTTACATTTATTTCTCTTTAATTTAGTTATTCCCCAGTTCTTTTTCTTAATTTGCCAATGATATAATATAGTTTGGGATCTGACCTATTTTAAATAAACAATGTAACTAAACTTCGTATATCTTGATCCCAAAGATTTACAATGATGAGGTGACACTACTTTTAGTCAAAACATATAAACAGTCTAGAACCTGAAGTACTTGTGAATTTATAGTGATACTTCTGTGATCTCATTGCAATAACCATTAATTACAATGAATTATCCAATTCATTTATCAATCCATTACAGGGATGAGCATGAAGGGACTGAGATGCTGAGTTGTCCCTGATAGATCTTTCCCAGGGAGGTAGATTGTATGATTACTTCATGCTTCAAAAATAACAAGCACTACCTCAATTTACAACACATGTAAAGATAACAAAGTTCTGGACATTGTTCTGATGCTTTCAGTGTTAGACTTCTGGATAAGTAGCAGTGCTCTATATATATATATATATATATATAGAGAGAGAGAGAGAGCACTGCTACTTATCCAGTATATATATATATATATACACACACACACATATGAATTTGTGTGTGTGTGTGTGTGTGTGTGAGTAACATGGACTTGAATTTGAACCCTCGATCTATTAGCTGTAAGATCCTTTGTGAATTATTTGATCTCTGTTTTTAATACGTCATGCATAACATAATGGTAGCTCTAAGTAAGGATTAAATTAGTTAAATGTGTACAGTACTTGAAAGAGTATAGGTGCCCAATAAAGTCTTCCTCACTCTTTATTTACTTATTACACTTTAGAATTGTTGGTTGCCTCTTAGTTCTACTGTAATATATTAGAGAAAAACAATAATTGATCTTGTCTCTCAATCCTATATTAGGCTATTTTAAAATAGATTTTGGCATGAAGGAGAACAAACATTTTAGATTTGATCTATTCTTCTGCCTAATCTCTTTGAAGTCACGGAATACTCAGGACCAATGTTGCCAATTACAGTGTAATGCAGTCTCTATATAGGAGGCTCTTTGTTCTAAAGGTGTAGTTAAGATGATAGTAGTTAAGAGCTCAGATTCTGGTATCAGACCTCTTGGATTTCAATGTAGGACCCACCCCTTTGTACTTTGGTCAATTTACTCTTGTATTCTACATTTCAAATTCTGTTCCTATAAAATGGGCAAATATTTCTTAATTCTTGTGTTTTTTATGGGTACTAAATGAGCTACTTCATATGAAGTGCTTCGAATAATGTGTGACATAGAGACACATTTAATAAATGCTATTGTTTCTTACTAAAGGGATACCTATTATGATAGAAGAGTTATTTCAATGGTTAACTCAAGATTTACTTGACCTCACTACTTCTATAGATAGAATTAACTGCTCACTCCTGTAGCCCTGTCTAACCTAGTATATACTGCTATGATAGCATATTTTACATTTTATCACACCTTAAAAATTACCTACTTGCTCCTGCTATGGGACTGCATATCCTAAAGGGCAAATACTACATTTATTCTTCTGTGGGTCTTTGACACTTGACACAGCCTAGTATATCATAGGTGCTTAATAGGTGCTGTATAGTAATTAAAAGTGAAAACTCTGGAGTCACATTGCCTTAGTTTAAATACTGGTTTAGTCATGTATTAGCTGTGTGACAATAGACTAATTACTTAATCTCTGTGTTTCAGTCTCCCATGTGGTAGAATAAGGATAATTAGATGCCTACATCATACAATTGTAATAAAAATTAAATAAATACATATACATATAGTGATTAGGACAGGACTTGGCCTATAATAAGAGCTCAATAAATAATAGATTGTAAACCAATTTTCTATTGTTGGAAAATTGAATTAATTAAAGAAATAAAATTGATATGCAATAACATGATTTTACACATGAATACCAAAAGTTTTGAGTCCTAAGTGTCATGGGACTATTAAAGAGAAGAGATTTCCCCATGACAAGAATAAGTAGTGATTTCATATTTAAAAGATTTTCTTCATTTCTTCTTTTCTTTTTCTGGAAAGAAGCCATATTATTTATTGTTTAAAAAATTATATTTGCATTGGCAGGTAAATTTCCCAGCATACATTCTTCCATCTGCTCTCTGAGTATCCTACTCAAGGCTTTACTCTGAGTACATTTGGCTGTCTCTCCCTAGCATTAGGCTCTCCTGATATCAAGACTTGGATATCATTTTTCCTAGAGACATTAGATTTTCCCACTGCATTCTTTACTAACTTCACAGATTGGGCCTTACCCATCAAAGAAACCCACTGGCTGTTTCAGTTTGCTGAGTTTTAATTTCATGGTCCACTAGGAAGAAGATTCTTTGATGTTATTACTAGTAGCCATTGGAATAGGGTGAAGCAGAGTGAACAGAGCAATAGAGGAGATTTATGTTCACTTGTAATTTCTAATAGCTGGCAGTTTGTGGCAAACAATAATAGACAATTCCTTAGTGGAACAATTTTAATCAAAGGCAAGCAGTATTATTTTTAGATTTTTTTCTCCTTCATTATATTCAATTTATCTTGGTTCTCAGTATTGATGGGTCAGAATTGAGAATAATGCAACTTAAAAATATCATTGATATTACACATTTCTCTATCTCTTATCTGAATACATATAAAAATATAAATGCATTATTTATTTATTTTTTTATTTTTTTAACTGAATGGGCCGAAAGAGGTGAGTTATTTTGAGGACACGAATCATACCATTTATTTCACCATCCCTAGTATCTAGCACAGTACCTGGTAGAGAATAGGCACACTCAGTAAATGCTTATCAATTGAATGGATGCAAGTTTTATATGAGAGACTGCATTCCTGTCCACCTAACGTTTACTGAATATTTGCCGTATTCCAAGCCCAGTAGTAAACAATTTCTCACTCATTTACTTATTCAGTCTTCACCATAATCTTCCCATTAATCAATTTTATTGTTAGTCTCCTTCTACTGAAAGGGAAAAATAGACTATACAGTTTAAAATAACATTCCCCCAGAACACAAAGTAGGACATATTCATAAATGAAAATGGAGATAGAATCCAGGATTTTTCTCCTAGATATATATTTGTTTTATAACCTAAAACTACTTCATATACATATAAAAAAAGGGCAAACTCAATTAAAGCTTTTATATGTTTATGAGTTAATTATACAAATACATGAAAACTATGGAAGATGCAATGTACTAAAGTGGTGGGAATTAGCTGTGTGTGTGTGTGTGTGTGTGTGTGTGTGTATACATGTAGGCATGTATGCATATTTTAAGTGAAGGGTTTTGGTAAGTAAATAACTTTGGTTAGATCAGGAGAATCCAGTTGGCATATAATGAATTGTGATGGATATACAGAAAGAAGTTTAATACAGCTCCTAATTTCTAAGCTGAAGAGTTGATATTTCATGGGAAAGAATAGATCCAGGATGGGTTCTTCAGCAGTGTATTACCATGAGTAATGCATCAGAGGAAGGTTCTGATCCCTATGCACAGTAAAGGTCTTCAGGTGAAACTTCTTTCATTCAGCTAGTGCCCGACCTTAGTTAGCTTCTGGTTCAATGTAGATCATAGCACTGTGCTGACTTAGCATAGAGGTTGTCTCTTCCGTGTCATTATTTCAAGTATTTAATGAGCTTTTACATATGTTTGGTCTGGTATTTGCTTGAGTTTGCATTTCCAGAGCATAGTCATAAGCAATCAGCAGTCTCTAAATAACTTTCTCAGGAACTTTCCAGGATGCTCACAACCCATTGAGCTGGAAGAATTTACTAGAGGGCTAGAACTGTATTTTAAGACCAGCTTTTGGGATTCTTGAGGTTTGTCATGCATTCTTGAGTAAAATATATTGCATAAAATGTTCACTTAATACAGCCTTGTTTCACACCTTTGGGGAGGTTATAACCCTATAAATTATTGTTAGTAGACCATACATCGTACCTTGATTTTAGGCATTTACAGAAATACAAGTTTTCATTTTGTCTCACCAAAACTTAACAGTTAACAGATGGGGAATTTTGAGGCCACAGATTAACTCTTGACCTAAGGGACCCTACCAAGCAGGATCTCTATATATTTTTTTTTCTGTTGCTAATGCTATAACTGAAGTCCAATTGAAACTCTAGAATAGTATTGTAGCTTTCCATGATTTAGTCCTTTCTGATCCCATCACTTACCATTATCTCATACTTTATGCTCTCAGTAACACTATATATAGAGGTTGCTAAGTTCTATGCTATTTCTTGCTTTAGTGTTGATGATCATGCTGTCCTGTCTCCTGGGAATGTTCTTTCTTCTACTCATTCTTTCAGATTCACCTCAGTTTGTCATCTTCTGTAGGAGACTTCCATGGCCATAAAAATAGGGTATGTCCTCTCCTGACCCAACAATTGGTTCTCACAGCTCTTTTCGTAATTGTTACATAACTGCTTTTCATATGTTCACCTCGTTGACCAGGTCAGAGTCTGTATCTTACTTATATTTCTAACTCTCCGTGCCTAAAAAAATCCTAGGCACAGTATTGGTGCTCAGTAATTGTTTGTTGGGTCATTAACTTTAAGAAACCTCCAGTGTAGGCAGGATTCCAACTTGAATATTCAAGGAAACATTTTTGGAGACCAAATAGAGAAAGGAAGCTATCTACTCCATCTCAACCAGTCAGATACCAAAGATCCATCAGGGAGACAGCAGGGTATGATGCTTACATAGCATACAATGGTCTTTGTAATTTATTAGTACCTAGAAGGGAATGATAAAGATAAAATACGGTGAAAAGTAAAATGTTTTTCTAGGTTACCTGAATAACTGATGTGCACAATTGGAGCAGATTTGATCTTTCAAGCTTAAACCTATGTTTTATAACATTCTTGGACTTCATGTCTCACTGAACTTTATGCAGTATATTTACTGAAATGGATTTTTGTTCCTCTTTTTAAGGCCTTGTAGGAAATTGTGGGTACATTAATTAATTTAGGAAACATATTAGTACTTTAGAAGATAAACTTGAGGATAATTAGATATTTTTGTTTTGTAATTAATTCGCTTATTTGGAACTATCTGGGGAAAACAATGCCCCAAACAATCACAAATCAAGCTTTAATAAAAAATTACTAGTTGTTAAATTGTTTTAATTGTTATATTGTCAGTTAAAAAGGAACATATATGATTATTATTTCAACCTATTTCTCTTCTTAAATGCCTTTCATAATTTGTATTCCTATTTTCAAAGGTTGAACCAAAGAAGCACCAACTAGGTGGGCAGACTGCTTTATTTGTTAAGCTTTATTAATCTTTACAATACTTAATATAGCTTATTTTAAGCCTTAGCCTGAGGCAAACATGGTTATGTAGGACTTAGTTCTCTTACTGATAGTACACAACTGGTATGTCTACAGGCTTCACATAGGATGATAAGTAATGTTGCATTATGCAAATCAATTAAGTAAAAATATAAGTTTTATGTTTTTTCTGTGGGACGCAAAATGACCATTCATACTGACTTCATATCTCTGCCTTTGGTTATAAAACAATGTGTGATAGGAATGAAAGTTAATGGAATAATTGCTTTTTACAGCTTAATGAATGAGAAATTAGTTTAGGACATATGCTCTGTTTAATAAAAACTCCCAGAATGTAACTGCAAAATGCCTTATTTTGCCTTGCGCCATCCTTACAATTCTCCAAAGATCTTCAATTTTGCCCTCCTAGCCCCGTAAATTACCTTTCCCTCCTGTGAATGAACTAGAGTGACTTTATTACCTCAGATATGGATAGTTTGGGTGGTATTTTCAAGAAAATATTTTCCATATGGCTTATTTAACTAAAATGTTACTTCCCCATTATAGATTGTTTTAACTTTTTACTTATTATAATAACAAAATGACTTATTAGGAAATTAATATTACCCTATGTTGCTTATTCTAGGTATTTTAATATTGTAATACCTTGGGTTGCATGCAAATAATTTTATTGTATACTGCCTGTTTGATATGCATTTTAAAAATTAATTTGGATTTAGTCAAATATGAATATTTCAGTTACTTCCTCATTATCTCCTAGTTTAGCTGCATATTTTTATATCTGAAATAAGTTTTTAATTGTTTTTATTGATTATTTTACTAAAAAGACCTAAAATAAAAATAATGGAGATTTTCATTGAATGGAAAAAATGCTAATCTCCATAGGAATGAGAAAAGAAGAAATGAAGTCTGTGGTATTCATCCTAAAGCCAATTATAAAGTAAAACAGCAAATTTGATAGCACATTTTACCAAATTACATTGAAGGCTTTAACAATTTAAATTTTATTAGGTATTTCCCTGTATCTATAAGCATGTCCATGGTTCATGGATTTTATACATCCATTCCTGCTGTTTCTGGAAATAACTCTAGTCTTCAAAATGTATTTTAATCCCCTACCAAATTGTTTTAATTTAAGGAAAAAAATCGTGAAAATAATAAGAACAGCAGCTGCAGTACAAAAGTAATTTTTCTTCTTGAAGAGAAGGGTTCATATGTATAAGAAGTTCTTTTAGTCATACTGGGTTTTAAAATTATGGGATATAGGCAAAACTGATTTATTATAACTTCCTGATGTAAATTAATGATCCCATTACTGTGCCTCAGGTGGCCCCTGCTTCATGCCAGACGACCCCGCCATCTCAACCCAGGGAAGCAACTCCAAACGTTCTCTCTAGTGTACCCCCACCTGCTAACCAAAGGCATTTTCAATATTTTAATGTTAAATATTATAATGGTTAATGGTATGTCGAGTAATAGCAGTAATCATGATTTATTGAGCAATAATAATGTGATAGGCACTGTACCAATCACTATATTATGTGTTATTTTATTTAATTATCCCCCAAATTGTATGAGATGGTTACATTAGTCTCATTTCTCAGTGAGAAAACTCAGATTTAGAAAGGTAAAACAGCTGACCCAAGCTTCAGACAATGAGCTTCCGGCTGGGATTTGAATTCTGGACCGTATAACGTCAAATTTCTTTCAGTCAGTGATCAATGAGATATTAGACTAGGCTAATCAAATCATCAAAGGGCCATATTAATTGTTTCATGACATAACAATTAAAAGAGCTGTTTCCATTCCAAGATAGTGATTTGGAGACACGTGAATGACTTTTTGGTTGTGACAATGATTATAAAGGGTGTATCTGGCATTTGGTGTTCTGTTGGTGGTGGTGGTGGAGGTAGAGGGGAGTGTTTGGCAAGCATGCTAGACTTCCTGCAATTCTTAGGGCAATTTCATACAACAAAGAATTTCCATGTAACCTGCTGGATTTTAAAAATCAGATATACACATCGGTGAAAAACTTTTTCACTATTATCTGAGCCTAGTGCCTAACTCCACCTTACATGTAAGTGCACAATGATTTGTTTTTGCATGGTTTTAATATACACTAAATTTTCGAGAATGCAGTCACCATACAAATTGAAAGAAGAGCATACATTTTTTTGAGGGCTTGGAATTTTGCCAAGGAGTGTCCAAGGATAGAGAGCCACTGGTGGCATTTTAGTTATCAATAAGGCTCATTTGTATCATTCTGTATTTGGAACTGTTACATCCTTGTGGTTCTACCTATAGGCACAAGAATCTGACTATCGCATCATTTTATCTAGTCATGTCTGATAATTTACGCAATATAATGCATATTATTTTATTCTAAATGGTTTTTATGTATTTCTACTGTAAGTTCCAGTGAAAGTATAATATCAATTTTCTTTTTAAAAATTAAGTGGGTAGTTAGATTGTGTTATCCACTAATTTCATTTCCTCACAGTAAAAGAAAGAGGTTATATAAAATATTCAATATGTTGAGTTTGATAGGCTGTGGACCACCATCCTGTCAGTCCCTTCATATGAGAAACTGGTAACCAGGTAGTACTGGCCTGTGATTATAAGAGCGTTTTTTGTCTTGTTGTGGGCTCTTTAGAGTCAAAATTGTTCTTTCTCTATCCTTCCTAGAAATGTGCCAGGGTCCTTCAATACTCCCGCTGCTTATTCATTGTTCAGTTATTTTCTAGGGATGATGATGATTTGGAGCCTGAGAAATGAAATTTGAATACTTGTTCTCACTCTTTTCTCTTGGGAGACCATAGTAACTTTCATTTTTATGAAGCTTTTCTTCATTTAAAAGCTAGAAGTCAATTATCTCTCTGACAAGATTGTGGTAAACAATAACTGAGTACATCTATATCTGTATCTATATCATCTATATCTATCTATATCTATGTCTATATCATCAGCTATCTATAATCTCCTGACACTCAAGTCTTACTCTGAGCATTATGATTTTTTCTGTCCTGGCTTAAATCTTTATAAGCATACTTTCATTCTGAAAGCTCTAGTTGGTTCATTATAAATTAATTAGGCACTCTTTCCTGAATCCAAGGAATAGTTCTAAATTTTCTAAGCTCTGTTCATGCATGGAGTTTTAATTGTTCCCTGATTTCATTCTGCAGGCTGTGATCTGCTTTTTCTCTCTCTCTCTATCTTTATTACTTTGGGGTTGCCAGCATATGTGATTGCTGCTCCTTCTGCAATTCTTTTGATACTCAGCTGTTTGCTGACATTTAGGCTTGCTGGCCCAACAGTTTTCCCTGAATCTTTGACATTTGGGAGGTGGTAGGGTGTTTTGTCCTCCTGACAAAAGAGTAGATACCCTCTTGCTTAGTTCTCATTCCCAGCCAGGAAGGCCATTTCCTCAGGATTCAAAATAGGCTTATTGTCTCAAACGTAAATGATGCTCCAGCCCCATCAGTTACGTTTGGAAGCAGCCGTACTATGAAGTCATTCACTGGATGTGGAAGGAAGCTGTAGAAGTGAGGCAAATGTATAGCAATTTTATTTTTAAATTTATTTAGTGCCATTTCATATGAAGTGAATATGCATAAAATATCAGTATTTCAGCAATAATAATAACAATGATAATTATAATAACAACAAAGATGCTGACCTTTTATTCAGCCAAGTGTCAGGCAGTTTGCTAAGTACTTTAAATACATTAACTCAATTAGTGCTTAAAGTAATTGATAAATTTGGCAATGTCATTGGCCCCAGTCTACAAGTAATGAAATCGTGTCTAAGGGCTCTTGGTTTATAAATTACAAAACTGAGATTTAAACGTAGGTCTTTCTGACTCTGAAACTCATGTTCTTCACAATTATGTTGAAAATACAGATGTTTCCTCATAGAGTATAACAACTTCAAATCTGTAATGTTGGTCATGTCGCTATGAATGAATAGATTTTTCCAGTTATGGAATTTGGGAAATAAGTTGTTAACTGACCTTTTATTGATGCCTTACTGTGACTTCACAGACATTTCCAAAGAACAGCTTTAAGTGAACGAACTTCCAAATGTCTCAGAAAAATACACTGATAAAGTGGTACTACTTCCAAAACTGACATAGCAGAAAATAAAAAAGAAAATAGCAATTTTGATTGTAAAAGCATAAAGTAATTGAATTCAGCTTCAAAGGGATGCTACAAAAGACTTAGGAGTGCCACCAAGGTTGTGTTAGACCACAGTGATCTGCTTTTGAAGTCTTTGAAGTTAAATGCCCCTAAGAAACTTAAAAGTGTGTAGCTTAGAACCCAAAATGAAACTGCTTGGGGCCTCTAATATTCTACTTCTATGAATTTTTGAATTGTAAAAGAGTATCACGTCAGGATTTTGTGCATGTACATTGCTCAGAACAAACCACCGAGAACAGAGAAATTGTTGAAACTTAAACTAGGTCTCTCCATAAACAAGCTAATATTGCTAAGATAAAACATTTTTACTATCTCCTTAAAAAATGGAAATGAGTACGGGCTTAAATCTTGACCACACAGCTTATTGGCTATGGGGCCTTGAGCGAATTACTTCTTAGAATCTAGTTCACATCTTTAAACCAGAGTACCAGATACGGATTAGGAGACATTAATAATGCCTCATGCTTGGGATAGCGATGGGCACACAGTATACATGTAGTAAATCACCTTTACTATGAACTGTGCTTTTTTAGATTGAGCAATTCAGTAAATCAAATCAGTTTTGCTATGTATCAGAGTCTGAAGAAAACTCTCAAGTATCGTTCTTCCTGATTTTATTCTTAGAATTCTTCCTTACTTAATAAATGTTTTTCATCCTAACATAATGCATCACAAAAAGGCTTTTATTTATTTATTTTCAGTTCTTGCATTCATGCCTTTATTTAGGAAATTAGCTCATATGTATTTTGAGGTACAAAGTATATTTTTGTATTACAAGCTCTTGCTAAAGGAAGCTTTACAAATCTGGAAAATACAGAAAAAAGAAGAAAAAATCATGTGCCCATTACTCTAAAATGACACTTTTTAAACATTTTTGTGTACTTCTTGTATATAAAATTATAGTTGACATTCATTATTGTTCAGCTTCAGCTTCAGGTGTACAGTGCAGTGATCAGGCATCTATATCATCCCTGAAGTGGTCTCCCTAATAAGACAAGTGTCCATCGGATATCCTACAAAACCTTTACATTATTGATTATACTCCCCAAACGGACTTTTGTATCTCCGTGGCAATCTTGTGGTTACTGACTGTGCTTTCTAATCCCCTCACATTCGCCCTCATCCCCACCCCACCCCATCTCGCATCCCTCAGTTTTTCCTTTATATCTCTGAGGCTGTTTCTGATTAGTTCATTCATTTAGTCTTTTCTTTAGATTCCACGTATAAGTGAGATCATGTGGTATTTGTCGTTCTCTGTCTTATTTCACTTAGCGTAATGTTCTCTAGGTACATCCATATTGTTGCAAATGGTAAGATTTCATTCTTCTTTATGGCTGCATAATACTCCATTGTATAAATGTACCACAGTTTCTTAATCCAGTTGTCTACCAATGGGCATTTTGGTTGTTTCCATGTCTTGGCTATTGTGTTTAGTGCTGCAATAAATGTCTTGGTTTTACTCCTCATTTTCACAGTATAATTTAACATTTATCTTTTAATGAACATAGTTTCTGACAATGTGGTCACAAAGATTTGGTATGTTCCTTACAAGTTGTTCACACATTTCCTTCAGTTCCCTTGCTTTTTCTGTCCAAATAGGATTGACTTCCTTTGAGTCTCTTTGGAAATCTTGTGTAAACTGTCTTTTCGCTGTGATTCTGTGGTGCCCACAGATTTCTGTTGACTTGGGGACTCCAGAATATGTGTCTTTAATCTGGCCAGTTCACCTCATTCTGTTAACCAGATCTGGTACTGGAGAAAAGCATATACTTACTTAACTAAGCCCTGATTCAACCTCCTTAAAACTACTGTAGAACCTACAGGAGCTCTGAAATTCTTGACTACATCTTGGAAATTCCACAATTGTCTTTTCTGTTTATTCTCTGTTCTACTTGTGACTTACCTTCTTTTATTATAATATATGCAAGTAATTTCATTCTATTAACATTGATCTAACCAAATCGAATGTTCTCCAAAAAACGGTTTTACCTGAGTCTTGAGCTTGCGCCTTAGGGAAGCTTTTATTGTGATCATGCTAGTAATTCCTCTGTTTGTATTCAAATAGAATCTTCTTTCTTTAATTATATTATAGACCCTCTACCCCTCCTGATATCAAAATGAAGACACTTTATAAGAAGTGAAAGGAGCAGTTGGGAAATCATAAATGCCAAGTTTAATTAAAAAACTTTTCATTTTCACCTACTCTGTATACATGATGTAGATTTTGTGCAATTTGAGAGTTTTCATAACTACTTTGCTCAGTATCATCAGGGCAGGATTAGTTTCCACCTGAAAGTGTAGGTGCCAACCCAATTACTGTTGTTCTGCCAGTGAGGATTATTTATCTACTATATGATTATCCTACAAGCTAAGTGTTTGGTTCATAAATCTGATTTCCATATAGATTTTATAGTTATAGTCTTGTTTACTGAAAATAGCATATTTAGGAAATATATCATAACACATAGACTTGGATTATAACTTGATATGCAGAGCTGAATTATACAAGCCCCAAATGTTCAGAGTTTGTAGAATTTCAGTGTTGTAAGAGATCATCGAGACCATCTACTCATTCTAGAGTGCCGTGAGAAAAGTTGACATATTCATAATCACAGATCTATTAAATGGTAAAGCCTGGTCATTAACTCAGATCACATAACAATATTGGATTCCAGGCCCATTGTATATACCTCCAATTTAATTTGCTTTGATTATATACCTTTATTGTAAAAATTCTGGGAATTATGATCCAGGTAGGCCAGGAAAATATATGTGACCCCATTTTATATCAGACTTTCATAGAGAACTAGGGTAACATTTTGTATGTGATTTGTATTAATGAGGAACAATTGCATTGTGAAAAATAAAAGGATGGTAATTGAAAAGGATCTAGTGTTGAAATAAATCATTCAACTTTTCTTTACAATACTGAAAGGGAATAATTTGTTCTTAGTTTGTAATAAAATTGTGCAATATGCTTTGGAACAACTTCATAATTGAGCTAATTGAAAAGCATGATTATTTTGATATTATAGCCCCTCAGCACTACATGTATACGTACTAAGTAAACAGCATTCAGACACATTTGTTTTATTTGGTCTTAACACTCGTAAGGCACAGCTACTTTAATGATTTTTCTTTATATTCAGAATTACATATTTATTTACAGAGCAAACTTAAAGGAGACATGTTTTCTTTCAAAATTGGATTTTCATATAGGAGAACAATACATAATTACCGTGTTTTTGGTTGAAATCTGTATCTAATTGAATGTATCATACCACTATGTCACTTTTACCTTATAGGTCCTCTTTGTTGGTTTCATTTTCAGGGATTTTGTCAGATTCATCAGCCTAGAACCATTCCTGTTGATTTTTCTCTTCTCGTTATGGTGTTCACTAATATAGCCCTCTTAAGAAAGTCCTAATCAACTTAGCACAGCAAACAACGTGAGTGATGGGAGGGGGAATGGAGTCAGATGGCATTGCCTGCTTCAGGTTCCTGCATTCCCATTACCATCACTCATGTGTAGACTCCTGAGGGATATTGCATATGGAATAAATAGGCAAATATCCCAACACTGTAGTAATTAAATACAATAATCTATGCAAAATGCTTCGCATATGCATGGAACATGGTAAGTGGGCAAACGCAGTGAAGTACAATGAGAATGATTACAACGCCTAAGGCTCTCCTCCATCCCTTACCATTGAATCCCACAAAGCTTGTTTGGTAAAACCACCCTTCTGCTCTTGGGAAAAAGTCTTGGTGTGTCTCCTAAACGGAGTATTTTATTTTGTTTGTTTGTTTGTTTGTTTTACGAAATGCATTCTTACTGCTCATAATCTCAGCAAGGCCATGGAATTACATATACTTTACAAAATTTGGTTTATTCAAACATATAAACTGGATTCAGACAAATCAAGGTTTTGTTGTGTATCATTTGTTATATAAGGTGTGCCAGGAGGGAAAATCTGCAGATTTTTAAGTGCCCAAATATTTATTGAATAAGAAGTGTGTAACAGATACTGTTAGATGCCAGAATACAAAAATATATAAGCCCTCAAGTTCTAGAGGGAGCAACACATACTATATTCCCATAGTGCTTTGTAAAAGCTAATTTTAGAGCACTTTATTGTCAAGAACTATTTGTGTGTCTGTTGCACACAATGAACTCTGCTTTTCTATTGTTGTACTTTTCTCATGTTGTTTCCTAGAACCTATTCTTAATAAATTTTTGTTAAGTGTTGAGTTGTTCACTCGTAAGAATAAGGAGAGTTAAAAAATTTGAATGAGAACTTCTGCTTTTACCTAAAATGGAATAACAGGATGAGTATTACACAAATTTTACAGACTTTGGCTATACCAATAATGTGATATAGATGAATTTCCTCATCTATAAATTGAGGGAGTATTTGGTGTGATTGTTTCTAAGGTACTTTCCAAACCTTAGAGTTGGTAGTACTTTAAAGTTCTTTTCATTTTTGGCTCATTTTAGAAACATTTATTCCTGGAAGTCGCTTTTGTAAATGCATGGCTATAAGATTAAATACACCAATATATATGCTGTCTTTTGCATATATGTACTGCTGATGGTTTCTCTTCAAACACTGGAGAAAGCAAGTGAAACAAGTAAGAACAAGCAATAGCAAATGATGGTTCTTTAGTACATGACTCCAAATAAACAGGTTGCAAAATGTGAAGCCCTGCAAAGTGTAGACTGTATTGAATAAAAATATTTACAGGTAAGGATTTTTTTTTCTGTAAATGAATTTAAGAATTGACTGTAAAATGCAGTGTTTAACACAGTGAATGGAATGTACTACCTATGTTTCTTATTGGTTTATTCTAGAAGCAAATTCAATATTAGTCATTACTTAACATTATTTTATAGACTAGCAAACTTTAATTATAGATTTTCAATTAAAAATTGATTTCTCAAATAAACAATTCTCACAACAGATTTTATTTCATATTAGAACGGTATACTTATCACTGAATAAGCAAAAATAAATAAGTAAATAAATTAAATTAAATGCCTGGCTATGAATGAAACTTAACCAATTCTTTTCAAAACTTTCGTTAACTTATTTATTTGAATAGATATTATCTAATTTGTCTGTAGTGTATGGCTAGCATTGAATTTGGAATATTTAGAAAACCATCTTTATGATTCTCTTAGTGTAATCTGAGTTGACTTAGTAGGGAATTTATACATTTCTCATTCAGTGAACTATCCAATTTAAATATTAGCTGAGCCATAACCATGAACAGCTTTATATTTCAGATATTAAAGTATGATTAGAAATCCTTCTTGCACCAGCAGGAAAAAAATACTTGTTAGGCCATTTTGAGTCTAACTTTTATGATGGCACAATGGGCACAGTCTATATTTTCCACTATTGCATTGCACACTACTCAGGACAATATAACCGCATTTTCAGAAGCACTCAAGTTAGCCAGAATTTTTTAAAAGAACTGTTAACCACCTGAAAGAAATTGCAATAGTTAATTAGCAAAGAATGATTATAGTAATGAAATTATAATGAAATTTAAAGAGCATGAAAAGCATTTTAAAAAACTATTTTATAATTTAATTTGAAGTATAGCGATGATTTCCTATTAAAATGTAAAGCTCTCTCAATTTGAGTATGATTTTTTTTGTTATGAGCTATTGCTTTTCAATCTGTACAAGAGATTTTCAGGAGAGAATATTTTATTGAAAGTGTTTTAGCATTAAAATTTCCAAACTGTCGATCTCTTCTTCATTTTCTCACATCATTTGGTTACATTTGTAAGTCAACTAAAATGTTAAGCTTAGGTTATTATGGTCTAATATGAAATAAATCACCACTGAAATACATTTTCCCCCAAAATTTTGTGTGTTTTTAATGAAAGAAAGGATATGTGATAAGGGAAAATCCAAATACCATCTTACATTAGGTTGATTAGGATTAAATAAATTATTAGGCTGTTTCTTCCCCGACACTGACTAGAAAGGAAGTTAGGAACTTAACTAAAAAGTCATTGTGGTCAATGAAGTGGATAGAAAAATGTGGCTGTCACTGGGTTGTTCATTAGTAATTAGCCTGTTGCAACTACGTTTTTCCTACTTGGTTGTTACTTTTTCTTTCCTAGCTACAGTATAAAATATATGAGTTTCATCAAATGTCCTTTGTACAAACTCTTGTGTTGAAACTAAACACAGGAACACATATTGGGGTGCTCGCAGTGTCATAGTGTCAGAGTAGAGAAACCTTAGAAACCATCTCTTTTAGCAGCTTTATATTTCAGAGTAGGGAAATTGATCCTATGAAGTGACTTGTTGCAAAATTCCATTGTTATTTGAGGGAAGATCTGGGATTAGAACCGAGAACACTCTTAAGTCAGAACATTTTCTCTTCTATTTTGTTCCTTTCACTAGTCATCCTTTTATGTACCATTGAACACATGTTCTTTAAGAGCTAATGTTTGTAAAAAGAACAGAGTCTGCAAATACTTTTTTATTTTTCTCTTTCTTTTTCCACATCTTTATTTGTTGTCGTAAGCAGATGTTCCTTTACATGTTACTCTTGTTAAGCACTATGGGGGAATATATGTTCATCCAGGTCTATCATCACCTATCAGTAGGAAACTAACAGGAATTAACACACTACACAATAAGGTTTTTCTTTCACCACCCTCTCCAGAACTCTGCATGTCAACAAACAACCTATTCAAATAACCGGTATCCTCTAAAGGGTTCTAACTATTCAAACTTTCCGAAGTTCCTTTAGAGAAGGAGAAAAAGATGAAGCAGAGACAGGCAAGTACAAAACAGGACTGTGATCAGATTACAAAACTATGAGCAGATATGTTTATGTTGTATGATTGAAGATCCAATATGTGAAAGCATGTTCCTCCTGCCTCAAGTAGCAGGAACAGAGATGTCTTCTGCATGGCAACTTATTTAATTTACACATCTTTAATCTTCTTCAAATGATCCAGAATCTCGTAGCAGCTTCATATTCTTTTGAAGTCATATCACTGATTTCCTGTGTCACTGATTTTCTGATTTTCTCATTGTACCTCTATTGGGTAGCTTACCATTTGTAAGCCTTACAATTTTCCATTGACAGGTATGTAGGGATCTGCCTAATGGGGGAGACACTAAACTGTAGACAATTAAGTATCAAAGCTCATCTTAACTTCAGCAGTTGTGGCATAATGAGTGAAATCATAATAAAACCATTATAAATATAATTTTTATAAGACATTTTGTTTTTTATTTTGATCTACTCATCTCTAGGCTTTATTTTCCATGATTGACTTAACTTTTCAAGGAAAGTAAATAGCACTCTGCAGTCCAGCTACCTTTTTAAATAGTAATTTAATTCTGATTATTTCCATTATAAAACTAATAACATGGATTTCATGATGTGAAGTCTTTTTAAAATATCAGCATGCAGAAAATGTTCACTACCATTGGAATTAATGTGCCTGTCATTTTCTGAATATTCTGAAATATGTTCAAGGGCTGTGAAATATTAGGAACATAAATAAATAAAAATAGTCATTGTTGCATTTCACTAGAGCTCAGGCAATGAATAGAAAATGCAATTTCCATAAATTGATGTACTGAATTTTAAGGTCATTTATTTTACTGAAGCCTGTAATTTTCCGTCTTAAATATTCCCTTGATCAAATAATTTACTTATTTCTTAATTTACTTATTAATAAACCTGTAATTTTCCATATTGAATATTCCCTTGATCAAATAATTTACTTCTTCCTTCTTTTTTTTTTTTTTTTAAGATTTTATTGGGGAAGGGGAACAGGACTTTATTGGGGAACAGTGTGTACTTCTAGGCCATTTTTTTCCAAGTCAAGTTGCTATTCTTTCAATCTTAGCTGTGCAGGGTGCCGTTCAGCTTCAAGTTGTTGTCCTTTCAGTCTTAGTTGTGGAGGGCGCAGCTCAGCTCCAGGTCCAGTTGCCGTTGCTAGTTGCAGGGGGCATGCATAGCCCACCATCCCTTGCGGGAGTCGAACCGGCAACCTTGTGGTTGAGGGGATGCATTCCAACCAACTGAGCCATCTGGGAGCTCAGCGGCAGCTCAGCTCAAGGTGCTGTGTTCAATCTTAGTTGCAGGGAGCACTGCCTCTCTTGCGGGACTCGAGGAGTGAACCGGCAACGTTGTGGTTGAGAGCCCACTGGCCCATGTGGGAATCGAACTGGCAGACTTAGGAGTTAGGAGATGGAGCTCTAACCACCTGAGCCACCGGTCTGGCCCCCAATTTACTTATTTCTTATTAGAAACTTTGATAACTATAGAAACTAGTAAGGGAAAAGTGCATGTGTGATCTGTGTCTATGGATCTGTGTATTTGGAATGACTTCTATTTGATATGCGATGTTTTCTTTATGAATTTATGGGGAAGATTATGACATGGCTGAGTGGGGGTGAGCATGATTGGTGCTACAAACCAGAGGTTCCCTGCAGAGTAGCTGTTTCTACCAAGAAATGGGTGGAAGTTTCAGACTCAGGTCTGTGAAGGATTAGGGAAGTGCCCAGCTCAGAGATTCCAACCTATAGGCAAGAGGAGATATATATTGGGTATTTACCTCCCCATTGTTTTGATTATTAAACACTGGAAACAACTTAAATGTTCAAGAAGGTAATGGAGACATACAGAAAAAAAAAAAAAAGAATAGATTAGAGATTCATGTATCAAGTGGATAAACATAAAAGCATAAAGTTGAAAAAAATGCAAATTGCTAAATAATGCATAAAGTGCAGTTCACTGACAAAACACAAATGACACTGTATAGTAGTTTATGGAACAAATAAATAACAAATAAAGATTGGTGGTTACTTTTAGTGAAGATGACAGTGAATATAATTTATAAGAAATTCAGAGGGATTTCACCTGTATCTATGTGCTTGTTTATTAACACCTGAAATTTATATAATTAACCAATGTTACCCCAATAAATTTAATAAAAATATATATATACGCATATATACATATATATTACATATATATGCATATATACATATATTTATTATATATAAATTTAATTAAAATATATATACATATATGTGTATATATATACACATATATATTTATACATATATGTATACATATATACATATAAGTGTTTGTGTGTGTTTATATACACACACACATACATACATACACAGAGGGTGTCAAAAAAATGTATACACGTTTTAAGCAAGGAAAAAATTGTATTAAAATTGTAATACTCAATATATACAGACAAAGAATGAATACAAGTCACATTTGACTTCTGCAATTGCAAGAGGTACTCAAAGTGGTTACCATCAGCATAATTTTAATACAGTTTTTTTCCTTTCTTAAAATTTGTATACTTTTTTTGGCACCCTCTGTATATATATGGCAAACACAGCAAAATAGTATAATTTATTATAGTGAATGGTCAGTGCATTAATGTTTATTATATTATTTTCTATTATTTTTGAATATTTGGGTTGTCCCAAAGTTTTTAAAAAGACACACAAAAAAGTCAGGTGCAGTTTACTCTCACTGCTTTCCAGCAATTATAGCTTGGGCAGTCACCTATTATCTCTGAACCTCGGTTCTTTCATTGTAAATCTTTTACAGTGTCCTTGTGAGAACTAGAGATAATGAATGTAAAGTGCCTGTCACTTGAAGGCCCTCAATAATGTGACACTCTGATTTTTAATATAAAATTTTTATTCCTTTCACAAATGCTTCAAAATTTATTTATTTCATTTTTTATAGATAAGAAACTGAGGCTCAGATAAATTTATTCAAAGTCACCCATTCTTGTCAGTACAAAATATGCCAGACTGGATTATTTTACCTGTAAATACGATACTTCCCATAAAATGAGAAGTCTAATGAAAGATTACATTAACGGAAATATAGAATGCAGATTAATAGGGGAGGAATCAAAGATCTCTCTGAAAAGGACAGACTCATTTTGGTCCTGTTATCCCAGCATAATTATTATTTTTTTGCATAATACATAATTTTTATTCTCATTTCCAAGGAATTTCATGTGCTATTCTGAAACAAGAAGATGGAGAAAACAAAACTCTCCAATTGTGGTACTTGGCAAACGCAGTAGAGCCGATCCTGACTGAACTGGAGGAAGTCCTCCTTGGCTGGGACACAGATCATGGTTTGCAGCTTGGGGCTGCCCTTCCTGAGCAGGGACAGGCTGACCCACACCAGGGCCCTGGGAAAGCGGTCCAAGAGGGACAGGCAAGCCTATCTGGTCAGTTCCTACTGGGAACTTGCCAAGCTGCCTAACTGTCCCCAGAACTGGGCCCACATCAGGCTGACAGCTGCTTCAGAAATGCTCTACTCCTAAGAATGTAGAGGTGCCTGTGGGCGGCATCCTGGCCCATTGCCCACTCAGTGCCCATCTGGGCTGGACACTCTGTGTCCATTCGACCTTTGGGTTCACTGCAGGCATGCAGCGATGTGCCCACTTCATCAGACACTTGACGAATTTTTTCCGGTGTGGGAGCACAAGGCACCTCGTCTCCTCTCCAGTCAGTCTCCTCACCACTTGGAGAGGAAGCTACAGATGATTCCTCTTGGGCCTGAGCTCTTGATTCCCAGTCTTGAGTCAACTGCTCCCAGGGGCAGCAGAAAGTTGCCAGAGTGCCAAGCTTAACGTAGTTGGGCCGCTTTGCAGGAGGGCGTCATTTGGACTTTTCAAGAAGATTCTTGGCTTGCTCTTCAGCAAACAGAATCCTAGCAGGGCAGTCTGGAAAATCACTTGGGATGTAAGGAAACCTTTTATACTGAGAATGCATTATAGCCTCTTTCAATCCTCCAACTCTTGCACCTCGATAGCTCAATGGAATCCAAAAAGCCATGCCCCAGCCCTTTGGGAGCAGGACATTCCAGCCATTCCCCCAGCCTCCTCGGTCATCACCAGTCATTTTTCCCAGCTGTTGAATCAAAAGTAGAGGTATCTTGGATTCATGGGGACCTAAAACAAGCTGTGACCCAGGCACCAGCAATTCACTTCTCTTCCGGTTTAAATCCTAATCCGAGATTTTATTCTCTGTGACACTCTTAGTGATAGCTTGGTTCCAAATAAAGCTATGCGTACACTCCACGGGCACACCCTCCAGAAGCAGCTGTCTAACTTTCTAATTATCTTGGCATTTTTCTGGATTGGGCAAAATTTTGGACCTCTTCTGAGGCAAATTTATTCGAGGATCCCCAACTGTCAGTCTTAGAATAGTACCTGCCAGAATTTCTGCTGGTGATGTTATTCCTCCCAACAATGCAAATATGGCTTCCTGTCTGTGGTGAAGGGAAACGCCATCAGGATTTTTACAGGTTTCAGTCCACCAATGGTGAGGTGTGTTCTGTGTTTTCTCTGGTGTGGACAGCAGCAGCTTTTACTGCCTCAGTTAGGATGGAGTGGGAAAGTGGACCAATCAGCCAGAATTTGTTCATCTCCATCATCAAATCACTGATTAGAATGCCTGTGGTTGGTGAGATCCAAGAATACAATTGACGTGGATCTCTAGTTCTGTCACTGATAAATTTTTTAATTGGTTTAGCATTTTCCCCATCGTCTTTCCATTTTATTTTCTTGCCAATTTTCTCATCAGGAAGTTTAGTTTGGCTTTTTTCTTGGTTTGGTGTCTGAAGAGGGTCGGGGATGCAGACAGTTGATTTGGTGGGCTCCATACACTGGCATACTACTTTTATTTCCTCTAAAATATCCTGTTTAAGAGTTGGGTGAAGCCAGATCCACAACTGCCTGCTTCTAGAAGGGTCGCCAGGGCTCCTCTCAGACTTCCAAATAAATGTAACACTTCTCTTGGATATTTATTTGCCCGGTAAAGCATGAGACTACCTTGGCACTTTCCAGACAAGCAGTGAACTGCTGCAAAAGTCAATCCTGTGTCTATGCTACACATTGGAGAAAGTGCCTCTAGTATTTCTTCCTCTTTGCCTTTCCACTCCAAACAACAGTAGTAGAATAAATCCTGAAGGAAGCAGCGATTTGTCATAGCTTGATAGCAGGCTCTGTGACTCTTGACTGCTGGCCTCACTCCAAGGCAGTAGCCCCACTTCTTGACCATGTGAAACCGCTTGGCATGCCAGATGTGAGTTTCTAACCATATGTTCTTCTTTTGTCTACAGTTAAATTCTAGCACCCAGTTTATGTGACATCTTCGAGCTTTATGGCATTTATTTTTTGAATGTTCTTTTTTCTGATGTACTGCTTTCTCTGCCACTTTCTGGGCAATCTCCTGTAACCATCTAGGAAGGCGTTTCACATTGTGGCTCATGGCTGTTCATCTCATGTGCTGTGGCAGAGTCTGGAAAACCAGTGAATTAGAATACTTCTGCGTTACTGCTTTCAACATAGCACTGATTTCAGCAGCTGGGGCCTGAGCAAAAGTAGAAGCTGTTATATACTGAGGAATCTCCTGAGAAGTGCCCTCAGGACCTGCTTTCCATCCTCCCTTTTTTTTAAATGTGACTTTGGAGGAAGACTGCTCATTCACATCAGGCTCAGGTGGTGAATAGTGGGTCATTCTGGTTTGCCGCTGTTGTGAAGTTCCAGAAAAAGACTCTTGTTTTTGAGCTCGGAAAGGTTTTCCACCTCCATTATGGTGCTTTACACTTCTATCAGCCACAAAGCCAGAGGATAAAGTCATATTAGTGGGTTGGCTTCTCATTTTCTTAGCATGTTTTCTTTCTCTTGCATTAGGCGTTTCTACTTGACGACCTGATGGAGGAAGCCAGGGCTTCCTGATCAGAATGACAAGGCTCCGCCACAGTCTCCAAAATGACGTGAACAGTGAGCGAGCTGGAGGGCGCATCCCAGCATAATTATTAATGACATCCCTTTTCACTCTTAAAAGCATCACAATTTGAATGATAAGTTATATGTTCATCCTCAGATTCAGTAGAGCAATAATAGCCTAGCTCTTAGTTCATGCTGAGCAACATACCTGCTAAATGTTGTCCTAGTCTGATGACAATATTTTAAGAAGGATCTTAACAAAATAGTCCATCAGAAAAGAGGAGGAGGAGAAGTAGGATGAAGAATAGATTGAAAACCATGTAAAGACAGTTTGAAAGATACAGGCATCCTTGAAAAAGAACAGACTTTGGGGAAAGGTGAAAGTTCTTGTTTTTTTGTGTGTTTTTTCAAATTAAGAAACTATCATGTGAAAGAAGATTTAGACTTGTTCTTGTTCTGTGGGGCTTCACAGGGTTAAGTGAAAACTACTGCTGATTGTTAAAGAGACACAAACTTGACAATATAAAGAACTTACTAATAATTAGAATGGACATTAATTTCTTCTCTCTGGTAAGTCTCTTGTGTTTTCCAGGTATAGGATATTGCAAGGAGAGAAAAGTTTTACTGCTTCACTTCTTTTTTAATACAAATGCTCTGATTGTTTTCTCTTGACTGATTGCTTTGGCTAACATCGCTAATAAAATGTCTAAAAAAGATAATGTTATCAGACATCTTTGTCTTATTTTTTATTTTAGAAGAAATTCCATGTTTCACCATTAAATAAGGAAATTTGTTTATTTTTAATCAAGAATGGGTGTTGAATTTGTCGAATATCTTTTTAATATAGTTATATTATTTTTAACTTTAGAAGTATGTTAATGGGTTGCTTAATTCAAGTATGTATTGAGCTAACCTTGTAATTCTGAAATAAATCCCACCTGATCAAGATGTATTATTTTGTAATGTGATATTATATACTATTCAGTTCTATTTGCTCGTATTCTATTTAGAATTTTGCGTATTTTATAATTGCATAGACATTAGAATTCAGATTGATCTTTATTTTATTTATATTTAGCAATATATATCAAGTTTGAGTATTGGTGTTATAGTTAGTTACCAACAAAGGACTTTTGAAAACTTTATTTTTCTTTGGTTGGATGATTTTAAAGAGCACTGGGATTATCTGGTCATTGAAGATTTTGTGAAATTCTACTGTGAAATTCCCTGGGCCAAGTATTGCAATAGATTTTTAGAAATTTCCCATTTTTTAATAGAAACTTTTCTGTTTATATTTTCCTTTTACACTTGAATCAATTCTGGTAAACTGTAATTTTCTGTAATATAACCCATTTTGTATTGATTTTCAAGTACATTTGAATAGATGAATGCAGTATAGACTTTTTTTTTTAATTTAAGTTTATTGGGGTGACAATTGTTAGTAAAGTTACATAGATTTCAGGTGTACAATTCTGTATTACATCATCTATAAATCCCATTGTGTGTTCACCAGCCAGAGTCAGTTCTCCTTCCATTACTATATATTTGATCCCCTTTACCCTCATCTACCACCCTCCTCCCTCCTTACCCTCTGGTAACCACTAAACTATTGTCTATGTCTATGAGTTTTTGTTTGTCATTTGTTTGTCTTGTTCTTTTGTTGCTTTTGGTTTATATACCACATATCAGTGAAATCATATGGTTCTCTGCTTTTTCTGTCTGACTTATTTTGCAGTATATAGACTTTTAAATCTCCTGTTTCAATGGTTATTTTTCTTGTCATTTTTTTTAACAGTTGAATATTTTCCATTTATCTTTAGTTAGGTTAGCTACCTTTTTGTTTAATTGAATGACTACAAGGAAACAACTTTGTGGTTTAATTAGTTTACTGGATTTTTTGCTTTCTAACTTATAGTCTGCTTTCTATCTACTTTTCTACTGTCTTTCTTTGTTCATATTCTTCTGTCTTCTTTGTTCATATTCAAGAAAATTTAATGGATTATTTAGTTCATTTTTATTTCTTCCTAACTTCTGTTGATTTAATTATTTAAAATTATGAATCTTGTTATCACCAGTTTAATTTTACTTCATAGATTATAATTTGTGTGTTATCTTTATTATTGTTTTCTAGAAAGGCTGCAATATCAGTTTTTATATCTCCATGACTCAAGCTAATACACACACACACACACACACACACACATTTTTAGGAAAGATGGTTTCTTTGGTTTTTGTTTGTTTCTTTGAATTAGATTTCTACAATTTTTAATTTATGGTGCTTATTGAGGTTTCTTTTATGACCCTAATAAGTGTTCAATTTTTAAAGTATTTAGTGTGATTTCACTCATATGTGGGATGTAAAACAATCAAATAAGACAGACAAGCAAAACCTCGGGTTGGGGGGAGGGGTGTAGATGGGCAGGTAGAAGGGGGGGAGAGGGGGAGAAGAGTGGGGAAGAAGAGAGTAAAGGGGTTCAAATATATGGTGACGAAAGGAAATTTGACTTTGGGTGGTGAACTCATAATGCAATATATAGATGATGTATTGTAGAATTGTACACTTGAAACCTGCATACTTTTATTAACCAATGTCACCTCAATAAATTTAATAAAAATAGTTAAAAAATTAATATATATTTAATGTGGACTTGGAAGTGTATTCTACTTTATCATAGGGATGTATACTGCCTATACTGCTCGTAATATACTTAAGTTTTCTATATCTTTTACTGTTTTTTGTCCATGTACTGAGTCTTGAACTGACAGTGACATGATAATTTCAATTGTCAGTATCATTCTGTATATTTTTTCTTTCAGCTTTTGTAATTTTTACTTTATAAAAGTTGGACTTTAATTCATAGATATTGATAATTGATATGTGAATTATGGTTTTTAGCATCTTATTTTTCTGGTTATATGTCTTTTACCTGGGTTCTAATCTTTTTATATAACAAAATCATAGCTCTGTTTCCTCCTTTCCAAACAAGAGTTCTATAAATCAACTTTATTAAGACTTAAATTACTTACAATAAAATGCATCCATTTTAACTTTACATTTTGACATGTTTTGACAAATTTATACACTTACTAACCACCAGTGCAAACAAGCTATAGAACTTTTCTATGAACCCTACCCCCAAAATTCCACTTGTATTGTTCCACTTGTATTGATCCCAGCCCCAGCCAACCATCATCAGTCTGCTTCTGGTTGTTTTTGCCAATTTCTAGAATTTCATGTAAATGGAATAATATGCTATGTAGTCTTTTGAATCTGCTTTTTTTCCCCCACTGAAATAATATTTTTGAGATTCATTTATACTTTGCATATGTTGTAGGGTACCCTGCCCTTTTATTGCTAAATAGTAGTATTTCATTGTATGAAAATACTCTAATTTGTTTATCTGTTTAGCTGTTGGTGGACATTTGGGTTATTTCCAGGGTTTAATTATTATGAATAAAAGTCCTGTGCATATTTATGTGTATGTCTTATGAGCATTTTCATTTTTCTTGGTTTAAAATTAAGAATGCAATTTAAAAAAAACTGTCAAACTTTTTTCCAAAGTGATCGAAACATTTTATATTTCTCCCAATGTAAGAAAATTACCATGGCTTCATGTCAATATCAATACTTGTTATTGTGAGGCCTTTAAATTTCAGCCATTTTAATAAGTGTGTCATGGTATCATATTGTGCTTTGAATTTCCATTTTCCCAATGACCAATGGTGTTGAGCAGCTTTTTCTATATTTATTGGTCATTAATATATCTTGTTTAATGAAATATTTGTTGAAATCTTTGCTTATGTTGTATTGGGTTGTTTGTCTTCTTATGATTAATATTCACATTCTCGATTTAATCTTTTGACATATTTTTAAGAATATTTTCTCTCCATCTTTGAATTTTTATCATAGTATCTTATGAAGAACAAAAGTTTCAGATTTAGGGGAACCACTCAATATAGCACCCATTACTTCTGGGTAAAAACTCCTTAGTGTTTCTTATAAAATCATAAATTTGCCACACTTTCCTTTATAAAGGGAAAATCCTACTTGATTCTCTGCTCTGCTGCTATCTCTTGAGCCTACTCATTTTTGCTTTTGGGTTTTTATGTCTCCAGTTATATGTAAATTTATTATCACATAAACTCTTTCCCAGTTATACTACACATATAAGCTATGAATGATTTAAATTTTTGAACTCACACACACACACACACACACACACACGTAAAGAAATTAGAATTTAGGTTGTCTCCATTATGAAACCTTTTTTTAAAATTTGAATTACAAATAAAAATTCACCAGAACATTGAAGTTCATAGGGAAATTATCTAATTTGTTCTTATCACAATCTCTATAAGATAGGCAGGGGAGATTTAATTTAGCTTTACTTTATAGATGAAGAAATAGAGATTCCTCAATTTTATTTGACTTGTCCATAGTCGTACAGTGAAAATATAGGTCAGGTTATTAATCATATACTCTTCCCATTCCACTGCATTGATTCTTGATAGCTATGTGTCCTTTGAAAAATTCTAGCCTATGTTAATTGAGCTAAGAGAAACAATAATATTGTAAAATGAGGAGAGTTTGTCTACATTGAGGTCTGGCTCAGAATTACCAGCTAGAAAGTTAGAATCAAAGAAAGAATATCAAGGGGTGTGTGTGTGTATTTAAGAGAGAGGGAGTTGGGGGGAGAGAGAGAGAGAGATAAGAAATTTTATGGGGGATTGAGAAGTTCAGAGAGGGTTTTGATTGGTAAATCAGATTTCAAAGCCTCAGCAATGTTTTCTAACTCATAAAATTTATGCTTACTTTTAGTTATAAGCAACAAAAAGCATAGTAGCTTTAGCAACAGTGGTATAGATTATCAATGCACAAATTCTATAAATATTTCATTTTTCATATTAAGGAGTCATTATCCCAAGTGAGATTTTGCTAATGGGCTTATATGAATTTTATTTTCTGAAATTAACTCCAAGCAAAAGAAGACATTTAGAGGATGTTTTTAATATTATAGATACATTTATTCCTCCAGATGTAGTCATACAGATTATAAGAACTAATGAGAGAAAATAAAGGTGAGAGTCAGAGCCAATGAATTCCCTCTCTATGATCTCACACATCTGTTGTTGTACGGTAACCCATCACATAGATGTGTTTAAATTTATGGGCACTTAAATTTTATGCTGATTTATAATTACAAATCCTAATGAAATAGATTTTACCTTAACTATGATTTAGAGATAAACATAGATGTGACAAGTAGATCTTTGATTTCACTTCTAATCGTTTTGATCAGCTAGGTGTGCTTGATATCTTTATTTCAGTGGCTATTAAACTTGTCTGTGTGTTATTATCCCTCTGGGAAAAAATTTAAAATTGAATGCCAGGGCTGCAGGCCTTAAGATTTTGAGGTTTGTCTGGGATGGGGATCATATCATTTTAATAAACTCCTTGGGTGTGTTTGATGGGTTGCAAGCTCTTTTTAAGAAGAGTGATTCCGTTAAAGAGAAAGGCAAAATCATAAAAAAAAAAAAACACACATAAACAAACAAACACAAAAACAAAAACTGTTCTTACCACTTCCAAATTTAATTTATATTTTAGTATTGCTGCTCAATTTTAACAGTGGTTCACATAGAAAAACAAGAGGTTTTAAGTAAATTATTTTGTGATTGAATAAAGGAAATTAGGTTTATTTCTACTTAATTAAAAAATGGGAGTGAGTGAAACTCTGCATATTTGTGGAGAATTAGTATATAAACAAGAAAAAGTCCATTACATAAAAAGAAAAAACTATTTTCAAGATGTAAGGGGATACTGAAAATTAAAAGATACAAATACAAATGTGTTTTTAATACTTTATAGTCTTCTTAGATTATTCAAATTCCCTTCAAAAGAAAGGTTGTCTCATGAAATGAAATGTGTGCATCTATTGAAAGACTACTTCATAAAGGTTGTCTTTTTACCACCAAATAATAGAATCAAACAAACTATGCCTCCAAGTAGTTAGACTTTTAAAATGTAACAATTTTACACATTCATTTTATAGGAATTTTTATGTAGTAAAGGGGGTAAAAAAACTTTCATTCCTAGAGAATAGGCAAATATATACAAGTATTTTATCATGACTTAGCTATGTGACTCTATAAACCATAGATCAAGATAAGAAATAACATTTTGGAAACTAGTAAGTCTATCATCAACAAATTTTTGTAATCCATTTCCTCCACTGGAAGTATCCAAGTATAATTGTTTTTAATGCTACATCTAGGCTGTCTCTATAGGGCAGGATTATTACTACAAGTTAACTTTGTTTTATGAATGTTGCCATAAAAATACCCAGCCTTTCTTCACATTGGTACTTTTAGAAATGTTTCTATTTTTATGTTTCTATTATGTGTTTGAACCCTTTATAGGACAATGTGTGATATTTAATGAGGCATATACAGTCTTCTCTGAGGTTATATCTATACACTGAAAATACTGTTCCTCTACCCATCCACATAACAAGAAGTCCAGATTAGTATTGCTCAAGGAGTTTGTTGTCACATTCATGCTACACAAGAGCTGGTTCTCAATTCATATAACAGTTTCTTTCTCAGGTTGACATAAAGAGAAAGGATGTTAGCCATTGTGCTTAGATTGTTTGTTTTTTATCATACAGCATGCCAATGTAAAGAATCATGGAAAAAATTACAAACACAAAATGTTCTTATTTTGGTCTTGTTTATTTAAATTATTTGTCTGAACAAATCATGTGAAGCAGCTGATTCACTTTATGTTTTGTGGTGAGCAGATGCACCTTTAGAGAAAATAATAAATCATTATCTCTTCCAAATTTTATAGTCAAAATGAGACTGCATCAGGTGAGTAGCCAAAATCAGATTACCTCTTGCAGGAATCAAATGTGCATTAGAAATATAGAACTTGTTTTGCTGATAAAGGTTTTAGTAGAGGAGAAAAATTAAAGTTTAGCTTAGGCTAACACAAAATAGATCAAATGATCAGAGACCGTATCATTTTTTTTTTTTTTTTCCACCTGAATCCCTGTGGATTTTCTCTATAATGAAGTCAGGTGGGTAGGCAGTAGGTACACAGAACTGAAATGAGCTGTGGCAATGCTGTCAGGCTGTGTTTCATAGCTTCTTTCCTGGTCTGCCATTTGAGTTGGCCTGACCAAATATAGTTTTCTTAGACTTTATCTTCAGAGAATTAAAGAAAGGTGACCTCGTTTATAGAAAAATGCTGGCTAGAAAGTGAATTTTCCCTTTCTATCAGCCTATTTGCAAACCCTATACAGACATAGTTTTGCCAGGGTATTAAGGTCTGAGCATGGCATTTTAGTATTTGAACACTTGGAACCTTTTTGACAACAAAAGTTTGGAAAAATAAAAAGCAGTATTTTTTCTTAAGAATGATGCATAAAACTGCTAAGATTGCCACTTCTATAAAGAAGTAGTCTTAGCCAAAAATTTTATTTTTAACTGTTTGTAAAAACTTCTTCGTACGTTTTAGACAAAAAAAGCCGAGACAGATACACTCATTTAGTATCTTTATTCACAAAACTTTTTAAACCACAAACAGTATTAGAAATATTATACTTTGAAAACACTATAAAAATCTGATTTTTCCTCCTTTAATTCACTTTTGTACACTAGAACACAGATTTCTTATGTGTGAACTAGGAATAATAATAGTATCTACTCATAGGATGGTCATGAGTATTAAATTAGCTGGTTTGTGTGAAACACTTAGAAAAAAAACCTGGCGAGGATAAGGACTCAGGCAATATTGGCAGTTATTTCAAAGAGTCATTTGAAGTCATAACTTTAATGGATGAGAATGGGATAGAGAAAGGAGTATATAAATTTTAGAATATGAGATGCCATTCTGAGAGGCACAAGCTTTAGTTTAAGTACAATTGAAGTTACCCCCAAACCAGTAATGATGGGGGAACCACACACTAGATTGGCCCCACACTACAGTCAAATTAAATTCCACTGCACAATTTTGCCTGGGCCCACTTTTCTCTTTTTCTAACAGGATTTTTGCTTAGAAAGGATTAAAAAAATTATTAAAGTCAAATTAATGTTCTACTGATTACACTTCAAGTGAAGGTGTCCTTTCAGTTGAAATAGCATTGTTATAATTAGATAGCCAAAACAAAAGACGTAAGTGAAAAAAAAAATTGGAACTAGTAAGGCCATCTTCCCTTTGGAGATGTCTGAAAGCAGATATTCATTCAAGAATGATTTAAGAAACCTTGATTGAAGAGCCAGTGAATTCTACTAAGGACAGCTGGTGATAGCACCGCTATTAAATACTAGAGTAGAGTGTGTGCCTATGCAATTTTAAATAAAATATGTCTTTATGGAAAAAAAAAATCACAGTTTCAAACCCTTAAATAGATGACAAATTAGGATAAAATATTTGTGTTTTTATGTTTTCTGGAGGCTGCCTGGAGATAATAGTTTTATATAAGAAGTACAGACCCTTTCAATTCTCATGTGTAAGGGGAAAATGTGGGAATGGGATAAAATTCAGGGGATCCGGATTGTCCTGGACGATAAAGAAAATGTGGTCTATGAGCCGATTACTGATCCTTCCATACAATGGAAACAGTATTGTGGATTAATTGGAAATCAACTAAGTATTCAAAAATTGTTAATATTCCTGCTTATGTTACAGCTATGGGCCTGAATCATGTTTAGCTTTCTCACTTTTCTCAGTTTTAAACTACAAGTGATGCAGTTTTCAGGAGTTCCCTACTGGAATATTTACCTTGTAATAGCTGATACTTCCACCAAGGGTACATTTCCCCGTACGCTTTCTGGAAGTAGTTTGCAAGTTGTAGCTCATTAGAGGGAAATATGTTTCTTTCTTGACCTCCTTTCAAAATTCTCTGTAGGATTTGATTAAACTTTATTCCATGCTTGATAGTGATGGTTAACGTTCTAAATATACCACCTGGTGGCCTTGTAGTACTCAGTTTTATAGGCACTCATACACAGACTGTTTTAGGAAGTTATCTAGCTGAAAAGGATGTCCAGTTAATTGGATTAAACAAATACTGTAAAGGACTAAATAACTACGGTTTATTACTGTACGATAAAATTCCTTTTAGGGACCCAGATATTTGCTACAATTATTGAGTAACTCCTCAGTGGTTGCCAGTTTGCATAAGGTTATTAGTTGCAAATAAGCAGAAACCAATTTCAGTTTTCGTAAAAACATTGAGTGAAAGAGTGTTTCGTAGTAGATCATGGGATTCACCTGAATGCTGGAGAACCAGGCTTGGGGGTTCCTAAGGGAGGAAAGGCATAGCTGAGAACCTGCCAGAGGAACAGCCTGCTTAGGATGCCACCGTTAGACTCTTACTACCAAGTTATTGGAGCCACTAATCCCTGAACACTCACTGCGGGGCTACAAGCCTTGATTCCACTATCACCTATGAAAAATCATCTCTACCTGACTCTCTGCACCTTTATTTCACTCTCTGAAGATTTCACTCTGCTTCTTTCATTTGCCCACTTATTTATGCAACTATGTAATACAATCTAATGTGTCTTCAAACCTCCGATAAATTACGCTCTGGTTTCAATTCTCAGCTGATGGTCTGGTCTCAAATCTCACTGGTTTATAAACAAGAAAAGCAGTAGCAGGAGCAACAATCAGAAGAGAATGTGGATGTGCTCACACCTCTAAATCTACTAAAATATCTGAAACCATATATTATATCTTCCTTATTTTGATGGATGGATTATTTCTTCTTCTGTTTATGGCAAGCCCTTTCAAATGAGCATTAGATCCCAGAGTCTCACTTATTCAAAGATTTTGATCCAGAAATTATAATTATTCCCTATCTTTTCTGCATTATCATTATTTTTCCTGAATTGGATACTGCCCATAATTGTATAAATATGTCCTAATATCAATGAGAAATACTGAAACAAAACAAAACAAAAAATCTCTTGACTACACATCCAATTGAACAACCTGCGACTCCAGTTCTCTGCCTCCCTGTTCTTTTGTTTTCATTTTTATAAAACTCCTTACAAACCTGTCAGTACAGTCTGTGGCCACTTTATCTCCTCTCTTGTCTTTTTAATCCAGTCCAATAAGACTTTCCTCTCCATCACTCTATCATTGCATGAAAATACTCTTTTTGTATTTCCTAATGACCTGTGTATTATCTAATCCAATATTCTGTCTTTGTTTTACTCAAGTCATCCACAGTATTTGACAAAGTTGATCAGTTCCTGACTCATTTTCTTCATTTAGGTTTGATTTTTCTCCTCCTCACTTTTTGTCTCCTTTTCTCCATTCTTATATTGCCAACCCCGAAATATGCTCCAAGTCCGTGGGCATTCTTTTTTCTCTGTCTACTTTCACTTCCTGGGAGATTGTATTTAGTCTCAAATATTTACATACCATAACTATACTGATAACATTCATCTACTCCTAATTTCTAGCCATATACTCCGGTTGTTCTCACACCTCTTGTTTTAATATCTACTGCATTCTACTACTGATTCAAGTAAAAACTCTCAGTTTTTCTCGATTTCTATTTTTCATTCACACTCTGTATTCAAACTATGAAGGAAAAAATATTTTAACCACCTTGTAAATATATCCAGTATTTTACCATTTCTAACCACATCCATTACTGCCACCTCTGACCAAGCCGCCTTCATCTCTCAACCTAGAGGTTCGAATAGCCCCCTAAAATTGTCCCATTTTTTCTATCCTTGTTCCAATACAGAACATACTCTACACAGAAATATGAGAGGTCTTTGAAACTGTAAATTAGGTCATGCCACTCCTCAGTTCAAAATCTTCCAATGGCTTTTTCTGTCACTCAGATAAATAAGGATCCTCACCAGGCCTAAATCTCCCTAAGATATCTGGTGCCCTATTAGTGCTCTGATGTTTTATTCCGCCATTTTACAATCCACCACTTACTGCATTCTAGCCAAGCTGGACTCTTTACTATCTCACAAACATGTCAATGCCACTTTTACAATAGAGTTATCACTTAGATGTTGTCTCTTCTGGAATTACCTCTCGTTTCTCCTACCCCTACCCCCACCCTACTCATAATATCGCTGATTTTCTTTATTCCTCCTCAAGTTTCTGCTCCAAATGTCATCTTATCTTGATGAATCTGCATAAAATGAACACCCCCCATGCCTTGACCCTTGCATTCTGTTCTTTTACCCTGTTCTAGTTTTATGAGAGACCAGTCCCTGATGTATAGAAAAGAAAATCCATAAGAGACGAGTAGGGGCTTTGTATTTTATTCTT
Source organism: Rhinolophus sinicus (assembly GCF_036562045.2). NCBI lineage: Eukaryota > Metazoa > Chordata > Mammalia > Chiroptera > Rhinolophidae > Rhinolophus > Rhinolophus sinicus. Next base: position 94,741,060 of record NC_133756.1, on the reverse strand, counting down.
TGCTGCTGCATTTTCTTCACTAGCTAGCACCAAGAACAGTGGATAGATAAATGCTTATTAAATGAATGGTGCTGAGCAGTCAAATCAATACATGTCAACTATATCTAATGTAGTATTAATTGTTTTTTCTTATGAATTGTTTTCAACTAAATAAATTCTGAAAGAAGCTGGGGACTCAAAACTCTACTCATGTAATGAAGTAGGGAGATATTTAACTTGAATGTCAAACTTGAGTTATGTAACATTTTTCAAGCTGCACACTCTCAGGACTAAAAATTCTTTGCATATCACATTGAAAACCTAGTGATCTGCTTTATTCTTGTGCTGTGAGCACTTATCAAACCAAGAATGCAGTTGATGCATGCCACAGAAACAAATGTCTCAACATAATGTAACATGCTTCAATGATTCGCCCCCAAAATAAATAAGCTCTTCAGGCTATTTTTGTTTTCAGCAACCCTGAGGTAAATTAAAAAAAATAATGATAATAAACAATAAAACCCTGAAGTTATAGATTCTGAAACAAGGCAACTTAAAGCATTATGAAGATAGAGAATACTTAATAGGCATTATTAATCACACACACTGAAACCACACAAACAGAAGGCATTGTTATAGAGTTTAGCTAGCTGCTAGAGGATCACTTGATTAAATAAATATTTTTGCACACCTAATAGTTTAGTTATTGTGCAAAATATTGAAAGGGACTTTAAATGAATATGACAATTTAATAAGCATTCCTGGGAAGCTACAAGGATTTAGGCACGTGCTAAATGCTGAGGTGATTAAAAAATAAATTTCTTGATCTTATGAAACGTATACATAGAATAAGAAAATCCTTATTTTTAAATGAGTTTACATATTAGTGAGAGACAGATGTGTACATATATGTCTATTATAGATTGTGATGAGAGCAATAGTAATTAAAAGACTAAGGGATTCAAAGGAGAGTGAGATCAATTCTAACCACATGACCAGGGATAGCTTCATGGAGAAAGTGTCATTAATATCTACTTTTGAAAAGAACATATCAGGATTTCATAGGTTGAGATAGAGGAGGTGGGAATTAGGAAAAAAAAAAAAGAAAGTGAAATTTCTGAGTATGTCTTTTAGGAGCATTGAAGATTAAAGAAGTTAGGGCAAAGACCATTCTGCAATAGAGGAAGGCTTTATCAGTAAAACCCAATTTACATAATTTTTATTAGTTATAGCTACTTGTAATATATAATCCATATGCACATAGTTATACACTGCTCTGAGTTAGCATGTCAAGGAATACAACAGAGATTTTAGTTTTGTGTTAATGTTGAGCTAGTATAAATTACTAATTAATTAATCAGGAATTAATTACTAATCAGTAAGTAATTATTAATATGGCCTTAGTAGTCAGTGAAACATAATATAAAGTACCTGAATGTTTTATTGTATTGCTAGTTAAGAAGAAAGTACACCCAGCTTAATTTTTAATGTATGCTGACTAAAGTTTATTTTTTAATTATTATTGTTATTTTAACATTTAGAAAGTTGGATTCATACTCTCAAGGTTATTAGTACAGTTTTCAAATGAAAATGAAAACACTTTAGTTTTTCAAGGGAAAATGTATGTCTTCTATATCCTATTATTTTATATATTTATTCAATAACAATTTATTGAATGCCTGTTATTGTAGTACATCATGTCCTTTAAATTGTTATGCCTGAAAATGGATTTCTCAAAATGATTCTTGAATAAATTAAGAAATTAATTGATAAGCATGACCAGTGAGAAGTTTAAAACATGAATACAAAATAACAATGGCATGGCATATTTTACCCATTATACTGGAGAAAAAAGTCACATCCAAATCTAGCAAAAGTCTATGGTAATGGACTTTCTCACAAATAATCTATGGGAATGTAAAATCCTGCAGCAGTTTTGGAAAATAGTTTTGAGAGTTTCTGTTCAAATTTACGATTCATATAACCTTGACACAATTTAAGAATATATCTTGAGAGAATAAGATATTTTTTTTTGGTATAAAGTATAATGGGATATTACATAAATATAAAAATGTATTTAATTCTGGATGAAGAATCTGTATTTTTAAATTTTTGTTTTTTTCAACAAATAAAATAATTTAAAATAAGTTATTTGTATCATAAGTCAACTTTACCCTTATAAGACATAAGACACTCCATCACTTTTTTTTTCTTCTATCGGTTTTTCACCTGCCTCAATTAAAAGTGTTTTCTACAGAAACAGATTCAGAGTGATTTAAACCTTCAAAAATAAGCTTAAGTATATTTCTTCACATATGTTCATGAAGTAAAGGGACAGTAATCATAATATGTTTTTGGATCTTTGACATTTAAGACTAAAATCTCTGGCGCTAATAAAAGGCTCCTATTCAAAACTCTTGGTTTATTTTTTTCTCCCAACTCATTTCCTGCTGAATCTAATTCTTTTTCTTGCCAATTGAGTTCTTGATTCAGTGCCATCTCTTTTTAATGGACAGATTTTCTTTGTTGGATTTATTAGGGAGTCTTCATGACTCACCCAGGCTGAGTACTGACTGATAGGTAATAGACTTTAACTTAGTAAAGCTAATGACAGGAGTCCTAATTATGATTGTAAACTCTTTGTTAGAATAAATGGCACAACAATAACATATTCTTGTTTAATTAGTTTTTACCTAGCAGTCTTAACGGTAAAGTTGTTAAGATTCAAGAGAGTGGAAGACCAAATCATCTATTGCCATTTACTATCTTATTACTTACTGTGTCTAATATTTACAAGTTTTGGGTGCTGCCAAGATAATAAAGTGCCAAAGAGAACTAGGTATAAGCATATCTGTGTTTTCCTTGAAGGTGTGATCTCTTATGCTAAGAATCAAACCCTTAACTATTAATACTTTATTCTCTAATAAAATGTGTAATTTCCTTGTGCATTGTCAATGGTTAGTTCCTATTTAAAATTCTTTTTTTCTGTTAAAATACTATTCGTACTAATGACAGTACTATTATTCAATTGTAGTTTTTGTAGTACATAACGTTTTTAAATCCCATGAGTAGCACTGAAATATTTCTGGTATGTGATAAAATAATGAAGTTTTTCATTTTAGATAAAAAGGTGTAACTAAGTTAGTTTGAACACTTAAGTTACTTCTCTAAAATATGGAAATAAACCTGTTGCCTTTCAGAAAGTTCTCCAAGGCTGTAAAGCCATCCTCCTAGTAGAACTAGGGTTCATGGAATTTTTAAGCTTTTCCCCAAAATAGTATTGTCTATTATTGCCCTCTGTTGGTGTCACATTAGTGATGTCCAACAGAAAAGAACCATGACACAGGCAAGAACACAGAGCAGTGATGGGAACTTTATTAACTTGGATAGCTACTAGCAGTCTCAGTTTGTGAAAATTAGAACATGTAATATATGTCTGACTTATCTAGCTGATTATGCATTTTTTTAAAACAGCAAAGACAATGAGAGAAACATTTAAAGGAATTTAATTTAACCCAATAAGAAAAATCACATTGGAGAAACAGGAGCAATAGAAAATTTAGAGCAAAGAAACTCTCAAATGAAGAGACAAAGAAAAAATTTGTCTCTAGATGAATCAATTGTGATATTCATTATATCAGAGACTAGATCAATAAACCAAAATTAACAATTTAATAGGAATAAATACAATACCCTACATTTAATATACAAGGAAAAGTTACACAATACTTGATTTAATAGTACTTCATGCATTTTTGTTTTTTAATGGAAGTGTCTTGTCTATCAGTAGTGGGAAATGACTTTAAAAGTCTAATGTATTCCAAGGCTGGATGAATGTGTTGAGAAAATGTGAGTGATGTAGGGATTGTGAAATATAACATCTGGCAGATCCTGTGGAAAAGGTGCAGGAGGCAAGGTCTGGGAAAGAGCAAGGGAAAAATAAGAATGGATATGAAACAGTTATTGAATGGATGGTATTTCCCATGTCACTAAATTATCATAATAATGATAGAGGAAGACCTATAATCTCTGTTTCTTGAATGGAGAATCTAAGATTCAGAGAAGCTCAGTAAATGTTCAAGGTCCCTCTAGCAGAATGCTTTCAGTGCCCCACTCTAATACTAGGGCCCATAAGTGGTTTATTACTTCCAGCCGCAGATATCTGCCTCTATGTTTTATAGACATTTTACTCCAACCATAGAAGTGCGGAGGAATTAACACTCCTGTGGCCAACCTTCAACCAGTGGTGCTCATCAAATACTTCAGCTTCCTCCTTTCTGTGTCGGAGAGTCTGAGGCACAAGTTTTGGACTATTACCCAGAGCTTTCCTTAGGGATTAATCTCCAGCCACCCACCATGAGAGCTGGTTTAGTAATTCACCCTCTTATCTAATGTGCCCCATTCCTGCTCTTCTTTTACTTCCTCACTCCACTACCAGTGTCCCCTGTGCCTTCCAAATAAACTACTTGCACTAATATTCCTATTTTAGAATCTGCTTCTGAGGGAACCCAACCTGTCAGAAAATGATATAGCCAAGATTCTAACCCATGCTTGTGTCCAGAACCTGTAGCTTTTCCATGATGCCGTGTAGTTTTCCTCCAGATAAATGGCTCCTAAAGCACCTTCATACTCTAATATAATGGTATGATTCTATGCCTGACATGATCATATTTATGATTTTAAACTTCTCTGACCAATAAAGGAAGAGTTACCTTATGATGTTTTGTTCTCTCACCCTTCTGAGAATAATTTGATGTATTTTATTATTAATATTACCAGTATACTTAACTAACAGTACTTTGTGAGCTGGTTCTAATACAGAATTCTTGAAAGCTTGGCAGAGCTGTTTCTTGTTTTATTCCAATCTACTATATTTAATTTTCAGAAGAAATTATTTACTCATAAATTGCCTTTATTACCCATCACTGCTGGGGGAGATTATTTAGATACTATTCACATGTTTGTACAATTATTATTTCATCTTTGTCTCAAAGGCATTTGTGATTTTACATGCTTGAAAACCCAAGATTTCCTTTCTTTCTCTTTTTATCTGTAAGTTTATCTAATGTGACTAAGCTTTTTAAACTGGATTTCAAGTGGATCTTTTGAGCTAGTTTTTAATAAACGTAGTGAAATTTGTCTTGAAGAAAAATAAAACTGTGGAGCCTAACCAGATGTACAGGCATGATTTATTTTATTCTAAGTAATCTCAAGTAAAGCACACAACTAGAACTAACATATATCTGTCAGAGGAGTACATAACACATTTCTATTAAAAAATTCTGAGAGGGTAGAAACAAAAATTAGAGTGAATCCTACTTAAGCAATATTCCACAGATCTGGAAAAAGATGCTGTTGTCCATTTTCTTTAGAGTTTACCTTATGGTCTTATTTTCTGAAAGAGTTTTATAAACCTTTTATAGGAAGAGATCCCATGTCCCTTTTTTAAATCCCTAGCCAACCATCAATGAGGGAAAACTTATCACCTTATGAAAGCCATCCATTCATTCTGAGACATTTGTATTTCTTGGAATTTCTTACCTATGGTCATATTGTTCACTTACTTATCGTTAATTGATCCTATTTTTCTTCCTGGAGTTACGCATAGAAAACGTATCACCCTTAGAATTGATATCTTTCAATTTGTAAAGACAGCTTTTATTTCTCAAAGTTCTCTATCCTCCCAGTTAAATACTGTTATCGCAATAGACAAGTCAAGTGAGCCATGAGCAATTTGGCACACTTTTCAGGATTGTCCTTTGTCATTTCTTCTCACCTAGGACTGCAGGGGTATTTCTTCTGGGAAAGAGCAAGGGAAAAATAAGAATGAATACGAAACAGAACAAAAATGACTGTTTTACCTGTTTCAAGGAATAGAAACATTGAGAGAATGATATTAATTGAATAATGCCAGATAGGAAAATATTTATAGGTAATACTGATGTTCTGTTGCCTGGCATTCTTTAGCATGGATGGCCTTTCTAATTTACACTGCATAATCACATTGTCGTAATTTGTATTTCTTCAGTTGCTTTTTCCAGGGGAATATGCCAGAATGACCATTTGCAGTCTCAGAATAACAAATCAGAATAGCTTTTTAAATTTATGTTTTTAGCATATCTTCTATGCTATTATAATATGAAATGTAATGTATATCTATGAAATGCCTGTTTGAAGCAAATGACAAGATGTTTACATGTATGCATGGTTTTAGGTCCTTATTTAGATAAGTAGATCTCATTGGTGTTCACTAATTTAAGCTTTACTACAAAACACATTGGTTTTATTCCCTCTCAATTCTTAATTTTAAGTGAGGTCAGGTCTTTTATCACCTAACACCTCTAAATAAATAAATAAGAGAAAGAGTGAGAAGGGGAATCTGTTTACCAATTTGTGATTGAACTATTCTTAGTGCCTCCAGAATTAAAAGGAAGAATCTGTTTCCACTTAGAGAACTATTTTCAGATTCCCAATTCTTCATATGTTCCCAGTTAAATAAGCTGAATGATTGATGAATGGGTGTGTTAATTCCATATTTATAATAAACTTCTCATTAGAATGATCCTACAAACTGCATTTTTTTTAACTTTCTACTCACTTTTTAACCCACAATAATCAGGGTTTTATCTTCAGAATTACACTCACATTTCTATTTTAGTACCACCAATGGTTTCCAAATTAATTTATTGGTTGTATTTGGTTCCCATTTCACCATTTATGGATTCTTCTCAATAGTGAAATTTGTGCTCAAATTTCACCTATTCACAGAGGCCTTTACCTAAAAAAGATCCCACCCCTCATTGTTCTGTCTTACATAACATTTACATATTTGAGATAATATTATTTCCTTCCTCCCTTCCTGTTTCCTTCCTTCCTCCTTCCCTGTTTCTTCCCTCCCGCCCTCCCTCTCTTCCTCCCTCTCTCCTTTCCTCCCTTCCTTCCTCCCCTCCTTCCTTTTTATCATTGCCATATATATATTATGCATGCATGTGCATGTGTTTATGTATGTATGTATGTCTATGTATGTATATAATTGTATCTCTTCTTTCCCATTGGCAACAAAATTGTAGAGAGGAGGAAAGACCTGTTTATTTTATTCATGGCTGTATATTCATTGCTTATAATGTGAAGTGAACATAGTTGGTCTTCAATAAATAAGCTTTGAATGAATAAAAATGGATGTGAACATGGACGTCATGAACACATTCATGATATGGAATTTCATGTCAGGTAATATTTTCCTGATTCATTTTATGTAAAAACGCAAGTTTAGTAGAACATTTTTAATTAACATGATTAGAAATTCTTGTTAAATAAAGAATTATAGTAATGTTTAATATATAATATCTTAATATGTAATTAATCAGTTAGAAGGTTTTGTTAGGAGTTCTATAGATTTTCTTTAAATCTGTTTTCTTATGATTGGATTTTGACATCACTTTTCTTGCATCAGTGACCTTCAGCTGACTAAATGTATTTAAAAGGAACAAAAACTTAAACACACAAAAAAATACTTATGCAAAGATGTCTGGATTTTTTTATTATTCTTCTACACCCAATTCAGTATCATTTTTTGTGTGTCTCAGTTTCACTCTTTCCCCAGCATTCAATTTAATTTCCATGGAAACAGTAACTCTGTTTACATACATTTAAATTAAATTATATATTTACACTGTCATACAATAGGACTTGCAAGCAAATACCAGGCTCTTGGTAAATTCAGACTCAACTGCGGAGGCAGATGTGACATATATATATATATATATATATCCCGAAAATATTTAATCACAGGAAAAATAGGAAATTACCTAAACACCCATCAATAAGGAATGTTTAAATATTTCTTTATTATTTTATAACTTTATAATCAGAAGCCAATGATAAAAATGGGAAGATAAATGCATTCACCCATTTATCTCTGACAAATTTTGTGAATAGCTAATGTTATCTGTTGTATAAGCTGCAAAAATCTCAATATCCATGTATATGTGCATAAGTATGTAAGTGCATGCATAAAAATACTGAAAACATGCAACTTATTTTGAATTTTTATATTTTATTCTATACGTTTCCTTGCTTATGGACGATTATTCTTATCTTTTTGTCTTCAAAATGCTTTAATTTTGAATTTTGTACACAAAATGTTTTCAAAAATCAAAAGCTGATATGCCAATATTTTTTGTAAACTAAGAAAAAAAAACTTATTTGGTAACTCTCTTTATCTAGTGTCTACGGTAACTGGAATTATCATAATCATACTTACCACTTATTAAACACAGATAATGTTCCAATTGATGTATTTCTTCAATTTTTAATTTTGTATATGAGGAAAATGTGAGAAGAAAATTCTTCACATTACAGAGCTAGTATGTGTGAGAGATGCTAAGATAACCACTATTAATAATTTATCTTCCTTCAAAAATATTTGAAATTTATTTTATTTAGAGAAATTTTAATATATTATAAATAGATCATATGGTAGGATGACAGACAAAAATATTAGTGAGATTAAATAAACTCTTTTCCTTCCCATGAAGATTTTAAAACTTTTGATGACCTTATTATTCAGAATTATCCACTGTGAAAAAGGGAAAAAGATATACTTTTAGTGAACACAGCAAGATATAAACTACACAGGTCTAGATGATACTTCATTCTATGCTGTTTGAGTTCAGAGATGATTATGTATATTCCATACTCCACCATAATATGTTGAAACAGGCACCAAGAAGGAGTTTGAAGTATAAGAGATTCATTGGGGATATTGATTGTGAAAGATAAGGGGGAGCAGATCAGGAATAGGCAGGGAAACCATTAGACAATGATACTGATCTGACACCTGTGGAAGGTGGATGAGAAGGAAGAGAGTTGAGAAGGAAAAGCCTCAGACTGTCCTGCAGCTTGGAGAATGTCTCAGTCAGCCTAACAGGGAACTTTGGCACAAGATTGTCTGTAGATGAGTTGAGATTGAGCAGAAATGGCCAGTCTTGATACCATCACTGGACTCAAACAGATGTTTTCTGGGAGTATCTAAGGAGAGCATGGCTTTGGGTTGAATGCTAGAGTAGATTCTGAAAGTGCTGCAGTTGGAAGCTCTCAGCTAACTGTTCCCCTTGTGGCAGGTCTACTTTTGAAGGGAAATTTGAGTACCACACGTCCCTGATTGTAACACCAAATGACATATTACTTTGTGAGAGAATGCTAAAATGTAAACGAGTATTGCTCAGTAACTATTTAATCCTCTGTGTCATTGTCTCTATACAGTATACTGTGATTGGGATATGGTTTTATTTTATTTACAGTTCATATTCAAGATCATTGTGAAGAATAAATGAATTAGCAAGTTTATTAATAATTCATAACAGCAATTCATCCCAGTGAGCCTCTTTCCTCTTTTATACCACAAGGAACAGGAAACGGTGTCCTAGAGGAGTTAAATCACATTTCACATGTCTAGGGGTGTCACTTGTCATTAACATGCTCGAAGTATCTAAATCAATGAGCCACGAAGTATTTGAGCAAGTTGGAAAAAAGTCACTATATAAATTTAAATACTTTCCTAATTAATAAAATAACATGTTTGAGAAAAACATATTAGATGCTGTAGTGCTATATCAGAGCTTATAGTTACTTTTCTTCATATGTGTGGGAATGCTTTTTAATCACCAAATTATGACTGATTGGCCTTAGAGATGATTAATATTTTAGTGCCACCAAATATACATATTTTTAAATAAATAATTTAGTGACTATATGAATAAAGCTAAAAACTATAATTCACTTAATTTTAGACAAAAGACATTCCAAAAACACACTAAGTAATCTAAATGTAACAGCTGATTTTTTACTTAATTTTTCTGATAGATTTTAGAATTATTTATATTTATCTATTAAACATATTTTTCTAGGTATTATTGCTGCTATGGTCTGAATGTGTGTGTCCCCCCAAATTCATATGTTGAATTCCTAACTGCCAAGGTATGCTATTAGAAGGTGGGTGGGGTCCTTGGGAAGTGGTCAGGTCATGATAGCAGAGCCTTCAATGAATGGGATCAGTGACCTTGTGATAGAGGCCCCAGAGAGCTCACTTGCCCCTTCTGACATTTATTCTGCTGGTGTCTTGATCTTGGACTTTCTACACTTATAGAATGTTGAGAAACAAATTTCTGTTGTTTTTAAACCACCCAGTCTACAATATTTTGTTATAGCAGCCTAAATGGACTAAGAAAATCACTTAAGTACATTTCAAAATATACCGGGGGTGCCAAAAAAATGTATACACACAACTTGTATTAGTCTTTTGTTATGGGTATACATTGAGTATTACAACTTTTCCCCCCATTCTTCCACCTCGCCCCCGCCCACTCCGGTTCAAGCCATTGTTTCTCAGTCTAGTTGTGTAGGACACAGCTTCCTGGCCCATGCTGGTGTTATGAGCCTTGCCCTCCCCCCTGGCTGAGGCAGTCAGTCACCAGTCGTCGGTCCGCTGCTAACAGCAGGAGTATTACAATTTTAACACAGTTTTTCCTTTCTTAAAATGTATATACATTTTTTAGTCACCCTCTGTATTTACCCCTATCTTTACCTCAGTGTCTAGGACATTGCCTCATACAGAGGACAATCAATAAATAATTGTTAAATGAGTATTTATTTCAAATATATAACATATTCATAAAAACTTTTATATGCCACAGATATTCAAGGAATGTTATCTTTGAACTTGGTTCAAAGTTCTCTTTGTCAAAATCCAAGAACTATATTATTAATTTCACGGTAAAATTTTAAAAAAAATCTTTTGATATATAATTTGTCTTTTATATTAGGCATTGAAAATAGTACATTCATCTTTCACATCCTTGTGTTTTGGCAACTGGTTACATCGTGGTGGGGGAATAATCAGCACTTAACAGTAGTCTTCAAGATCTTGGTGAGGATCTGTTAGGAATCCTACAAATTAATGTTTCTTTCACCTTTTTCATAAATGTTGGATGCCATTACTGTCACTAATTAATGTTGTGCACAAGATATTAGCACCTTTCTGCAAATTATTTCTGATATAAAGTTTAGCATAAAGACAATTTAATGGAATGAAATGATGCTGTGGTACATCGACTCCGTCTGTCAGTGTCTTCTTTGTTTTATATCTGCTTATAAATAGATAAGTACCTTTCTATCTTTTTCCTTTCAAACCCTATGCTGATAATCTAATAATCATGTACAACTTGGTAATGTTTAATTGGAATTAACAGCTGATATGAATATCATTTTGATAAATTATGATGCAATAAAGCACAATTAATTTAACAATAATTAATTGTTTATTATATGTAAGGAATTCTGTTTGAGATAATCTTCACAATGAGACAGAGGGATAAATATTATTATTTTGTTTTATTAATAAAGAAACCGAAACTTAGAAAGTCAAGTAGTAATATTCAAGTAAGATCTGGAGCACAATTAAAATCTGTCTAACTCTAAAATCTATGTTCTTAACTATTAAGTTGCAGCCCCTGAAGCAGAAAAGCCGTTTGGAAATATAAAATATTTTTAATTACTAAAATGTAAACATGTAAATATACTTATATGTTTGTGTGTGTGTGTGTGTGTATATATATATATACACACACCTGTATATATACACATATACACACACATATACATATATACACACACACATATACACATACACACACACACACACACAGGGTGCCAAAAAACATACACACATTTTAAGAAAAAAACTATTAAAATTATAATATTCAATATATACCGATAACAAAAGATGAATACAAGTCATGTGTGTACATTTCTTTGGCACCCCCCCCGTGTGTGTGTGTGTGTGTGTGTAAACTCCAGCCTTCTTAATGGCAGAGTATTCACCCACCAACCAAAAAAGAAAGTTATAGTAGCTACTAGGTAATTTCCTTGGATGCTTCTCACATTTTCCGCATCCTGCATTTCTTCTGCAGTATTTATATGATTATAAATATTGGCTATGTACTGGGAATCAAACCCTTATTCTATTCTGGATATCTGGTGTTTATACTTCGTCTCTTGGAGTTTGGCTGATGGCTACTGATTTGGACTTGTCTTCTGGTTTGCCTCCAGTTCCATCACTTGGAAGCAAACTCAAGTGCTGGTCACTTGACAAACTCACCTGTCAGATCAGTTTCCCCTCCAATTTTTAGAGGAACATATGTACACACAAATTAGGTCTGTTATTATTGCCATTTTATCAAGAGAGTTGTCTTCATAAGAAAGAGACAAAGGTAGTTCTTTCTCTTTTACATTGGTAATATCTGAACTGGTATAAAAATATATCTCTGGACTCAATATGCTTAGCCCTTTCCATTAAAATATGTTTTCTCAAGATAAAACAAATTTTATATTATTCTTGAACTCTGGGGTTCTATATTCTATCTTCATTGTGATTTTACTCCTTGTTGTTTTGTTTTTGGATGTTGTATCCCTGCTTGCTGATAAGCTACTCTGGTTATCTGCAAGAAGGTAAATATTTTATATTTCAAAACTTGACTGATTCAAATTGAAATATATTAAAAGATGATTAAGCTCCTCTATTTGCTATTAAGTAGAACTGAGCTCTGCAGAGATGTTGTTCCAAAGATTTCTTCTAGCTGCTTTCCTAAAAGCCTTGTGGGAAAGTTCAGCTGGCGAGTGAGCACTGGACTGGGCGAGTTGATGTCTGGTTCTGCTCTGCCATCGGCTAGTTGTTTCACCTTAAGAAAATTGCATCACTTTTCCATGCCTTGGTTTCCTCATTTTTGAAATTGTTAAATGATGAGAGGATTTTAATTCCTGTGATCCTGGGATACAGGCTTAGGCAGAATGGATTTGTTCTGGAGTACGGGAGCTTACTTGTATCTTTGTGCCATTCAAAACCCAGGATCTCACCTTCACTTTTCTTAAAGGCACTCACTCTTTATCATTGGTGCTTGGTACCACATTAAGATCTTCCAGTACACATGGAAACAATGAAATCAAAGCTATACTCATGTACCAGAAAATGTCCTGGGAACCCAAAGCACCACGAGGCTCCAAATTTGTGGACTCCTTGCTGGTAAACAATGAAAGAGAGGAATGTGGCTCAAAATGTACTGCAGTCATGTGACAGCTTTGTAGATTAGATTCATATTGAACACTTGCTTTTGCCACTGTCACTAAAGCTATTATGGATCAACTCTGCCTATGTTTGCTGTATCCCACCAAAAGAATGAAGTTCCTTTATGACAGGCTGGCTGTGGATATGCAGTTGTACTGAAGGGGAACATAGGCAATCTTGGATGTTAATGTTTTCTTTCTTTGTTCCTGCTTTTTTCATTCTTCTCCTCCCAGCATTCCAAGTCCAGATATTCAGTGCTTTTGTATGTCCCTATTCCAATTAAAGTCCTCCTATCAAACCTCAGTGGAGTCTACACCAAAATTCCTTCTTTTCCTCTCCCTCAATTACTTACCCTCTCAACTGGTTGTTAGGGGGAAGCCACAGATTAAACTCATTTTTATTATATGTAAAGGGTTCAGGGTTTCTTATAAAAAGATAGTGTTTGGAGTGTCTGTATTTAAAAGGGAATTGGTACATCACAAAATGATGGGCTAGTAATGAGAGATTTTCTGGTTTTGTTATATTTTAGGTGCTCAAAGTAGAAAGACATATTTTTTTAACAGAATACTTTTCCAGAGCCTCATAAATCATACCATAGGCATGCCTGGCACCTTTTTTTACCTTTATACTCATATATAGTACAGTAATTATACTTAAAAAATTAACAACCGTCAGTTTTACCAGTTTATTTTCTACTAAAGAGCAATTACTAATCTCCTTATATATCTTCATGTTTGATTCATTTCTTTTACTTTTGCTTCCATAGCAGAATTTTTGTTTTTAACCCCAGGAATTTTAATGATGTTCTACTTTTTTTTTTGGAATAACCATGCTTTCAAGGTTTTAGTATTTCGGAAAACTTGAAAACTTTTTAAAATCAAAGTTGGAAATGTCCACTAAGCATTTCTTTATGAATTTCTATTAAAGAAACTTTGTTAAAAGATTTTTATTAAAAATATAGTTTGCATACAATATTATATTAGTTTCAGGTATACACAATAGTTATTCAACATTTATATACCTAAAGAAATGATCACCATGATAAGTCCAGCAACCATCTGACACTATACCATGCTATCAGAATATTATTGGATATATTCCCTATGCTGTACATTACATACAAGTGACTTACATGTTGTATATCTGGAAATTTGGGTCACTTACTGGCCTTCAACTTCCTCCACCCTTTTTAATTTTTCAGTTATAGTTGACATCCAGTATTGTTTTCTATTAATTTCAGGTGTACAGTATATGGTTAGACATTCATATAACTTAAGAAGCAGTCCCCCTAACTAATCTAGATTGCACCCGGCACTATACATAGTTATTACCATATTGTTGACTATATTCCTATGCTTTATTTTCATTCTCATGATTATTTTGTAACTACCAATTTGTACTTCTTAATCCCTGCACCTTTTTCACCCTACCCCCTAACTCCCCTCCCATCTATCACCCCAATAAATCTAGTACCCATCTTATTGCCCGAGGCTCACGTGAATGTCCCATGGATGTCCAAGAGAGAACTCAATCCAGAGCAGCAGTGACGGGGGTTCTTGTCTCCATGAAATAAAGAATTCAAGAGCAAGACAGATACAGGAGAGCAAAAGTGATTTATAGAAAATGAAAGTACACAATTGAGAGGAAAGTGTAGGCGAACTGAAAGAATGAGTAACCCCAAGAAAGTCACAATCAGGGATATTTATCCCTCCCAAGGCGGGAATTGGTGACATCCACTTGACGTGGTTCATTCATCTCCTCTCACCCCTTGGCGAGACCCTCCATTTCCCACTTTTTCTTCCCTATTTGGTTCTTCCAGAACTGCCATGGCATCAGGTACATGGTGAAAGTTGTACTAACCTTAGTGTAAATGAGATTATGACATTATAATTAGCTAAAGGTAAGGTCCCAGTCATAGGGATCAACCTAGCTAGATGAAACTGGTTCTTGTTTTTCTCCAGCAGCAGGTACTGGAACAGCTACTTGTTACTTGTGTAACCAGTGAGGCACCTAACCCTGTACCATGGGGGTGGGGGGATTGTCAGTTTCCTATGCTATCTATCCTGCCTCAATCTGATACCATACATAGTTATTACCATATTATTAACTATATTCCTTATGCATACCCTACATCCCCAAAACAATCAATTTGTACTTCTTAATCCCTTTCCCCTTTTTACTTGCCCCCAACCTCTCCTCCCTTCTGGCAACCATCAAAATATTCTCTGTATCTATGAGTTTATTTCTGTTTGTTTATTTTGTTCTTTAGATTCCACATATAAGAGAAATCACATTGTATTTGTCTTTCTTTGTCTGGCATACTCCACTCAGCACAATATCCACCAGATCCATCCATGCCACTGCAGATGGCAAGAACCCAGTCCCTTCCATAACCGAGCAATATTCCATTGTATATATGTACCACCTACTCTTGATTCATTCATCCATTGGTGAACACCCAGGCTGCCTTCACATCTTGGCCATTGTACACAATGCTTCAATGGACATATGGATGCACGTATCTCCTTGAAGTATCGTTTTGAGTTTCTGTAGATAAATATCCAGAAATGGGATTACTGGTTCCTTCTTTGTCTCTTGTTATAGCCTTTGTTTAAGTCTGATTTGTCTGGTATAAGTATTGCTACCTCAGTTTTTGTTTATTTGTTTGTTTGTTTCCATTTTCATAAAATACCTTGTTTCTGTCCCTTTACTTTCAGCCTGTTTGTGTCTTTTGATCTGAAGTAAGTCTCTTGTAGGCAGCATATGTAACGATCTTGTTTTCTTATCCATTCAGCTACCCTTTTGATTGGAGCATTTAATCCATTTACATGTAAAGTAATTGTTGATGGATACGTAGTTATTATAATTTTATTATTCTTATTTATTTATTTATTTATTTCTATCTGAAAGAAGTGCCCATAAATTCCATGTAATACTGGTATGGTGGTGACAAATTCCTTTTGCTTTTTTTTTTTTTTTTTTTTTTTTTTGTCTGGGTAGCTCTTTATCTGTCCTTCATACTCAATGATAGCTTTGCTCGGTAAAGTAATCTTGGTTTTAAGTCCTTGCCTTCAATCACTTTGAGTATATCCTGCTAGTCCCTTATGGCCTGCAAAGTTTCTGTTGAGAAATCAGCTGACAGCCTTACGGGAGCTCCCTTCTAGGTAACTCACTGCTTTTCTTTTGCTGCTTTTAGTATTCCCTCTTTGTCTTTAACTTTCACTATTTTAATTATAACGTGTCTTGGTGTGGGTGTCTTTGGGTTCAACTTGTTTGGGGCTCTTAGTGCTTCCTGGGCTTTTATATCTATTTCCTTCATCAGGTTACGAAAGTTTTCAGTCATTATTTCTTCAAATAGATTCTCAATCCCTTGCTTTGTCTATTCTCCTTCTGGTACCCCTAATCTGCTGGTGATTCCTACTTGTGCATTAATCATTTCAGTTATTGTATTCTTCACTTTTCATTGGTTCTTTTTTATGGTTTCTATGGTTTCAATTTTTTATGCTTGATATCTTTTTGTGAAGTTCTCACTAAGTTCCTTGAAGCATCCTTATAACCAGTGTTTTGAACTCTGTATCTGGTGAGTTGTTTTCCTTCATTTTGTTTAGTTTCCTTCTTGGAGTTTTCTCCTGTTCCTTCTTTTGGGACATATTTCTTTGTTTCCTCATTTTGGCTTCCTCTCTGTGTTTGTTTCTATGTGTTAGGTAGGGCTGCTAGTATGTTTCTGTTCTTGCCAGGTGGCCTTACGTAGTAGGCGTCCTGTGAGGCCCAGTGTCTGTCTTGCTGGTCACCTGCACCAGGTGCTCCAGGAGTGTCCCTTGTGTAGGTTGTGTGTGCCCTCCTGTTATAGTTGAGCCTTGATTGCTGTTTGCATGTCAGTGGGTGGCATTGATCCTCAGGTTAACTGGCTGTGGGGTTTGGCCTCATCCACAGCTTATGGACTGCTGTGCATGGGGCTTACCCCACATAGTGGGATTTACGCCTGCAGGCTCTGGTGCCTGTTTGGACTGCCCTTTGGGTGTGCCACTTGTGGGGCTAAATGGATGATGCTTTGTTGTGGTGTGAAGCCCACCTCCAAGTATGTTGGTTCTGGGCCTTTTGGAAGGGGTTCAAGTGCAGGCCCAATCTAGCCACTGCCTGTGACTGGCAAGGGACTACCTGGTAGGAGCTATAAAGTGATCTGTGGTTTGTCACCACCTGTTATGTACCTGGAGGCATGTGAGAGAGGACACGCTGTGAACCAAAAACAGCTGCCACTAGTACCCGTTCTGGGGTAGCCTTGAACAAAGCCAGGACACTCTGAGGCCTGCTGGCTCCTATAAGGTTCATGAAAAAACCTCCCGTGGTATGCAAGTTGGGTGAAGCAGGGTCTCAGTGAGTCAGCAGGTCGAGCAGCAGAGCTCACGAGGCCTATCAGATTCAGACTTGCTCTGTGGGGGTGGGCAAAACACAGGAAAGATGGCACCTGCCTGCTGACTGAATGGGAGAATGGCTCCACATGGAAAATGGGGACTGTCCTTCCAGTCTTCCTCCCCAAATTACACAAATCCATCTCTCCCCATATGTCTCTGATGCCGACAGTCAGCATCCCTCTGCTGGAGACCAGGCCCCAGATGAGTGCCTGCACAGGCCCTTTAAGAGGATGTCCAGGTTTCTCTCACAGCCTTCTGTTCCTTCTGGATGGTCTGAATCCCTGCTGTTTTTCACAGCTAGATGTTGTGGTGGCTCTTTATTCTGGCACCAATACTCTGGGCTGGGGAGGCTGGGGTCTTTTCCTCCTCCGTGGGGAACCTCTATGGCCAAGATATCTCTCCCAATTTTCATCTGCCTAACAGAGGTTTGGGGCTGGCCTGTTTCATGTCCCCACCTCTCCTACTGTTCTTGACATGGCTTCTTCTTTATATCCGTAGTTATAAAACATATATTCAATTAGACTTCAGATGATTCTCCAGGTTGATTGTTCTATAATTTAGTTGTAATTTTGATGTGTTCATGGGATAAGGCAAGCACAGCATTTATCTACTCTGTCATCCTCCGTTAAAAAAACTTAATGTTCAGCTACTAGGATAATCTTTCACTCAACAAAAGAGAACACAATCTTTAAAAACTTTCAGCACATTTGTCTCTTTTTCATTATTGACAAAGCTAATTATGACACCTTAACTATCTATAACTGTATAAGGCTATGTTTTAAAAAATGCTGCAAGTTCTCTTTTCCTGAATCTTCTTTCTTTTTCTATTCATACTGGCAGAATTGCAGTTCCTACCAAAGGAATCATTATAATTGGGAATGAAAATTTGAATAGAGAAGAATCAGTGTGGCTAGAACAAAAGGGTGTCAGTAAACTTTATATACAAAGCCCTTGTTAGAATTCTGTGCTCTTTGTTGACAATACCATCACTTTCTTACCTTTAAAACTACCATTGACCAGCAAAATGGGGGAAAATGGTGCAGTCTCAAGAACAACTATCTTCAGGTGGTTTTAATAATATCCGATCACTTCTCAACAAGGCTCATCACTGTCCTCCCATATTCTAGTCAATTCATGCAGCCCACAATTCCAGTCTTTTGATTGTTTTTAATTTTCCTTCTACTCTTACTATCATTTTATTTTCCTTTTCTTATGCTGAGCCCTCTGTTAGCCAAGAGGTATGATCAGGTTTAAGAAATACATTTTTTTTTTCTGATCTTGAGCTTCTGGTCTATAGCATTCTTGAGTCAGGTGACCCAGGTATTTTTTAAAAATTCTGAAATTCCTATAAAATGCATATTATTATTGTTCCAGTTGCATAATAAAACTTGAGCCTCAGAATGTTAAATAAGCTGTCCAAGCTCACAGCAAGGTTAGAGGATTTCTGACTCTGAAGTCTGTGATCTTAACATTTACAGTGTTTATTTGTGTGTGATGGTGTGATTGGTGCTGAGAAGGGAAAAGAGATGACTTAATCCTCTTTATCTAGATAGAGATAACTGCAAATCTTTGGGTTGGAAGTCAGGCTTTAATCCACAGCATTTATAAAGCTGCTGTATCTTTTTAAAAGATCATCCACTTTCCTGTGAAGGGTGAGCCTCCTATCTAAGTGAGTGAGGACAATGAGTTGAGAAGAGCATGTTATGTTGGGGAAAGAGTCCTTTAAATAAGGCTGGAATGGTAAATCCAAGATGCAGGCACAAGGCCTCTTTGTCCTCTGCTGAGTCACAAGCATATGACACATTGTAGATAGTGAGTATTAATTGAGGGAAAGGGGCAAGTTATAGGAGATCACATTGGAAAGAAAGGCTATTACATGAATGCTCAGGATTCTGAAATTCAGTCAACAAAAATGGCAAGACTTATGGGTATATTACTAAATTCTGAATATTTTTCTGAGCTCTACTTAGATGGTGATTAAAAACACAAACACAGATTTTTATGGAGCATAATCATTAAAAGAGAATACTAATTACTTGAGTGGCTGTTGGAAGAATCAGAATAATGGAAGGAATGGTCATGTGGACAGTGATAAACAGCTCTATGAATTTCTGATTAACTTACACCCTAAGGCAAAGACAGTGTGGCTAAGCCATTGGAAGTATTAAAAAGAAAAAAAAAAAAAGAAAAAAGAAACTAATTAAGAAGGATTATGTCTTTAATATTCAGGTTTTGCCAAATATGAAAACAATCTAGGAAGCTATAAAAGATTAATGTTAAATATGTTTTCCTTTCTCCTCCTACAGCTCCCCACACCTCTGCCATGCACTAATATTTGGCCACTTTGCTCTCCTAAAACTTTGGATAACCTTCTCCCTTGACCATACTTTTTTCTAAACAATTAACCATTTTTGAATTTCAGCTGAGAAATAATTATCTCCAGAACTCATAGGAACAAAGTCCTCAATATTTCTTTAGTTGTCAGGCCATTAGTGATGCGAGATTATTTTCGACTTGTGGTTAGATAAGAATTGATTTCCCAAATTAATTGAACAAATTCCAGTTACGGTTGAAAAACAATTGAAAAAAAAAAAAAAAAGATACTCTCATTTAAAAAAAAACAAACTTATTTTTTAGAGCAATTTTAGATTCACTGCAAAAATTGATGGGGAGGTATAGATATTTACAGATAATTAAATGTCATGATGATAAAAATATTCTTGTCATGTCTTTCTGAATAAGGCTTCCTTGAATCTTTGTCACAGAGCACATTAAGCTCAGGTTGATATTATAGGTCCTTGCTTTGGGACCTGTCACTCCTCATTGGACCATTAGTTCCTTGAGGGCAAGATCCTTATCTAATGTGTCCTGGTATTCTAAAGGCCCACAAGAGTGCCATACCTGTAGTAGACATTTAATAAATAATAGGTGATTAAATGAATTAACTCTGGAATGAGTATAAACTGTTAACAGCTCTGTTTGTGATTTTAAGTTTCATTAATAAAAATTAAGTTTTCTTGAAAGAGATCAATACCAATTGAAATCAAAGTTCAAATGCTGGCATTTATCAATAAAATATTTTGTGATGACATTAGGAATAATAACATTTAACTGAATAAAGACAATGTGATCTGAAAAGAAAAATATAAATTGATGATCTAGATTAGGATGCTTGTGGGATAGGAAGTGATGGTAACAAAAACGTGAACCTGTCAATTGTTACTGACTATGATGATCAATGCCCCACACTGCCCCATGAGGTTGCTTACCTTCATTTATTCTGACCTGGCATCCTTGATTTGGGCTTGCATGAGAAACATATGAAGATGTACATGGGAAAATGGAGTCTAGTGGATTCAGTTTATCTCTTGTGGCATTCAATAACCTGCCTGCCCAATTGGATATTGCCTAACTTTGCAGTCTGGTATCTTCCAAACTTGTCTAGCACCACCCAGTTCTCCAACACACCAGGCTTTTAGAGTTCTGTGCAGTTTCTCAAGAATACTGACTTTTCCAATCTTCAACATTTACATACAATTTTCTGCTTGTAATGCCCATTATTGGCCTATTGATCTGATGAACTCTTCTTTTTTATTGTACAGGACATGGTATTACATTCTCTCTGAATCCTTCCAGACTTGTCCCGCTTCCAAAGTGGTGTAGGTTGCTACTTTTGGAGACATACTATAGTCTTTTCATGTTCTTTATTACTTTCATCACTCTCTGTCTATAATTATGTGTTTATATATTAGTGTCTTTTGTCTAATATGTGGTCCTTGACTTCATGATTGTCTTGTACTCAGTACATCACTGTAGCTAGAAAGGTAGCTCCATGAATGGTTAAAAAACAAAATCCCTTGAACACATCAAAATTACAACTAATTTATGGAACAATCAACCTGGAGAACCATCTGAGATCTGGCTGAAGAGATGTTTTATAACTAAGGATATAAAGAAGAAGCCATGTCAAGAACAGTAGGAGGGGTGGGGATGTGAAACGGGCCAGCCCCAAACCTCCATTTGGCAGAAGAAAATTGGGAGGGATATCTTGGCCATAGAGGTTCCCCATGGAGGAGCAAAAGACCCCAGCCTCCCCAGCTCAGAGTAGTGGTGCCAGAAAAAAGAGCCACCACAACATCTGGCTGTGAAAAACAGTAGGGATTCAGACCATCCAGGAGCAACAGAAGGCTGAGGGAGAAATCTGGACATCCTCTTAAAGGGTCCGTGCAGGCACTCACCCGGGGCTCCAGTAGAGGGGTGGTGACTGTGGGCATCAGAGACATATGGGGAGAGACTGATTTGTGTAACTTTGTGTAACTGGAGGGACAGTCCCCATTTTCTGCCCAGAATGGGGTGAGACTGACTGTAATGTACACCCATGGTGGCTTCATGGATGTCCTCTAAGTAGAGACAGCAGTAGTAAGGGGTTAATCAAGAAGCGTATATTGTGAATCCCAAGAAAGAGATTTAATAGTTCATAGAACTTCTCAAATATATTTATGGTGTCTAAAAACCCATTGAATAAAACCATTTGGCATCTCCCCAGAAATCTTTGCTTATCTTTTGAATTAGAGTAATTCATAAATAATTTTATATATCAGAGGGCTTCTGTGATAAACAT
Organism: Rhinolophus sinicus; assembly: GCF_036562045.2. Lineage (NCBI taxonomy): Eukaryota > Metazoa > Chordata > Mammalia > Chiroptera > Rhinolophidae > Rhinolophus > Rhinolophus sinicus. The sequence goes on along the minus strand of NC_133756.1, from coordinate 94,718,928 downwards.
TAGTTTTGTTTTTTTAAAGGTCCCTTTTGTTTGTTTTTTTCCTTTCCAGTCCCTGAAAGCATATGCTGGAGGGGAGGGACATGGCAAACTAAAGGGGTTGCTGCCCCTAAAAAATGCCTGCTCTCATTCTTTATTTGTTTTCTGCTATCAAACATTACATCAATCATCTGAAACCTTCGTTCTCCCTGCCTCCCAGGAGTTTAGAGAGTACAAAGCAGATCAGCCTCACACCCTGTTTGTGAGGACCCAACACCCTCCTTACTTTGATGTTGGACACATTTGGGTAACACATACCTTAAAGAAAGACGCAATTCCCAAATATCAGATAGATGTATCTTCAGAGAAGATACTTTGAAATATGGCTATTCTGAAATTTGACATGGAGATGTGGGGTACAGAGTAGTGGGGGATGTATTGTTTAGTAAATTGGGTCCTGGGAGCAGGATGGGCCTACGTATAGGGATGAGAGGCTTGTGTGTCAACAGGCACTATTTGATTTTTGTTTTCCTTGTATACCTATTATTTTAAAGGGTTTATTCCTAAATCTAATGTTCATTAAAGTGCCCACACATATGCAGTCACACAAACAGACACATACACACACACACACACGCACACGCACACAGTTTTATAAAAAGTTATAAAGCCAGTTCTTTATAAAAGAGAATAGAGTTAGATCAAAATCATGAAGGCAAGGCAAATGGAAAGTTGAGAACATATTTTTGGGTTAAAGCTAATTTTTTGCCATTGTATTGGGTGTATCTCGCTTCCCTCTGCTCTAATTTTCCCCCCTTAGGCATGTCCATAACCATGATTGGTTTTCAAAGGGAATGAGAGCTTCCGCAGGAGTTGCCAGAGGGGAATCCCTTGATGATGAACAGAATATTTTTTTAATAGCTTAATGAATAACCTCATATTTTTTTTGAGACTAAATCATTTTTGAAGGATAATTCAAATTCTAGACATTTCGTTGAAGCACCTTACTTTACTGCTTTACTGTACAGAAAATTTTTAATGTCTAGGTTTACTAACTAGCTGTCCAATCCCTTCATCTGATGGTTGCATTCTTTGTCTGACTAGGTGTTTTAATGCTCACCATACCATAGATTCATGATCAGATTTATAAAATATAAAATGGCAAGTCATCTTTGGTGTTAATGATTATATTTTCAGTGTATATACATATATGTATGTATGTATGTATGTATGTATGTATGTACGTATGTGTATTTATGTACATATATATCACATTTGCTTTTTCATTTTTGAGACTTTCAAATAGTTGAGTTGGATCTACATTTAAAAATATTCTGTTATCCTATGTTAGCAAGCAGATTTTCTCTTTATGATAAGAAAACCCTTCCATGATTTTTCATCATCCACAAGATGAAATGTGGGTTCTTAGGCAAGCACAATTAACACTCCGCAGCTCTTTCCCAGATATGTAATCTCATCTCTACTGTGCTACATCACTATTTTTATGCACCTTTATTGTGACACTTAACATGTTTGATTACAATGCATTTATTTATATGGTGGTGACCACTACTGGACTTCAAATTACTAGAGAAGCCCAAGTCTTTGTATTCCCACTAGTATGATGACTGGCACATGGAAAATGCTCCAATGAGATTCATAAACTGAATTAAAACTTTTATTGATATAAGAATTTTTCAAGTTTTCTTTTAGGTGCTAAGAGTGAGGAAGTAAGATAAGTGCTTTATAAAACTGGCAGACCAGAAATATCACTGTCAAGCGTGATAGTCAGGGCACTTCCCCTGGTCCCTGTGAGGTTAGGCTGATATACAGCTGCCTGACCCCATTTGAAATATCAGTTCTTGTTCTGGAGCCAGGCTTTTGCTCTTATCCTTTCAAAAGGACATCTAAAGCACCATGAGCAGAATAGCCTACTTCCAGAACAAAATCAACAAACGCAGGCAGAAGGGAGGTAAGAGGATACGGATAAGAGGGAAGGATACAGCGATGCAGCAGAAAAATTGTATCAGCTGTTTTTGTTTTTGTTTTTTTTTTTGCTAGAATTTGAAATCATTTATTTCATTTTGATTTAAAATGTGGCATGATCTTAGTCAGCATCTGATTCCAGGCAGGACTCTTCCAGATAGTGTCTTTCATAGTTTTGCCCCATAAGGAGAGGCCATGGGGTGAACATCCGTGGGTTTTCTTTCTTAGAATATGTGTGCTGAGGTTCCCCAGCAGAATGCATGCAGGTAAGATCTAAGCTTCTCTGCATTCTGACCTCAACTCAACCAAAAAGAGAAGTCTACATTTCTTTTCATAGCTGGTAGGCAAAAAAGAGTTTAATGTAGGTTTTTTCCCCAAGTGATGGCTTTTTCATGTGCTTAGTTGTTTTGATTATTCTCCTCATCCAGATGTCTAATTTTGTGCTACAGCTGCTTCCAGCTGTATTCCTCTGCAAATGGAAACAAAATGCCAGCAATAACCACTATTAAATGTATACCTTCCTATTTAGTGTCCATGCTCTTAGAGTACTGCAGAAGTATTTTTAGAAGACAATGCCTTTGAGTAATAATAATGACTGGTAATAACCAAGCATCTGCATGGGCTGGGCAGTGTTATGAATACTCTGCACATAATATCTTGTTTAATCCTCACAACAATACTATAATTAAAGTACTATTTTTATCTGCATTTCACACATGGAGAAGCTGAGGCACAGAAATTACCTAATGTAAAGGAGAATTAAGGATCAGGGATTCAAAGCTAGGCAATATCAGAAGCTGTACTCTTAACACTTTGCTATTCTGCTTCCTATACTTAGGGATACATAGGCTACAAGGATGAAACTTTTAGACAATTCTTCCTCCCTTGCTTCCTCTCTCCCTCCTCCTCTCCTTCTTTCCTTCCTTTTTCCTTCCTCCCCTTTCCCTCCATCCCTCCCTTTCTGGTTTCCTTTCTTTCATTATCTCATCCCCTTTTAAAATCTCATACATTTTCTTTCTTTTAGATAAAGGAATACTTTTAGAAAATGTGAAACATGAAGAGAAACTAATGCTTTTTGAGTGCGCCAGAATCCCATGTCGGACGCCTTGGATGTTTTATCTTGTTTATCATCCTCCATGTTATTAGTAACTGTTCTTAAGTCCAGTTTGTAGGCAGTGGCTTGAGACACCACCTGGCTGCTTGTGCTGTGCTGGGTAGTGGACCCTATTGGTTGTTGTCATATATTCTCCTTATACAAGGAAGTGCCATCATGGATATGCCCATGGCCCAAATAATTTTGAGCTTTAGTTTTTATTATTATAATTAGAAGCTGAGGCTATAGCTCCTGAGGACTGGAGACAGATTGGGAGGAAAATAGCCACAGGAAGAGAAGTATTAAAGAGAAGAGAGAAATGACTCACAAAGTTTCCCCAACTTAACGCCTTTTATAGACATGCTTTTCAACATTTATCATGTAGTTCTTAGAAGTCCTGAGGCACAAACAGTGAGAATTTCTCAATCCATTAAAATAGCTCTGTGGTTAGCTCATTATATGCTAGGCAGAAGCACTTTAACTGGATCCATCTCTTTAATTTACAATTAATGCAAATTCCACTGTCTTCATAGGAGAAAATCAATTCTAGCCTGGAATGGAAGAGAGGGTGATATGCAGTGGGATACTTTGCCCCTGTCTACAGAAGGTGCTGTGAAATGTGATGTAACGTGGAACTCACGAGCAAGAAGGGATTTAACAGTGAAAAGCTTTTATTACTAGAATATTTTGGGAGACCACTTACACGCTGCCAACAGATTTGTTGGGTCTACTCTGAAGATGTGTAGTCACGTTTGTGTGTTTGTTTTAGCTGCATAGCTTAGAATCAATCTAGATATTAATCTGATATCACAAATTCCATTTATCTATGGTTCAGTTATCATTACTCTATTCTATTTTTGGAAAGCAGTTTCGTAGCTACTAGCCATATGTGACTATTGAGCACTTGACAGGTAGCTTTTTGAGTTGAGAGGTTCTGTAAATGTAAAATACACACTAGATATTGAAGATTATTATGAAATAAAAATATGAAATTGCTCATTAGTAATTTTTATATTGATTACATGTTGAAATGATACATTTTTGATATCAGATTAAATAAAATGTATTGAAATTATTTTATCTATTTCTTTTACCTTTTAGATACCTTTTAGATATGGGTACTACAGAATTTAAAATTACATGATGAAACACATATGTGGCTTATGTTATATTTCTGTTGGGCAACACTGCTCAGGATTCCCCTCTTTTCCCTGTTGAGCTACTTATAAATATTTTGGGTAATAAGTAAAATGGCATGAGGTTGTGTGGATCAGTCTCTCAATACAGCATCACTTGACTCATGGAAAGAAAAAAAAGAAAAAAACTTTAGTAGATGGGAATTTGCTGTTTGTAGAAAACAAAATTCAGACATTTCAGCAGGTCTTTAATTTCACCTTTAATGTGATTGAATCAATATTTAAAAATAGGTTTTAATTGCCATATTTAAACATATCGCTATGTTTAAATAGAATTTGCCACGTCATAATATCTAGAACATCATTTCAGATCAATAATGGACTTTGAAATTATAAGCAAAATATTTATTGAAATGTATTATCAAAAGACATCTTCAGGGAACCAGGTTTTTGCATGTTTTGTTATGCCCTCCCTGGAGTGTCAACTTAATCCTTAAAGTAGTTCCCCTGGTAGTTTAGGGGGGCTACAGTGTTTCAGTAGACATCTATACCCTGGAAGGGAAAGTGGCCAATGAAAGAAAAGAAGCCATTTCTTTTTGGGTCTCCTTTTAAGAGCCATTAAACATTTAGCAGTAGCCACATGGAAGACTTTTATATTTTGTTATTTGGAATTGGATCAAATGCTTATGACTAAAGGAGTCACTGCCAAGGAGGGTGGGATAACTACAGACAGCTTAGAAACGTCAGGACTGCTGTCAGAGGAAGCAGTCCACCTGCTCAGGGGCACACGGCCTTGTGCAGGAGGGAAGATAACTGAGCAAATCAGAGTTTAGAAAATAAGGAAGAAGGAGAAAGCTTGGTGGCGATGGATGTTGGGTGGCGAGCCGTGATTGACTGCTGAAACTGCCACTTAAATTTCTTCTGGCGAAAAAACATGTTGAGTTTTAGATTATGAATGCCAACCCTCAAAGAAAATCAATTTCAGATATATAGTGACAAAAATAAAACTTTTTTATTTCCTTTTTATAATTCTTTTTTTCAATTACAGTTGACATTCAATATTATACTAGTTTCAAGTGTACACCATAGTGGTTAGACATTTATATAATGTATGAAGTGATCCCCCTGATAAGTCTAGTATCCATTTGGCACCATACATATTTATTGTATTCCCTATGCTGTGCTTTATATCCCTTTGACTATTGGACATTTTTGTTTTTTAAATAAATAGGCATAATTTTTCAAAGACCTTGAGATCCTTGTTTTTTTAATCAAAATTAAATAGTTTTATACTGATATATTTTAATAATTTTAAAATCAACCATAACTAGTACTCACAAAATTTTACAAGGTCATATCTTGACAATATAAGAAAACTGAGCAATTCCATCAAAATAAACCCTGAGGCCTTGATTCCCTCCTTTTCTTTCCTATTATTTACATGGTATTTAATATGTTTCTCAGAGAGCAAGCGTCCCAACACATCAGGTATAATCTTGTTTCCTTAAAGATTTTGACTTTGCCTTGTAAGTCTATTTTGCTAAGTTTTGCACACTGTATCATAAAAATGAAGATTTGATCAATAATAAATATCTGAAATTCAAATGATTTGAAAGGGGGAAAGTAATTCATACATGATCAAGTCCAAATCCTTTCACTTTACAGATGACAAAACCGAGGTACAAGGATCACACTCATACTTAGTAATATTCATTCATATAATCAGTTAACAAAGAAGCAGTGAGTGCCTACATTGTATGCACTGAAGTGTCACCATAAAGAAGATCACAAATACTGTGATTACTGTTTACACGTGGGTGGTGAGGAAAGACAAACAAGCAGGAAGCAAATATTAGATAATTACCAAGGAAACAAGATAAGGAGAGCAGAAATAAAGTCCATAGAGTGTCATGTCAGAAGGTCTCGTAGACCTCAAGACTGAGAAATGCCAGACCACATGGAGAAAATGAAATACAACATTGCTGGCAGAGAGAACAAGATCAAAGATTCAAAGGCGCGAAAAAAAGTTTGGTCTGTTCAAGAAAATTACAGAAGTCAACATAACTGAAAGAAGTAGTGTGGTCAAGGTGTAGAATCATCTAACCTGATGTTTGGAATGTAGGCTAGGGGCAGACCATGAAAGGCCATTTTCAGACTTTTTACTTTAAAGGTCATCTAAGACTATTTATAGGGTTGAAGTGGGAAAAGGAATCATCTGGTTTACATTCTTAAAAGATTACTCTAGTTTAGGTGTTATTGAAAAGAGATTAAGGAGTGGAATGAGAAGATCAGTTAGGAGGCTGTTGCAGTAGTCCAGGTGAAATATTGTGGTGACTTGGACCAGGTTGATGGCTGTATAACTGGTTAAAAAAAAAAAAAAAAAAAAAAAAAAAAAAAAAAAAAAAAAAATTGAAAAATGTTGCATTCGAGATATTTTAAAAAGAGAATTTACAGGATTTACTGATGGATTATATAAAGAGTATGAAAAAAGTCAAGAGGTAAAGGATGGATTCTAGTTTTCTGGAATTATGGAAATAGATAAGAAGGTGTATGTACCAGGTCCATAGAAGCATTCCTGATATTGAGAAGCCCATAACAGAACCAAATGAAGATGATAATTGACAGTTGGACATATGAGTTTCTGTACTGAGAGAGGGGAAAGGGCTCAGGTCAAAACCCTAGTATATGTCACATTATAGACTGGGCAGACAGGAGGCCAGGAAAGAAGACTAATAAGGAGAAGCCAATGATGTAGAAGCAGAAAAGTGTGGTATGTAGTGGGCAAAGAGCAAAGAGTATTATTCCAATAGGTGGGGCTGTTAATCTGATAGCATCCAGATTTGTTCTGATATTTTATGAGTCAAATTCATTGTGTTCGAAAGATAGAAGCCAGATTACGACAGGCTGAAGAATACATTGGAGGTGAGGATTAGGAAACAATATGTGAAGATACTTTATTTTAAAAGAAGTATGGCTATGAACAAAGAGCAGAGGATTGTGGTCATAACTGGAATGAATTCTGAATCAAAAGAATGATTACACATGGTCCACTCCTGATTCTTTTATACCACAAAGCTTTGGAATATTCCTCATTTTGTAGTTCTTGGATAAAGCTAATAGCTTCTTATTCTCAACTTCCTAATATATAAATAGAGGAATCATTTATTTGTTGACCCAGTATTTGAGAGCCTATTATATACTGGACCATGGGATTGGTTCAGAGCACAACAATGAAGAGGACAATTCTAATTCTCAAAAACCTAAAGAGTGAGAAAAATAAGCAATGACTAAAGATGATGTGAATCGTGTGCATACAGGATGGTACTGTAATCTATAAGAGGTAACACTAGACGTTGTTGGTCAGGCTAACTTCCTAAGCCTACCAGATATGAACAAGCTGATGAATTATATGTTAACCAGGGACCATATGTATGTTAGAGAGGATAACATGGTGGGGAAGGTAAATATTCGAAGAGGTAGGAACAGTGGTTTGGAGGGAGCAATGGGATTCAGTGAATTCCCAGCCTATTATTATGGCTGCAACACAAGCTGGATGTGAGGACTGGTGATGAATGAGATGGTAAAAGGAAACTGTGCGTGTACGCATGTGAGTTTCTGCATTGGGGGCACTAATATAGCTGTGATAGAGACTGGGCTGGTGTGACAGAGAAGGAAAGAAGAAGGGGAAGGTCAATATGGAGCAAGGCAGAGAGAGAGCCATTATTAAAGGGTTTGGACTTTACACAAAAGAGCCTTTAAAATATTATTAAAATAACACCAGATACACTTTGCTTCTTTTGAAATAGGTTTGTAGATGTAAAGCACTACATTAATACTGATGACGGCAGAAAACAGGGAGAGACTGGTGTTAAATGTTGAAATAAGAGATCCCCTTAATCACTCTTTCCTAACTGGCTCAACATTTGGAAAGTAAAGTAATTTTTGCAGGAAATATAGTTTTACTATTTTAAGAAAATGTAGCAAGTTTTTATCACTGTTCATCACTGTAGTACTTTATATAGAAGTCTGTATCACCAAAAATACGTCCTACCTCTATGAAACACTAACCTCAGAACACTATAGTTTTCTATTTTTCTTCTGGAGAAAGCAAAAAACAAAAAGTATATATTTTATGGGTATTATATGCTATTAATATTTCTAATATTTAATATGCTCTTAATACTGTATAATTATTTCCTAAAAGAGATGACATTTCACTTCAACCAGACCAAAGTCTATTAAACCAAGTAGGTAATAATAAATGTATGAAATATGCAGTAAAATATTTCCAAATCACAGGCATCTCCATTTATAGTGACATTTTACATTTATATGTTTCCATTAATGCCATAGCTTTTAAACATAAAAAAAGTCTTACTGATAAATTTCTCTACCTGGAAAAGTCTGAGTAATAAAAATGAAACCACTAATCTATTTCCAACATTAATCCATGTGATATAAAAGTTATTACCTACACTAACAACTCACCATCAAATTTTTAGCTCTAATAGTAAATGTATCCAAAAGAAATGAACTCTGCAAACTTGAAAATCTTGTTTTTTTCTATGAAAAACAGAGCTTACTTTGTAGTAGTTATCCTATAGTGCTGATTTTGAAATGCATTAGATTGAAAAAAAAATCTAGAAAAGTTTAGTAAAAGCTTTGATTATTTTGTATAATGAATACCAAACTTTCAAAAAAATGTGGAAAGGATTTTTTATGCAGCAGTTATGAAGTCTATGTTCTTATTTCTCTTGTTGAAGGAAACATTTATATGCTAATGAATTCTACTTCAATAGAATTCTATAGTTTTGAAACATCTAGTGTATTACTAGAGAATAAGTGGTTCCTGCACCAACTAATATCCCCAACTGCACAAGATTTGAAGCATTTCTTTCAGAAGGATAAATTAAAGGCCTTGTCATGGAATGAAATAAAAACTCAAAAAGTTTTATGAATAATTAATAATATCTTAGGCTGATATTTACTATTTACCAGACTATCCTATGTTTTATAAATACATATATACACACATTATATATGATACATATATACTTATACTTTATTATTCACAGCAGCCATATGCTATAGATATTATTAATTACATATCTGTGACAGGCAAGGAAACTGACCCGGAGGGGTTAAGTAACTTTCTAATATCACACAGTGATAAGTGGTGTAGGTAATGGTATAGGACACCCAGATAAATTTGAATTTCAGGATAAGTAGCATTTTTTTTTAAATAAAAGTATGTTGCAAATATTCTACTAGATATAATTAGACTTAAAATTATTAAATGATTATCTGAAACTCACATTTAACTGGGTATCCTGCATTTTTATTTGCTAAATCTGGACACCCTAGGTAGAACAGATACTTCTGTCTGGTCTGCCTAGCCTCAGAGTTTGTGCTCTTTCATATTATCCTGAACTATTACCCTATTCATCTATGTATTAGACAAGAAACTTGATATAAAAAATTAGGGGCAATGATAATTTGAAAACAAAAAATACAGCACAAAAATTTCTTTCATTTTTGCTTATTCATTATCATCATCCTTATCTTGTTTGTAATCTCTACTGCGTATTAAGAGCAGCCTATGTGCCAGGTACTATGCTGCTTGCTCTAAATACATTAATTTATTTAAATATTGTAGATGTTATTTTTATTTAACAGTGAGGATTAGAGAGGTTAAGATGTTCTTCCAATGCCACACAGATAAGGCGTGGTTCGAATCCATAGTAGGTTCTCTCACAATTTAGCTAAAACTGTAATTTGTACTGTGCTCGTAGACAGTGGTTCTCACACTTTAGCATCTATCAGACTCCCCCAAAGAAGGGCTAGTTAAAACACAGGTGCTGAGCCCCACCCTCAGAATTTCTGACTTGTTCTGGTGTGCGACTTGGGGTTTTGTTTCTCTAACAAGCTCCTAGATGATTCTCAAGCTGCTGGTCTACAGATTCCACTTTGAGAACCATGACAGAAGTTCTGTCTCAGGGCTTGTCTTAGTCAAATTGGGCTTCTAAGATAGGATACGACTGGATGGCTTATAAACAAGAGAAATTTATTTTTCACAGTTCTGGAGGCTGAGAAGTCCAAGGTTAAGGCACCAGCAGATTTAGAGTCTCCTGAGGTCCTGTTTCCTGGTTCGTACATGGCTGTTCTCTCATTGTGTCCTCACATGATAGAAGGGTGAGGGAGCTCTCTGGGTTCCCTTTATAAGGGCACTAATCCCTTTCATGAGAGCTCCACCCACATGACCTAATCACCCCCAAAAACCCCACCTCCTAATACTATCACATTGGGAGTTAGATTTCCACACGTGAATTTTGGAGGAACACAAACAGTTACAACAGGGATTTTTCTGTCAACTACTCAAATTTCAGTGAAATGAAAGTTGGAAAAGAGAAGTTGTAAGGAGAAAATAAATAGAACCTCTGAAAAGGAAAAGACACAGAACAGCAAGGTGAACATGGAAGAAGCTACATGGTGTCTACATGGTGTTTTATGAGAATGTTTAACTGGGACTCAGAATAACTGCAATAATGGATTTATAGATGCAGGGAGCCTTATTAACAATTTAGGGACTGGGAGTAAATGAGTTTATTAATAATTTTATGTGTTATACAGGTAAGCTGGTTCTCCTAGAAAAGAATGTACAAGAATTTAAGAACTATTTTTTTCCTCGCTTTGTCTTTTGGAGGATAAAGTTTTCCTCTTTAACATGAAATAAACCACTAAGAAATCCATCATGTATTATGCAATTCTTCGTAGTGAATGTTAGACTAACCTTCCTCTCAGGTAATTTGGGATTGTGTGAAAAACAAAACAAAAAAAATTTCTTAAAAATATATCATAATCTTTGACCCAGTAATTCCAATTTAGGAAGTTGATACAAGGAAACTATTATTGACATACTTATAAAGACACTAATCACATCATTACTTCTAATTGAGGCAATTGGGAACAAAGTTGACAGAACTTTTTATGAAAGTATCTCCTGATCGTCCTCTCATGTGCCACTTGCCAGCTACTGGTACATTGGTCTTTTGACTTTCCTGAGCTTGCCACGCTCCTCTTTACCCCAGAGCCCCACTCTCTGGCTCCTTCACATATTTTGCATGTCACCTTAAGTGAGACTGCTCTGTTTTTCTATTTAATATTGTTGTAATTATTTATATGTGCACATTGTTGACTTATGTGTATGTGTATCCTATGTTTACCTCCCACCCATAATCTCCATGAAGGTAGTAGCCATGTCCATTTGTTCAACAGGTCTCACACTGCCTCTATCACTTAGTAAGCAATAAGTTATTATCAATTAGTAAGCAATAAGCAATAATTAGTACCCATTAATTACTAAATGAATTAGTGGATAAATTCCTTTCTAGTTTTTGTTTCATAAAATTTATTTTTCTGAATTCTGTAAAATCTCTAGAATGTTTGCAATGAGTAACGGATGCCACATAGTGTCTGATTTCAGATCACTGTGCAATTGCCATTTTCTAGGAGCCATGTTATTAAGTTCTGATTTTTTTCTTTAAATGATTCGATTACTTCTCTGCTTTAAAAAAGAAAATATGACTTAATTAGTAGATAGGCTGAACTGAAACCTCTATATGCCAGTTAAATTTTCATCAATCTCACTAATCAAAGAGAATGCAAAAAGTTATCTTCCAGGCATAAAACTTTTGAAAAATTCAAATGAAAAGAAGAGATGAGCAATGAATTTTTGGGTCAATGACTTTAGGCATTGACTACTTGAATAGACTAGAATTTATTTCACCATATACTTGAAATTGTTAATTAGTTGATTTTTTTTTTAAATGAGCCCTGAATAGAGAAATAGATTTCCCAAATTCCCAAGCAAACAAAAAGCAATGCTCACATGAAAGCACTAGGGAATATATCAAGGTACTTTTCAGTAAAACAATCAACTAAATAACCCACAATAACAATTATTAGGTTAGTGCAAAAGTAATTGTGGTTTTTGCAATTATTTTTAACCTTTGAAACTGCACTTACTTTTGCACCAACCAAGTATAAGCCCAAGTTATTCTGGGCTATTCAAGTAACTGTCTATATTTGGACAAACTGTTCTACACTTATGGTGCTATGGTCTTTTTTAAATGACATTTAATTTACTCTGTTTGTACTATTTATATTTATAAAACCTTGAGGGTTGGGCATGTGCTTTAGTGTTTAATCCAGTACCTTGCTCATGGTAAGTTCTTTGAAGTAGCCTTAAAACTAGCTTGAAGAATGGAAGATAGTTATTAGGGGGTTGAGATTTATTTCTATGTTTGCACTGTCTGAGTATGAACATGTGACATGTGATTATAGTTTACTTTATTATTTGTACCAGTAGGGTTTAATCAGAGGAAAAGAACCAGAAGGAGATCTACATTAAAATATTTATAACAAGGATTTGGCTTGCATGATTATTGGAGACAGGTAGGCAGTCCCAAATCCCTAAGGCAGGCTGTCGGAGGCAGCAGGCTGGAACTCTCAGCCAGGCGCCCAAGCGGCAATCCAGGGGCTTTCTCCTCCATCATCTCCACTTTATCTTCCTTCTCTTCCTCCTTCTCCTCCTCCTCCTCCTCCTCCTCCTCCTTCTTCTTCTTCCCTTCATCCTCCCCTCCTCTTCCCCTCCTACCCTCCCTCCAGTTCCTCTTCCCTTTCCCTTTTCCCTTCCCCTTCTCCTTCATCTTCTTGGAAGCCTCAGTTTTCTTAACTCATTGAATCTGGCCCATCCCCATTATCCAGGATAATCTCCCTTACTTAAAGTGAATTTGTTATGAACTTTACTAATATCTACAAAATGTTTCATAGAAACACCTAGTTTAATGTTTGATTGAATTACTGGGGACTACAGCTTAGCCAAGTGGATACATAAAGCTATAACACTAGTGTTCTTATGAGAACTAAAATACTTGTGCCTTGCATGATATAAAAAATTTTTTTTCAACTGTAAAAGTGAGGTAGTTGAAAAAGATATGCTCCAAATTCCCTCTCAGCTCTACATTATGAAAAGCAAGAACTACCCAAATGGAAATACTAAAATTTATCTCTCATATTACATGGTTGCTGGTTAGAAGGGAAGATGTGATTCAGGATGATAATAAGAGTTTCAAGGACTCTGGGAATGAGTCATTCTTTTATACATATTAACAGCTTGTAAATCTTCATTGGTAAAAATATCAAAACTTTGAAAAATTGGAGGAAAACAAAGAATTTGTGTGATGTGGGTGTTTTCCACCATCTCCTTATGAAAAATGTCTGGTTTTGCTCTAAATATTTCAACACCAAACATTCAGCAGTCTGTGATCTCATGGATACTTTCATGAGTATAATTTTGATCAATTGGAGAACTTGAAAAAGAGTAAGACAAGGAAGAAGAATGAAATGAAGGAGGAGGGAGGAAGAAGAGAAACTACTTGCAGAAAAATAGCAAGTTGCTTTAAAGATTTTCTCTTTCTACTTAACAGTTTTTCTTTTTTTCCTAAGATTTGGGAGATGTTTAGTTTGTTTCAAGCAGAATTCACTGGGCCAGATTACATGTATATTCTATCATCTATATAAAGGGAGAGTTGAAAGATATAACTGAATAAATCAGAAAAATGGACAATCACTTATAATGAGAATTTCTGACTTTCTTCCCCATCCCCTATTTTGCCTCAACTTGAAACCTTGCATAATAGAACATGGATACGTGCATGTATTTACTGTTACTATCGGACTTCTTCATTCTGCCTTTTCAGTTAAGACTCTACAGATATGTTTGATGTTTTAACAGTGAAATTTTCTTTAGTCTCAACAATGGAAATATTTTAAAATATTATTTCACGCTGTAAAATATGTGATGATATGAATACTCAGGTATGGTAGGTTAGCATATACTTCTAACTATAGAAAATTAGAGAAAAAATAGTAGATTTTTACTAGTTAAAGAGAAATTTATTTCCACCTTGATGTTTCCAGTTACCACCCAGTTCAACCTGTCTTAATGGGTCCTATTGAACTTTCCTTTTCTCTCCAATCTCTTCTCGACCTGGCCACAGAGTGCTCTTTTAAAAAGTATTAATTTGATCATGCGTGGTCTCTATTTAAAACTCTCCTAGACTTTCCTTCATTTGTAATTGAAGACCACAATTATTAACAAAATTATAAACATGACCTCTGTGACTTCACATGATCTGCCTAAATAGGCCAGTTCTGCTGCCTGCTAATCCCCTTATAATCACCTAGCACCTAGTTAATTTTTACTCGTCTTTCTGAGCTCAACACTAAAAGCATTTCTTCGGTGAAGTCTTTTTTTTTTTTTTTTTTTTCACTTTCACCAAGATTATGCCAGTCTTTCTTTTTATAATCTTTCAGAATGCTTAAACTTTATTTCACAGGATTTAGCAAATCATAATTATGTAACTAATTGTGGAATTCTTTGCTTTAATTTTGTCTTCTCCACTAGAACATAAACTCAATTGGTTCAGACTCATGTCCTTGTGTATCTCCTCAGTACTTAATATCTTGCATATGTAGGTATTCCATTCAAATTTGTTTTGAATGGAAGGAGGTGGAGGATCCTTTCATTATTAATGAGTCTTACTCTGTCTCTCACCTGCATTCTTTATTAAAAAGTACCTGTGCTTGAAATTGATCTGTTGTGCAATGGCCGAGAAAGTTGCGGTCCCGTAGCTAGTTTCCCGGTTGAAGAACATTAACTTTCTAAGACATATTTGTATTTACCTTTCTTTGAAAGAAGTGGAAGTCTTTTACTGCAATGTGTCTATAAGAATAATGTCAAACAATGCAACCCAAGCAAATTTCATCACTAGCTAAGCTCCTTGTGGGATTACTGCCCAAATCGATAGTGTAGGTAACACAATTACTGCTTACAAAATTGTATCCGAGTTTCCCTGAGATAATATAACCGAGATTTCATTGTTGTGATAGAAATAATATTGGGAAAGAATGAGACCCAAGTGTCGGGAGATTAAAGGAGATTGTCGGAGAAATTTAGTAGTGTGTAGGGATGGGAGACATTTTTCTTATTATTCAAGTAAGTGACGTATAGTAATTTTTTTTTTTTTTTCAGTTTTTATCTCAAAGGCATTGGCCTGCATCTTTCGTTGCTTAGCATCCCTGCAGAGCTGAACCAAGAACTAAAGACCCTTCGAAGCTAATGAGACCTCTGTGCTCTGATTAGCCCTAAAGGATTTGTGCAGTAAAGCAAAAAGCAGGCTCTTTATTTGTATTGGTGTTTGTGTAATCACAGGGGGAAACAACTGTTACTCAGAAAGATGTCTCTTACAGCAGCGGAGATATTTGCATTTTCGAGTCTGCTTTAGCTTTTTTGTTTTTTTTCTTTTTCTTTATTACTCGTTTACTCAATGTTAGCAATAGATTCTTAGAATTTGAATGCTTACCTTAGTTAAAAGAGCATTGGACAAATAGGAGATGTACATTCTAGTCCCAACCCTAGTACTTACTAGCAATGTATCCTTGGGGAAACCACTTTACCTCTCTGGACTTTAAGAAACTGGATTAGGTAATCTCTAAAGTCATTTCCAAAGGAAATTTCTATGAGTCAAGATATTAATTAAAAAGGAACTCTTTTAGAAAGGAAGAAAAGCTATCAAGAGAATACCCAAAATATCAAGAGAATGCCAAAGATGACATTCACCGAGTACATGAAATAACTGTATTTACGTATTAAATTGTCTGTGTTTGCTTATATGCTTTCATGGAGAGGGTCCATGGCTTTCATCAGATTCTTAAATGAGTCTGTGACCCAAAATTGCAGAAAGAATATTACAGGAGCACAAATTAAGGGTTAAGCGTGACTTAATTTGCAAGGATGTTTAACATGCTCACCAAATATATAATTGTTTAACACATATTTCTAAAATTTAATAATGAGTTGTTTTTGATAATACCACAAATATACATGCTACATACTCAATACCACAAATATACATGCTACATACTCACACCCACCTACCCCATCACACACACACACACAGAGGCACACACACACACACACACACACACACACCTGGGTTAATTTATCTGGTGCTTGACTAATCCTATGAATTGTTTTTTATTCAAGCTGTTTATAAACCAGTTCAAACTGTTAAAAATATTACTTCAGAAGCAACTCAGCACTCGTGCAAAATTAGAGAAATATTTAAAAAACAATCAGCTTGTACAAGAGAGCCCCATATAAGTTTTAAAGGGTAGTGCTTCTAATCTGGAAAAATAATACTTTTAGGGGTGTAATTTTATTTAACTGAAGGATCTTGACACTGCTTTAGATTTATGTCTTTCATATTCTTCCAAAATTGAATTCTATCAAATGCCATACATATTCTTGAAGAAAATGTGATTTACCACAGCAAAATCTCTTGTTTATGCTATTTGAGAGAGAATATCTGACTGCAAACATGTCTATGCAAGTTAATTTGCTTTACATGTGTCTTTCTAGGTACCATTATCTGACATCAGATTCAGTTCTATGAATAATTTTTGAGCCACATAATTATTTTGAAGGTGTTAGGCACATTTAAAATAATTTCATTGCAAGTGACACTAGCATTGTGTAAAATTCTATCTTTCTAGGCTTGTCGTTTTAATCTATATTTTACTTGGTTGATAAGTAGAGATATTTTGTTTTTTCAATAAACATTGCCTTATGGTTTTATTTTTAAAACCTGCATCTTTAAATCAAGATGGAACAGATGGAAACTTCATTGCTTAAACAAACAGCTACACTTGACTTCAGGGCAGAAACTCAAAATCATAGTCTTGACAAAAAATTTAAGAATCTTCCAGAAAATCTAAATTTTCTTCTTGGTAGCATTCTAATTGCATTCACAGATTTGCTTTATAAAATAAAAACACAGTTTCTGCATATCTGCTTTCCACCGTTCTTTGTTTCCTATAATGTAAAAGCAAGTCAGCATCATCTCTTCAGCTTCCAATGATTATTCTAATCCGTCTGCTGTAGGATAGATTTTAATGGTTGCTGATGGTTAGAATTGTTGTCCCAGTTTCCCAATCAGTTTTATTACATAGAAGACGGTTTTCTAACTTCTAGAAAGCTATGAACCTGACTCTTCTCATTGGGAGAAACAATGCTGGTGAGGGATGAGACTCCAGGGCCAAATGTTTTGGAACCAGGAAATACACGCTCTTTTTGCAAGGAAAATTTTCATTTTTTAGAGATGAGTGTAAATAACACAGCTTCTGAGAAACAGAAATAGAACCCCACCATTATCTGCTAATACATGTTGAAGTTCATTGTATCCCACCCTTTTATTCAGTATCTCAGCTAAATCAGGTTCAAAGCCTGCTCATTTCTTTGGGGGCAAAGAAGACAATTGGAATCTTTTCTTGGCTGGTTCAATTTAGAATTTAGACTTTGCTGATAATTTTTCTTGGGCTGATAATGAAAGTTGCTGGCACATTGCCCAGCTTGGATAGTTATCTATAAATAAATAAAATTGTATGCTTGTTTGGTCAAAAATAACATAATATTAGAGCCTGCAACAGATAGTTGAAATGCCTACTGGGAGAGATCTATGCTTCTATAAGAAATTGAGCATTTCGAGATACATCAGTGCAGATTTGGGTTAGTAATATGCCCAAATTAAAATGCATATTAGTACTTTTATATATAAAATAATATCCTCTTCCAGGATATTCTTCCTTATAAATACTCATTTAATTAGCTGTTTGATTACAGATTTTGATACCTATTTGATCAATTGGTGGATTGTAATGTATTTAACAAGAATTAACTCCTATTTTCTGGATGTGTGCTTAGTGTTAGAAATAGAACTAGGTAGCCAAGGTCCTGCAATCACTGAGTTTAAGTTTTGTTTTGTGTGCATGTGCGTTTCTTTTCTTTCTTTCTTTCTTTCTTTCTTCCTTTCTTTGGTTTTTTTGGAATGGGGAGTTAGAGGTGAAGGTCGGAAAATAGGCACCACAAAAATATTGAAAATAAAAGCATTTTGAGTGCTGTGAGAGACAAAATATAGGAACTGCTTCTGGCCTACTTCTCTCTTCTGTAACTATTACTTGCCCTGTTTGCTTGACTGAATTCTACTCAACTGTCAGGTCTGAGGGTAAATGTCACTTTCTAGCAAAGTCGTTGCCTACCTTTGATAGTCCTGTCATAGACTTCAATGGCCTATACTTTCTTTTCACAGCAGTTAACACGTTGGTATTTATATCATTATTTATGTGTTTCTCGTATCCCTTTAGTTCACCAGATTGTAAATTCCATAAGAGCAGGAACATTGCTGCCTGTTTTGTCCTTCACCATATTTGCGTGCCTCATCTTGTGTCTGACAAATGGTAACATTACAAAGCTAACAAGTCACAGACTGTGTGTTGGACACTTGTTTCGTATTGAACTTAATAACACCACAGATCTCTTTGAGGCAAGTACCATAATATTTTCTGTTTTACAGA
Source organism: Rhinolophus sinicus (assembly GCF_036562045.2). NCBI lineage: Eukaryota > Metazoa > Chordata > Mammalia > Chiroptera > Rhinolophidae > Rhinolophus > Rhinolophus sinicus. The sequence goes on along the minus strand of NC_133756.1, from coordinate 94,700,262 downwards.
TGGAGAAACTGAAGTAAAGAGAACTTAAATAACTTCTACAAACTTCTAGAGCAGGTAAGGGGCTAAGAGTTTGTTTTTGGCTTGAGTTTGTTCTCTTAACCATTTTGGTGTGCTTCCTTTACAGTATCTCTATTGAATGAATGAATTAGACTAACCAATACCAGAGTGCCTAGACTATTTTAGCAGTGATGAATGGCCTTTTGAAGAAGTGAGAGATGAGATGAGTGCTGAAAGTAAAAACAGAAGTAAAATTCAACCCAAGAGATATGTAGTAGGTTTGTGAGTGAGGAGGGTGGAGGTACAGGACAGTATGGTTCTAGGTAGACAAATCTAATGGAGGAAATTTTGGAGAAGTGCGAGTACAGATACTTCTAGAAATGATTACAGACACCTAGAAATGAGTGGAAGTAAGTTTATTTAATCTGGCAGGCATGCCAAGTCTGAGAGATAGTTTACTAAGATGTGAAGCCTAAATCGTGGAAGTCTTTATAAATACTTTAAAGAAGACTTTATGGGATTTGACTGAAGGGCTTTGAAGAGAGGAGTAATCCAGTGAAATTTGCATTTTAAGAAAATTGCTGTGTATAGAAAAGTATTTCAAGAGAACAAGATTAAAAACAGAATGGGGAAGCTGTTGATGGTGAAAGATTTGGTGGTCTGAACTAGCCTGGTGGAGCGCATTGTTTGGATGTAAGCTATGTTTAAGATGTAGAGACAAGAGTACTTGGTGACTGGATGTGGGAGCCAAGGAAGAAGGAGAAGGTAAATGTTCCCATTTATTCAAATAAGAAACTGGAGTAGGAGGTGGGGGACAAAAGATCAGTGCAAAGTTTAAAGCGCCAGTATGGTATTCTAGTGGCTATGGTCATGAACAGTTGAGTATGTTTTTCTTGAGCTTAAAAGATAGGTCTAGGCTGGAAATATAAATTTGGAATATTAATTAGCAACTGCAGCCATGGGAGCCCCAGGTAAGAACAGAGTGACCAGAGCAGGTGGTCCAGGACTTGTCTAAGTGAACTACAAGTTCGTTCATATTTTCTAGCCTCAGGATCTTCTGCTATAAAATGTCAATATATAAAACGTTCTCCACAGTGTTGATGTTAGGCTGTTAAAAAACATTTGTAAAACCTCTGGCATGTGGGGAACATTCACTAAAGTTTAGTTTCTTCCCTTTGCATCTATATATTTAATGTGATTCTCTCTTTAAATTAACCTCAGAAGTGAAAGATAACATTTAAGAGGAGATTTTAAAGCCTAAGATGTAAATAAAGGATTAGTTGTGTATAACCAACAGTTTAATGCGTATATTGTAATTCAAATTTCACTGAATATATATATATATACATATATATATACATATATATGCACATATAATTATGTATACATATATATATATATAAAATTTCTAAAATTTTACTTATTTATTTTAAAAATTGTCCTTTTTATCATTATTTTTTCTTATGGTTCTTTTATTTTCCTTTAATCATTGTAAACAAGTTTATTGTTGACTATAAGAGAGTGGATACTAAACTTCCAAGGATTATGATAGGAGTTGGTAGGAAAAAATTAGGATTCTGTTTCCCAATTAAATATAGATTCTATTCAATCACCGTAAAATAAGAGACTAAAATTTGAAAACAAAACAAAAAAAAGTACTGAAAATTCATTTAAGGGTAAATTTCCTTTTTGCCTAGCTTTGTTTGTTTTTTTCAGACCTAAAATATACCCATTTTCCTCATTTGTCAATGATACAGGGATTGGAATCTATATATTGATGATCGAATAGCCAAATTTTGTGTAGTAACAGAATGGAAGGTATTGTTCCTGATTATAAGGATTAGGATTAAGAGATGCTAGTATTGCCTCTAGAAGAAGTTTTTCTTAGGTAAAAAAAATTAAAAGAACAGATACTTTGATGAGATTCTTTATGATAATAATATTGTCATATCAGCTCTTGAATATGGGGCTTAAAATGAACTGTAGGTAATTACAAAGATGCAATTATCCCAAATACAAAGGCTGGGTCTTTACCATGGCCTATGCTTTTATAAAGTTTCAATGCACTCTTTGATCAAATAAATATATTAAATTCTCTCCCCACAAACTTTGTGGGGGAAAAGACAACGTAATTACTGCTGTGATATTTTTTCTACATGCACACACATACACACACACACACACACATACACCACACACCACACACCACATCACACCAAATTGCTACTTTCTTATTCAGTCTAAGGATTTGCTTTATGCTAGCTCAGACCCAAGAGTTTTATCAGTAGCTAAAATGAAATTTTTATAGACATTGCGGTTATAATTCATATGCTTCTGGTTTAGTGAAAGTGTCCATCATTCTAAAGTGCCTGACCATAATGAAAAAGGATTGCATAATTTTTCTTTAAGAATCTCTCTTCCGTTCATTGGATACATATAGCTCATCCTTCTATGCCTTCTTTAGCAGTTCTGAAAAAGTCACACATAAATTCACACCAAGTTGGAAAATGCCAAGAACTTTTAATTTTATGTTTGACAATTGATAGACAGATTCCTTCATTCAATTTCTTCATTTTATTTCTTTAGATGTGAAGGTCTCTCTTCAGATTAATATGCAGACAACCGTTAAATAGACCGGCTTTGAGACTTCTTTGTGATAAAGGTGCATTTTCTGTTCCCTTAAAATCATCAGATGATTATTTCCTATCCTGTCTTTTTCACAGCCCATCTCAGCACTCCTCTAGTTGTCCATGCTTTAGGGATCCAAATGACATGTCTGACATGATTCTGAATCTGTCTTGTTATGCACTGCGTACTCCAATTTCTCTTGTCTACTCGATTGTTCTAGAGGTCAGCACTTTAGGTCCTCAGGCAGCTCACACTCTGGCCAAGTGAGGCTTAACACAACCAACTATCAGAGTTTAGCTATGAGGTCTAACAATTAAGTTCATGAACTTGTTGCAATGGTGTTGCTAACCTTTTTTGATATCAGAGGGATTATTCATTATGAATTTGTACCAACTGGACAGTTAACCAAGTTTACTATTTGAAAGTGTTGAAAAGGCTGCGTGAAAAGTTAGACGAACAGGACCTGAACTTTTCACCAATAATTCATGGCTCTTACATTACGACAATGCACCACCAGCTCACAGCACACTGTCTATGATGGCGTTTTTAGCCAGTAAACAAATAACTGCATTGAAACACCTTCCTTACTCACCTGATCTGGCCCCCGATGACTTTTTTCTTTACCTGAAAATAAAGGAAATATTGAAAGAAAGACATTTTGGTAACATTCAGGATATTGAGAGTAATACGACGACAGCTCTGATGGCCATTCCAGAAAAAGAGTTCCAAAATTGCTTTGAAAGGTGGACTAGGCCCTGGCATCGGTCCCTAGCTTCCCAAGAGGAGTACTTGGAAGGTGACTGTAGTGATATTCAGCCATGAGGTATGTAGTACTTTTTCTAGGATGATGTGGGGACAGAGCCCCAGAAAGTAGTTTACAGGCTCTCGGCCTCACATGGAAAGGTGCTGGCTCGGGTAGTAGATGGCCGTCAGCTGAGGCTGGTTGGCTGTCAGCTGTGGCCAGTTGGCCAATTGGCCGCTAATGTAACTGCTGCGGCTACGGAGGAGAGCCGAGGAGAGCTGAGGAGCAGAGCCAAGGAGAGTGGCGGAGAGTCGTCGGTCAGTTGGCAGAAAAACGGACAGCAGGTCGCACGTCCAGTGAACCCAGCCTCCAGTGAGACCATAGTGGTATGACTCCCCTACCTATGGCTCCGTGGGTGTTCCGTTTTGGCCTCACCGTATCCTGCGTTCTTGTGTGGGGAGCAGGACCAGAGACCCCGTAGGCTGCTCCGCACGACAAATGGCGCAGCGAGCAGGGTCGCCCGCACGACAGATGAGTTCACAAACTTAATTGTCAGACCTCGTATGTTAGTGACATAAAGAAGTGTTTTGATATCACAGAGGATAAATTGTTTGACTTTACCAAGGATGTGGAGATATCTGTATTTAATGGATATCATCTGAGCTGGGCATGGAGGAAGAAGAGAAACATGAGTAAAGATAATCAAAGAAGCAGTTCAAGTAGAAAATGTGAAACAAGAAAGGCACATACTGTGTGGAGGGAACAAGTGGTTTGGTGTATTTAGATTTCAGAACACACAATAGAGTGAAAGGAGCAGCAGCAAATAATCACTGTGCTAAGTGAGGCAGAGGCTATTGAATGAAATGCTAAAGAGTTTGAGAAAAACTAGAAAAGTTTTCAGAAGTAGTAAAAGGAGGGTTCACTTTTTCAACTGTAAATTATAGAAAATTAGAGTTGGTAGCAGACATTATATTGCAAATGTTTAAGTGAGATGGTCTCAAACTTTAGGGCATCAAAAAGTCATTTGGTAAGCATATTAAAATGAAGCTGCTAGATTATCAAATTCTCTGTGGAGTGGGGCCCAGAGATCTGAATTTTCAATAAGCATCCAAGGTGATGCAGTAAGAGCTTCAAGAGATTTTGTTGGAGGCAACTTATAAACCATACTCTGAGAAACAGTGGAGGAAGTTATTGTGTAGAAAGTAAGTGGAAAGAGTAAGAGTAGAAAAAAATTTTTTTTTTTTTCCCAAGAAGTTGGGGATGATGGAAAAAAGAGAGAATAGTTAAGAATATGAACTTGAACTCAGACCTGGTAGGTTTCCATCCCGGTTCTGCCACTCATTTCTGAGGGGTCTTGGGCAAATCATTTTGCACTTCAGTGTCTCAACTGTAGGATTGGAGTAATCATAGCATCTAGCTCAGAGGATTTTATGAGGCTTGTATGATGGATAGACCTAAAGTGCTTTGACTAATTAATTCCTGGAACATAGTGTTCGGTACATTTTAGCAATTATTATTATTGCTGACATTATTACTTGAGGAAGCAGTAGGATAAAGAAAATGTTATTTTTAAATATGTGGTCTCTGTCTGGAGGATAAAGAAAAGATGCACAGGGCGAAATATCCATTCCTGACTCTGGATCTCAGAGTTTCGGGATAAGTGGAATAAAAGACATAGGTGAGGCTCATATACCTTGCTGAACAATAGAAATGGATATGTTTTAGAAGCAGCAGCAAAGAGAGAAAGAATTCAAAATGTATCCCTATTGTCCAAATCTTTGTGTACTGAGGTCCTGGAAGCAAATGAAAAAATTTTCTGTAGAATTACCCTCAGCTTTTTTGTAATAATATAAAAAGATGTTAATTTGCTCCTGCAGTTGCTCTAAGTGTGTCCTCTTTCATTACCATAAATCTGAATTTCAACAAACCAAAATTATCTGAAATCTATGTGTACTTCATCAACTTTTATGCATTCTGTTATAATACGTCTTGATTTTTATGGATTCTCTCTACCCTTCTTCTGTCAAGATGGGACTTGTTTCTTTTCTCAACCAAGTCTAGTCCCTTTGTCTTTGCCTTGATCCCCTCCCTTTCCATCTCCTCTGAGACACCTTGCTCCATCAATTTCTCCTACTTTTTGCATCTTTATCTATTTTATCTCTCCTCATCTCGTACATTTATTTACATATATGCAAACATTTTAACTCAAAAACAGTATCTTTTTCTTAACAATGTTTACAAGGTTCTATATTCTTTTCTCTTCTTTTTTTCCACAAATATTTTGATGATAACTTTATTTCTGATGATAACCAATGATTTTTCAATCATCTAATCGGAATGCTTTTATTGACTCTTCTCCCTTCCTGATCTTTCTATATAGTTTGATATTCTTGGCTCCATTTGATTTCAGGAAATTCTCTCATCCTTTGATTTCTATGTCATTCTATCTATTCCTTTGTTTTATTTTCTTTTTCATAGTTTACTTAAGGAATGAACATAAGCATTCCCTAATTTTTTTGCTTTTGCCCTTTTACTGCTTTCCTCTCTTTTGTAATCTCACCCAATTTTTTTTTTTTTTTTTTTTCCCTGCAAGTATGACATTCACTCACTTGACTTCAAATCTACAATTTCTACTGGGAATCTCTACCGTGTCACACAGTAGAGATTCCTGTGTGTCTCTACTGTGTCACACAGACACCTCAGATTCATTCTACATAAATTCCAATATCACCTTAAGCTTCATTTTCCACTCCCATTCCTGACTAAGCTCTTTCTTCTTTTTTTTTTTTTATAGCAATGTTACTATCATTCTCCAAGTTACTTAATTTAAAATATAGATGTAACTTTGTGCCCTCTCAATATGCCAATAAGTATTTCTAAATATTTCATTACCTTTAAATCGTATGTTATTAAAAATCTTTCATATCTTTTTTCTCCTTTAAATATCATGGCTACCACTCTACTTCATACTCTATGTCACATATAGTTGAGGAAGTTGTGTATTACACAATTTTAAGGATGCCATTCACATAGAGTATGATGGGAGCAGTGTTCTCTGGTGTTTTGCACTGCAAAATCTACAGAAATGTGTGTGATTTCCTGTAAATTCCCACTACTTGAACCATTGACATAGACTCATAGACAGTCTTCTCACTTGTAGTTTTCTATTTGAACTAAATAAACCACACGACAAATTATCTTTCCTAAAGTTTAGTTCCAATCATACCATTCTCCTACTTTAAAGTCTTCAGCGGCTTTGTCATATCTTACTGAAGGAAGCATCAACTCCTTAATGTTGTAATGAAGGTCTGTGTCAGAATGCTCCCAACTTCCATTTGAGCCACAAAAATCTATCCTATGCTCTTTTGAAACACAGCTAATTTTTAATATTGTCATGAATTAATTAAGATCTGTTTGCTATTTCAGATTTAAATTGGTTGCTGTTTCAAATGCAAATTGGAATTAATTTAAGCACAAAAAGACTATCTCAGGTATCTAAAGAAGTGTAAAAATCACACAACACAAAAGTAAACAAAAAATAAAACATCTCATGAAGTGTAGGAGCCAATTCAGTTCTTAAGACTCTCAGTACTTGTTAAAGTGAAAAATATTCACATTAAAAAATTATTCACGACCCTTGTTAAAAATGGGAAGGCAGGTTTTATTCTGGGGGACTACCACAATGTGGTTTTGCAGTAAGGGACAGAGATCAGGCTCAACAAGGACACGTGGAGGTTTATAGCCAAGAAGCAGAGTGGAGGTCAGTGGATGGAACATTACTAAGAGGAAACATAAAGGCTAGGGGGATTCTTGCTAGACATATTCAAAAGATTTCTTACTGAAGGCAAACCAGGGTGAGCATATATTCAGGGTTCCAGATGAGGAATTTGATAAAATAAATATCAAGATTGGGGGAAGGGGTTGTAAAATGATCCAGCAGAATTATTGGTAAAACTGGACTAAAGTGGCCAAGGATAGAGCCCAAGGTCAGGGCCTTGATGGTTTAGAGGACCTTGACTAGAGTTAGGTTAAGGTGAGAGTCTTTACCACCCTCTAGGCTATTAATTCTGGACTCGGCTACCAATAGCTCCAAGAATCTGTGCAACTCAGTGAAAAATACCACAATGTGAGAAGAAAGAATTTGTCATAATCTCTCTAGTATTTTAGGGCCACTTCACAGTCATTTCCTTCATTGAATTTTCCTTGATGCCCTTAAGAGATTATGGCCCTCTTTTCTCTGAATCCCCTAGCATATGAATGTATTTTGTCAAACATTGTATTTATTTGTTATGTACTTATCTGTATCAACATCCTCACTAACTCATTAGCTCTTTCAGGAAATGTCCTATTTTCTTACATGTCTTACCCCTTTCAGATAGCAGGTACAGCAATATGTGCCTTAGAAGCAGGTCTCAGTAAATAATTGCTAGAGTAAACTGAATTGAAAGTATTATATCTTGAATTATTGTGTCTTAAGTCCCTTCAAATTACAGAAGAAGAAATTCATCCTGGTCCTTAAGATCATTCTTTCCTACCGCACACTGCCATTATTCTTTCTTCCCCCGACCACCTCTTAATCACAACATTTTTTATGAAGTCCTGTGATGCTGCATCACAAGATAGTCTAGAGATAAGGCAGCTCCATGAGGCATTTTTGTTTTAACTTGTCACTCTGGATTTTCTCCTTAAATATATCCCTCCACTTTTTCAATTCAATGTGATTCTAACAGTGTGCTCCATATACATTATCGATGCCTAGAGTCTGAGGTGTAACATTTTGAGTTAAAACCAACCACTTAATTATACTGCTTGACTCCTGATTATCCAAGGCAGTGATTTGTATTTCTATTGGATCAATCACTTTGGAAAACTGAGGTGCAATATTTCTACCTGCTGTCTCTGTCTTATGGACAAATTTATATGTTTGACTAAATGCTCTTCACATTTTGATACAATTTAAATTAATTATGCCTACTAAAGGCTTATTTTAGTATGCTCAGTTGCCTAGTTTGCTGGAAGAATTCCGACTAAGCTTTCTAAGTTCAATTTAAGTGATAAATAAATACAAAGAAAGAAATCTGAGTGTCCTTACAAAACAAATTTACTATTGTAACCCAGTAAAATTTGTCACAGAGTGAGATAAACATAAATAACAAAATGCATTTCTGAGATTGGGCTGCATGGTAATTGTATAAAAATGGTAAAGCATTCAGGTTAGTTATTATAAATAATGATTTTCTTACACCAACCTAAATGTATCTGAGGCTGGCTTGGGAAAAAGAAAGACATTGAGTCATGCCAGGATGGCCTATAGTTACCATCACATGCCCTGCTTCCAATTTAAACATATGGAAAACATTCAAAGGATAAGAAGGGCTGATATGTCCCACGGATCTTGCTTGTAATGTGTCAGTAGTCTGCTCTCATGTTAAAGAGCTTTGGGAACTAATCTGGCAGAAGCATCGAGCTGTTAAAACATGACTTTTAACTGTTTCATTCCGTGGCAAGTCCAGTATGTTATTGTTATGCATTAGAGCTTATGTGTTGTTAAAATGCACAAGTAAACGCTGAGTGAGTATAAAATACTCTGGTAAGTAGTTCACTCTACTTACATAGTAAATTTTTTTCATTAAGTGTTTTGACATTAAATGAATGCCATCAGTAAAGCTCCTGGAAACCTGGAGTTACTATGGAAACAGATGATAGGGGAGACCTCAAGGGAGAACCCCCATGAATACAAGCTGTGAGATTTTTTTCCCTTAATTCTCTCTTGCTTTACTGGGCTTCTTGGGTTTAGGCTGTCATTAATGTTCCATGAGTAAAATTTCCAAAGTGCTTTGCAGGGCTTATTTTGCGATCACTACCCCAGCAATTGAAAATTGAGTAAACACCATCAAGCCCCATTCACTTATTCAAGGACTCATGATTCTAATTGCTGTTTCCTAAGTATTATATATTGTTTGCACAAAATAGGAATGCTTTGCCTTCAGATAATCAGTTCAATGACAGCTGCAATGAGTCTTCCTCCGAATATTCAGTGTCAGGTGCATACTCACAGCTTTCCTGTTTCCCTTTTGTGAGCACTAATTATCTCAGTCTTCTGAGCTTAATATTTATGCTGAAGCATCTGTATTCTGAAAGACTATGATGCAGGAAGGAACCTGAATTGCCTCTGTTAGGGCTGTACCCTTGGTTTTCTCCTGTATTAACACCTTTTTCCTCTCCAGTGTGATGACCACTTTCCATGTACATTTTACAGCAATGTTAGTGTGATTCAGTCAGGTGTGCTTCTTTCACTCCAAAAGTTTACAATTTACTGGGGAAACAAAAATAAACAAGTAAAAACAGATAGTACTTAAAGTTCTTCACAAATCTAGTAGTAACATCTGTGATGTGCCAAGTGCAGTGCTATATCATTCCAGGCATTATCTCAGGTAATTCAAGTAGAGACAATTAATTTATTCACATTCTCTTTCTTTAAGAAATAGAAGCAGATATAATAATTATGAGATCTAAGTGGTATCTCCTTGATTTCCCACTTTCAAGCCAAGTAGTTCTTTAATGTAGCTAAGAGACCTTCACATCCCCACACCACACGTACTGAAAAGAGACAGATACTGTCCTCGCAGGTCAGAGTTATGCCTCAAGGCAAGGACCTGCAGATGTGGTTTGTTTCATTTTATTTTTTGAATAAAATGTAATTGCTTTAATAAACATACAGTGTTTAAAAACAACAAGTAATGTAACCGATAATGTTGTAAAGATTTTGTAGGGTATCCAATGGACACTTGTCTCATTAGGGAGACCACCTCAGGGATGATGTAGATGCCTGATCACTGAACTGTACCCCTGAAGCTGAAGCTGAATAATAATGAATGCAGATGTGGTTTAGAAGGAATGTTACTGAAAAATCACTGTCCATCTGGGTGTTGTGCCCAGTCCTGCACTTTAACCTCCTGTGACCTTGCAGATACATTTCAGTATTTTGGATTTGGAAGCCTTTGCCGTTTATATGACACTGCGTCCATTTTCCAGATATTGGATTGCATCCTTGAAATTTTTTATTCTCCTGCTCATGTATTTAGTTCAACACATACTGTTTTTTATTATTCTTTTCTGCATTCTGTAAAATGATATCACATACACATATGAAAGCTTAATCTACAGGCATTCTATTTAAACCAATGGCAATTCAATATTCTAAACACTAATATAACTGTTTATTGGACTAGACTTTGCAGTCTTTAGAATAATCACTATATTTTATAATGAATCTGAGGATTATTATCTCTAAGCCATTTCAAAATACATCTACTACTGAATTTATTCACAGATGAATTGCTGAGGTGAAGTCAACTAATTGTAAAATGGCATATAGGCGTCCCATACAGAATACAGGGCATTAACTGTAAATGGGAATAATGAGACCTTTTATTGGTACCTAAACTCAGCTGACTTAAAAACACATTTATCTAAAGTTGGTTATCAAAAACATTTTACTAAAATGTACACATGAAAATTAATATTGCTAATGATTAATTCACTTAAAATTTAACCTAATTTGAAGGGGTTAGTATTTTGTAACATTTTTATATATTAGTGATTATACAAACTCAATAATTAAAATTTTTTTTCAAGGGCCTGCCAACTTATGTATTTCAAGCTGTATTTCATATCATCAAAGTGCTATATGAACAACAGAGCTTATAGCTATCCTTATGAAAATGGACTCCCTATCATAATGTCTTGTGAACTTTTGATAGGAATATGATTTTAAAGAAGAGTCTGTATCAATCAGGATAGTCTAGGTTGTGCTGTCTTGAGGATCTGGTATCTCAGTGTCTTAGGATAACAGAGGTGTATTTTTAAAATCATGCTACATATATGCTATGCATCCTTGGGGAATTCTGTTCCATGTTGTCCTAGAGTGAGGAACCTAAAGTGAGGGAAGCCTCATTATCTAGATTTGTTGGTTGCCACTGCTCTATGGAGCGATGGGAACTGTACACCAGCTCATAAAGACATTTGTCTAAAGATGCACTCACTTTCTGTGCATGTTTAATTGGGCAATACAAGTCACATGGTCATGCTTAACTTCCAGTGACAGAGAAATAATTTTAGTTCTACCATGTGCCCAGAATAAAGAGAACCAGAAATATTAGTGAGAAGTGTCAGCATCTATTGCAAGATTATAAAGTACAAAAGAAAAGAAGAAGGAGAAGGGGGGAAGGAGAGGGAATAGAAAGACAAGAAGGGAAAGAGGGAGGGAGGGAGAGAGGAAGGGAGGAAAGGAGGAAGAGATAAAACTTGCATTAAATCCTTAAATTGTGCACCTGTGTGCATGTGTGTGTATGCGTGTGTGTCCTTTAATAGCAATACATATAAATATCAGTTTACACATACAATTTACAAGGTGGGTCAGGAAAGACTTTGCAGATGAATTCATTCAAACATGATCTTGCAGAAGAGATATAGGAATTTATAAGACAGAAAGAGTGGTTAAGTGTTTCTAGGCATGAGATTAGGATAACTAACAATATAGAGTCAGAAAAGACTGTGATTCATAAACTAGAGATGACTTTTGTTTATTTATTTAGTTCTTAATAAGTGTATGATTGGTCTTCAAATATTTGCTCCTCTCTTTTTCAATTGTGCGACAAATATACAAATATACATTTCTGCCTCATTGATACATTTTAGGCTTGACTATGTGATTTTTCTGGCCAAAAGAATGTAGGCGGGATTGACAAGGTGCCGATTCTGAGCTTTTCCATTATGCGGTGTCAGGTGTTTCTGTTTGCTCCCTGGCAGCATCTGACCTCTTACATAAAAAGAACATGCCCAG